>NC_052047.1:48542850-48869211 GCF_903992535.2 Arvicola amphibius | reverse complement strand
AGAAGTAAATAATTTTCCCAAAACTCATAAATGAAAAGTGATGCTGCATGGAGCATGGAGCATCTAAAGTTAACTCAAGTGATGCTACGTGGACCATCTAGACTCAATTCAAGTGATGGTACATGGACCATCTAGACTCAACTCAAGTGATGCTATGTGGACCATCTAGACTCAACTCAAGTGATGCTACGTGGACCATCTAGACTCAATTCAAGTGATGGTACTTGGACCATCTAGACTCAACTCAAGTGATGCTACGTGGACCATCTAGACTCAACTCAAGTGATGCTACGTGGACCATCTAGACTCAACTCAAGTGATGCTACGTGGACCATCTAGACTCAACTCAAGTGATGCTACGTGGACCATCTAGACTCAAAGCTCATATCTACCTTATCCGGGATCTACCACAAAGGTTTCACAAGTCAAGTGAGGCTCTCACAGATCCAAGCTATGGCTTAATTCATAGGTCCCCCTCAAAATCGCTTCCTCTGAGATACCTTTCTGTCTGTAGCCTCCCAGATTTTCTCTCTTATCGGGCTGTGGGACATTTCTTTGTCCTCAATTTCATGACCCAGTATAAGTCACCTTGCCTATCCATGCTATTTGTTCTTATCACCAGACAAACAATGAATTCTATCAGGATTCAACGATGACTCTCTAGGCCCCAAGTGCGTATCTGAAACAAGGAGATGAGATATGGTGATTTGTGCACCCCTTTTTGATTTTCTGGATGTGAAATCCTAAAAGACAATGAGCCACACACAGCTATTAGAACAAAAAAAAAGGGAAAAATTTGGTTCAAATTGAAAAGGCGGACACTTGTGGCATCTTCCAATGAAGAAGAAAGAAAGAGAAGTATTCTAATGATGTATTTCAATCATTTCCCTGAGCACACAATGAGAATGTATTTCCTGGGGAATGAAAAAGAACATTACATCAATTCCATGTACAAAGCTGCTCTGAAGACAGAGGGTCTTGTCTCACACTTTTCATTAATTCCAGGCTGCTAACTTGCAACATTAGGGCCCTCGTGTCTCATCCAGCCTGTGTTTTCTAAAAGTCCACAAAGAAATCAAAATGACTCTTGAACTGCCAAGAAGTCTTTCAGAGAGAAGATACATGTCATTTTCCTGCCCTCCCACTTTCAATCCCTCTATCCCCTTCCCATTAGAAATTTCCACCTACTGATGCTGTTTATGCTGATTACCTTAAAAGTACAGGGACCAAAGAATCATCTTCCTCTGCCTTAGAAACAAAGATAGGCTTCAACGCAGTTGTCAACCAAAGTGCACAGCTGAGAGAAACCAACGGCTTCATTCCAAGCCCTTCATTCTGCTCACCTCCTCCCATTCACGAGCCTACAGTATCTTCCCATTGCTTGCAAAAATCAATCCCTACAGATTATATTTTCCCTATTGCAGTAAAATGTAAATCTAAACTTGACCACCCTAACCATTTTAGGTGTGTAGTTCATGGTATTAAGTTCATTAATACTGATGTATGGGTATACCCAGGACATGGTAACAGGTACTATGCTGTACCTATCTGAAGATAACTAACATTTCTGCCTTCCCCCATTCTAGGGGGCGAGTCTTCTTCTGTCATAGTGAATTTGACTTCTAGGGCCTTCATACAAGTGGCATCTTGTCATCACTGGCATCATTCAGCATCTGTTTCTTCACATCTGGCACACTCTGGTATGTACAGCATCTTTAAGGCCCATCCGTGTCATATGTGTATCGGAAGAACTTCCCTTTTGGGGGCTGAATAAGAGTCCATTGTATTCACTTGTATAATGTGGTAAGCCTCCCACAGTGGTGATTGATTTCCTTTTTCGCTCCTAACAGTTTCTCATAACACAGGTCTGCATGCCCTCGTTCAGAGATTAGACAGGAGGGCAATGACTTTGTTCCAGACATTTCAAGACTTTTTACCTTTGCCCATCTCACACCCTGATTTCTCTGATGTGAATCCTATATGTTCTATGATCTCCATTACATACTGTGTCAGTAAGATGGCTCAGTGGGGTGACGGTGTTTGTAAAGCAAGCCGGGAGCCTCCGTGTAATTCCCAGGACCCAGATAAAGGGGGATGAACAGAACTGACCCCACAAAGTTGCCCTCTGAGCTCCACACACGATGCCTTTGTATGCAAATGCGCATACGCACATGCATGCACGAGTAGTTGGTTTAAAAATACCTGTTACACAACATTGCTACTGAGCACACTCTAGTTTTTTCAACCAGCTATCAAATAAGAGGAGCTCAGTCCAACCTCCAGTAAAGCAAGGCAGTCAGTTTTGTCAGTCATTTAGATATTCCTGTTTTTATTCTTTAATGGATTTATTTTTTTTTTGCCAGAGCAAAATTACGGCTAATGTATACGCAGTATGCATAAATAATAAAATGGATTGCATGTGTGAATCTCAGTGTGAAACTGTAGTAATCATGACTAGCCTTTGGAGACACTACACTATTTCTGATATAAACACGTGAGCAGTCAAGACATACAACTTGGTTCAAGAGTAGGGCAAATATTGTTTCCTCTTGATTTTCCTTGCTAGCTATAACTAAAAAGTATACTTAATGGCATAAATAAACTGAAAAGGGTACAACTTCTCCTCTATCATTCAAATTGCTTCCTGAAAATTCTGACCGGGTATTTCTCTTTAAGATGTGCCATTAGTTCTTATACATCATTTTTTTGTGGTTAAATTAGTAATAACAGCATTAAAATCTTAAGAACTGTATAGTAGTATATTTAATTATCTCCTCCCATAATTACATTGATTAAACACAGCATAAGAGACCATAAAGACAGATAAAACATTATGGCTACACAACTTTTTTTTAATGTCCATAAAATGACTATTAAGCCGTAGGTGACTAAATTAATATCACCCATACGATTTTATGGGGTTTCCGTATGAGTCCAACAGCATCATTGAGATGATGGCAGATTTTTTTGCATAGCAGTATTAGAGCTTGGAAATGGCCACATTTTCCAAAAGAGAGTAAGACCACATTGTGGCTCCACTGATTAAGCCAAAAAGATGAAGTTTGTTTGAGTGATACTTGACACCACTACCAACGATACACACTTAAATACAAAGACCACCCAACTCCCCTCTCCAACGCCAGTAGGCAAACAAATGGGTAGCTGGTGTTCCCCCACATCACCTATTTGTCTTTAAGTGGTCTCCAGATGCTTGGGTTTCCTCTGATGATTTGGGAAATCAGGGAGAGATTAACATTGCGCAAGTGAAGAATTGAGCCTCGGCAGCGCCCAAGGACTTTCGTTCTGAGCGGCCCATGCTATCACATAGATGGGAAGATCACTCAGAAATCCCGAGGAAAATAGCACTCTAAAGAGCTAAGCCTGTGAGGGGGAAAGAACCCTGCTTGAAAACTGTACAGTGATATAGACTCTAGCTCCTTTGGGTTCACACTTTAACAATTAAGGTGTGTGTGTGTGTGTGTGTGTGTGTGTGCTTTTGAAAGAGACAGAACAAACTTACCAACATAAATGCATGTATTGAGACTAAAATCCTGCACATGTGCTTCTGTACTGGTGAAATGAAAATATATTTTAATACCACATCAAGTATTCTACCCAATCATTCTACATATATTAAGAACCTAGCTGGAATAGGTTAAGTCCTGTATGTGGCATCTATGACAGTAACATCAACACAGCCTGTGACATCGTGGAGCTGCCAGTATAGTGGATGAGGCAGGAAACAGTGAGACAAACCATACTAAGTGTTGCGCAATCGTAGTGAAGGACACTTTGGAAAAGGAAAATGGTGGCATTTCACTTAGATTGGGCTTGGGCTCAGAGACCTATAAGGTTTGCTGGGGGGAAGGAAAACTAGAGGTGTAAAGGATAGATGGAGGCTGACGTGAAGAACACATCGAAGGGGGAAACACTCAGGCATGGGGGAGGCACCAGCCTCTTGTTCTTGTTCTTGTTCTTGAAGGGCTCAAGGCTGCATTGTCCACCGCTCCACACAGACCGGTGTCTCTTGTGCATCCAGAACTCATGCAGCTCTGCTGAGTGACTAAAAAGAAAACTATGCTGTGTTTAGGTACAGAGATACAAATAGTATGCTTTTTAAAATGTTCTAAACGGAAAAAAAAATGTTCTAAACGGTAGGCAAATTTCAAGTGAAGCCTAACAAAAGGCTATGTATACTGGGGGTGTATAGGAATAGAGAAAACAGGACGTGGCTATTTCCTTTACCCACACCACCCATCCCTTCAGGACAGAATGTTAGAGCATCCCACACCTATGGAATGCTTCCAGTGTGCCAGAAAGCATCTCACTCCCAAAAATACATTTGACCTTCATAGCAGACCCTTTAAGATGCTTATACTACCCTCCCTTTACAGATGAGGATGCTGAAACTGACAAACCGGACAATTTGTCAATCATGGGACTAATAATAGACCAGGATTTGACCCTGGAGCTCTGATGTTAGAGTCTCCATGATTAACATCAACAAAGCAGAAGATGGAGAAAGGAATGTCAAAGAAAACACACAACTTTTGAAAATGAAAGCACAGTTGAAACTAGATGCCTGGAAAATCAGTTCAAAGTTACAGGAGAAAAAAAAATGTCAGGAAACCATGCAAAATTTCTGGGTAGAGAAGTGGCCTTGTCAAAAGCAGGTTGGATCCAGACATTATACTACTACAGATATTTTTCTTGAAAATTCAGTTATCAAGAAAAAAAGTTATATGATATTCATCTCCCGGAGAGTGGCTTAACTCTCCTACTGATTGTCCCCAGTGGTATTCATTTTGCCACAAATGGCGTAACATCCTTTTTGATGGCTGTGTAGAGTTGAATAAACATTGGAAAGCAGGTAAAAATGTTAGCATATACATTAAACGGTCATGTTTACAAGCAGAAAGCAGTATGTTCACTGATCAGTGGAATAGAATTGAGGACTGAGTCATAAGCCATCTGATTTTTTTTAAGATGTCAAAATTACACATTAAGGACAGAATCTTCAGCAAATGGTATCGGCAAAACTGGATATCTACTTGTAAAAGAATGAAACTTGATCCTTCCCTCTCAGCCCACATACAAATCCATCCCAAATGGATCAAGGCTCTCAATATTAAATCAGAAGCTCCGAAACTTCTAGATGAAAGGATAGGGAACATACATAAGGATGCAAGTTCTGGTAAGGACTTCATGAATAGGATCCTAGTTGCCCAGGAAATAGGATCAACACTGAAGAAGTGGGACTTTGTGAAATTTCAAAGCTTCTCTGATAAAAAGAAAACTGTTAATTGACTGAAGGGGCAGCCTAGAGAATAGGGGGGAGAAAATCTTTGGCATTATACATTTGTCAGAAGATGTATCTAGAATATACAAATAATTTTTTTAAATGAAGCACCAAGTGGACTATGGAATTGAGCAAAATTCTCAGAAGAAGAAAAATACAAATGGCTAACAAACCAAATTTTTTAAGTGTTCATCATCCGTGGCCATCAGAAACACAGAAATTAAAATTACTTTGAGATTCATCTTACCCCAGTCAGAACGGCTGGTAATAAGGTAACAAAAGGCAACAGCATGCTGGCAAAGACTTAGCAAATGGGGAAGAGTTACTCGCTGTTTCAGGGAGTACAAACTCCTGAAGCCACTATGGAAATCAAAGTAACAGCTCTGAGTGGAAACTGGAAATAAATCTACCATGTGACCCAGCCGTACGGCTCCTGTGCATGCACCCAGACGGGCTCTGTTTCCTCCTACAGGGGTTCATGGTCATCTGGGCTCAAAGCCACTCTAGTCACAGTATGTAGGGCATGGGAGCACCCCAGATGCCCACCAACAAATGAGGGAATAGTTAAAATCTACCTAGATACAGTGAAATATTTTTTTTACTGTAAAGATAGATTAATTTAGCAGGTAAATAAATGAACTTGGGAAACATTATACTGAGTGAGGCAGCACCCCAGAAAGTCTCTAAATCTGCTATAGGCCACAACAAAGAAGAGCCAGGTTTAGCTTTGTGGTTTCAACAAGGATTTTTCATTCTTCCCTGCATGTAGCAAAGCTGCAGAGCTGCGTACAATGCTCCTTGGGTTCTAGCAGCATAGCGAAAACCTCAAAAAGAAACTGCAAACCTAAGGACGTCAATCAAGCCGACTCCAGGAACTGAGTTGCACTCTTCTCTGTTCCTATTCCAAACCCCTGATGAGACGTGTTTATAACTGTGTAGAGCCACTGGGATTGGGGCAGCTATGACCAGGAGAGAAATGGAAACTGACCCAGATATAGGAATCAGCAGGGAGAAAGGACTTCAAGCCTGAGGACAAGTGGCAAGCTGGGACAAACACACACTGGCATCAGTCTCGGGGGGGGGGGGCATATGATGAGAGGTGCCGGATCCAATCTAGGTGAGAGCGAAGCTACAACAGGGGTGGCCGGCACAAATAGGCCAAACCTTAACATTGGGCAGAAGAGAAAGTTCCAGAAGCTAGTGCAACTTTAAGCAAGGGAATTCGTGAGAACAAACGGCTAGCTAGCAGCGTCCAGTCCCTGTGGGTAAAGATACCCTGAGGATGTGCAGTTTTCCCCTCATATATGAGAGGTAGGGTGTACCTGGCTACACAGCTCTGTAATAAGATATTCAGGTCCAGCCATCAGAACCAGGTGGAAGGCTAAGGCTTTCTAAACTGCAAGAGATACAAGGATGCTTTGGGCATCCTTCCAAACCAACCCATGAGCAAACCTATACCACCAACAACCACGCCCAGCTAAGCTATCTCTGGGTTTCCTCCCCACCTATTCACCAAAGCCTGCCCTCACAATCCCTCTATCTCTCTTTCTTTCTTTCTTTCTTTCTTTCTTTCTATCTATCTCTGTCTCTCATTTGTGTATGTGTGTGTACGTGTTTGTATGTGGGGGATCACATGTATATGTGGATGCATGTGGGGGGGTCAGAGGTCAGCCTCGAGTGTTATTTCTGAAGAGTCATTCAGTTTTGCGTTTTGCTCTGCTTTTTATTTTTATTAGTACTTTAGATTAAATTAATTAAATCTAGATTAAATTAATTAAATTTAGATTAAATTACACCTCTTTTAAGATTTATTTTTATTTCATATGTATAAAGTTTTTCCTGCACATATGTGGGTGTACCGTGTGCTCCTCTAGCACCCATGAAGACCAAAAGAGCTAGTCATGTACCCTGGAACTGGAGTTAGAGGTAGTTGTGAGCCAACCTGTGGGTGCTGAGTGCTCTCCTGGACGGGTCCTCTGCAAGAGTAAAAGGTGCTTCTAACCACTGAGCAACCTCTCCAGCCCCACCCCTTTGTTTTGTGAGACAAAGCCTCTCATGAGACCTGAGACTAAGCTGAGTGACCAACAAGCCCCTGGATTTATTAGGGCACATCATCACACGTGGTGTTCTCTATAGGTATGAGGGCTCCAACTCAGGTTCTCATGCTTACAAGGCCAGCGCTTTGACTAGCTGTCTCCCCAGTCTTCCGTTCATTATTATAATCAATCTCCTCTCTCCTCGGCAAGAAGATCATCAGGAGCCGAATGTGCTTTCTGTGCTGCTTCGCTGTCATCCTGGAGTTAATGCTGTCGAGTGTTCTGCCAGTATGTATTCCAGCTGCATGCAAAGAAGCCATCTTCCACAATGCCGGGGCACTGGGCTGTGTTAACCATTAGATGGCTGGCATTCTCTCTAAGAGACATGTAGGACTGCTGTGTGGCTTGCAGAGGGACTACTTTGTCAGGGTCACGTTGTGAGCATATAATCCAACCAGAATCCCCCTCCCCCAAACCTGAATCCGGTTTAGAGGTGGTGAGGCTGCAAAAACAGTCCCAAGTGACACTTGGAAATAATCTTTTTATTTTTTAAGATCCTTTTGCCTTCAATACTGACTTGATTCCCTTGCTAACAAACTTGTTGCCCATTCTGTAGGCTAAAAACTATTGCTGGCCATGATCAGGAATCCCAGCCTAGAGACAACTTATTTGGAGACAGAGATGAACCACTTCCTCTGGGTCCTACCTTCCCACTGTAGGTTTGTGAAACCTGTGGACAAAAGGTCTTTTGTTTCACTCGAATCATTAAGAATGATTCGACCAAAGAATCATTAAGGAGAGACTGGCAAGGTTCTGCCTTCTTTTTCTAAGATGGGAACTTACTCTGATCGCCATATGACCTGGAACTCATTATGTAGACCAGCCTCAGCTTCTTAGTCCTGGAACTGTAGATATGAACCACCACATCTATTTTATTGGTTTCTATGGCAGAAAAATTGGCCACTAAATAATGATGCCCAAACTCTTAAAACTTTTTTGTTGAGAGAGGACAGAATAGCAAAAGAGAACATTTTCTGGAGGTCCAGAATGTTGGCATGTCACTCACCACTTCTGTAGAAAGCCTGGGGAAGATATTAACACATAGGAACCAGGGTCCCATGTGTAAAGGATGATAGCACATTACAGATGACTGGGTGGGTTAAGAGAGTGAGTATCTAGCGGGGTTAGATACATGAGGATCCACTGAACATTCGCTCTGATCTTCCTGGAGCTCCATCACTCCTGTCTTCCGACCTCCTGGCAACTTAAGAGCACAGGTGAGAATTCTTTGAAACACTTTGCAGCCAGAGATTTGTTTGAGGATATTGAACAGCCCACTCCGCTTGCAACATCCAGACCCTGGGCTCAGCAGGAAAGCTGATATATGGGTTCCCATCACTTCTACAACAGTTGACTATAAATGTATGGCTTCAACCAAAACAAATGCATCTTCTCACTGTTGCTCAGAACCCTGACAAGCATCTCACTGGTCTCCAATCAAAGCCTTGTCAGGACAGAGCTCCTGTCTGGGCCTCAGGGGCAGGATCATTTACTGCCTGTGAAGGTTGATGGCAGTTCTGTGCACACAGTCCTTTATATTTCAAAGTCAGCCGTGGGTGCCAAATCCTCCGCAGTGTGCTCACCCTCTCTCTTTCTCTCTCTCTCTCTCTCTCTCTCTCTCTCTCTCTCTCTCTCTCTCTCTCTCTCACACACACACACACACACACACACACCATGGCTAGGACACAGTCTCCACTCTGAAAGACTCATGTGATCTCTTTGAGCCCACCAAAACTACCTCCCTCCATTAAGATTTTGTAACCCTAATCAAGTCTGCTTAGTCCCACTGCTCTGTCAAATGACATTCTCCAGCATGGGGACTGGACATAGAGCCCTTAAGAGAAGGGAGGTATAATTTTGCCTACAGTACAGAGGAAGTGTTGCACCACCACCTTCAACGCTGTTGAACAATCAACAGCTAGACTGCTGGACCTCAGCCAAGAAAATCACTGATGGATTGATTGGTCCCATCACTTAGTTTTCCTGTATTTGCTAAAACTTAAGCTTCTCAAGGCACCGTTAAGACCAAAAAGTCATATGTCACTTAAAACCATCCCTTTGTCTTACCTTGAGCTTTTAATATTAAGTATGTCCTCAAGCAAAGTCAGCTGAAACCAACAGGTAACAGGCTGACAGCAAAGAAAGATCAAAAATGTTCCAAAGCCCTGGCTTGACTTCTCTCCGAAAGCCGAAGCGACTTACCAAAGCTGTGTTTGTCTCACCCCCATCTCCACTTCTATTTACCAAACAGAAACAACTCACTCGTACAATTCATGACTGATGGAGCAGGAAACAGGAGCCAAACAAATTTTAACTGCCTTGTCCATCATCCTTTCTATAGCTTATGAAGCATGGCCAACCATCCACCTTATTAGGCAAGGGACATGCTAAGCAACTTGGCCACTGCTCTAAGCAGACTCGGGTGCCAAAAAAAAAGAGGGAAGGGTGGAAGAGAGAAACGCCATCTCAACGGACAGAATAAACTGCCTTTGCCTGCAGGAAAGGAGGAGCTGTGACTCAATCTTCCTCCCTTGCAGGCTGACCCTGCAATCCATGCCCTCTCCCCTTCTCTAAATTGGATTTATAATCTCTAGTCTCTTGTATAGAATCCCAGGTGTGGGTCAATGGCTGCCAATGTGAAAAACAAGAAAAAGGGAAAGCTGACTGTTTCCTAATGCCTCTCAGCACCAAGGTGAGCAGTGCCCTTTGTAGGGTGTTCTCCTTTGTTCTTCAGTAAGTGCCCAACTGGGGTAACGTTAATGTATCTGAGATCTGAGTAGAAAAGAGCATGCCGTGGGCCAAGGAGATGGTCCTTTGGGTAAAATCGCTTACTGTGATGTCTTGAGTGCAGTCTCCAGCATCTACAGAGAAGGGGGTGATTCCAGCATTCCTACAGGAAATGGAAGGCAGAGAAGAACCGCCTGGAAACTCACAAGTACCCGGCAGCAAAAACAAAGAAAAGTAGGGGGGAGGGAGCAAGTATAGACTACCAGAAGTTGTCCTCTGATCTCTACATTTGCCATGGTACACATATCTCACACACACACACACACACACACACACACAAATGCACAGGTACAGGCACACACACATTAATAATAACTAAATTAATAAAAAATAATAATAATTTAAAAACCAATCATGTACACCAATCCTAAACCCAATGCCACGAGGAATGCCGTATTCATATCATGTCAGACCCATATTTCTACTAAGACCATCTACTTAAACACACTGGTCAAAGCCAAGCCTCTGAACGTCAAGCGGTACTCCAGGCTGTCTCTATGTGATATAACGAGTTTCCCAAGCTCATGTGAGTTCTGTGTGGGAAGATGTAGGGATTCACTCTCAGCCACCGCTCATGCAAAGTCACTTCACAGGGAAGACCAGGGTCTGACCTAAGCTAATAAATGATGATCCTCTCCTACTAAACTCAGGACCCTAATTAACTTGCTAATTGTTGGTCTGTGTTCATGGACATTAACCTGAGTTATCCCACTATATACACCTGTAAGTAAATTACGGGCTCTCTATTCAGGATGGAACCTACTGTCTGAGTGGATAAATGTCCTCAATGTGTCGGACACACATGATTCTTTTAGGTGACCAAGGGTGCAAGGTACTATTGTGGGCATTTCTCCAAGCCAATTAAATAGACACAATCTCTAATGATTTATTTCCTGAGTACTGTCTATGGATGCTGTTCTCTGGAAGGTATAGTTGCCTTGTTTTGCTATTCCTGCCCTCTCATAACGGCTTTCATGGCAGGCTGTGAACAGAGCAAGGAAAGGAGGATAAACACTGAATGCTTGTCTATCGGGTCCCCACCGGTCACCCACAGCCCACCATGATCTGTACTGCACACAGCTGCAAGCATCTGCTGTCCAAAGCACAGCCTGGAGTTAGGAAGACGGTTCAGTCCATGTGATGCTGATCATGCAAGCATGAGAACCTGAGTTTCATCCCCAGAACCCCATAAAGAGCTTGGAGTGATGATGGGCACCTCTAATTCCAGGGCTGAGGAACCAGAGACAGGTGATTCCCTGAGGCTCGATGGCCAATGAACCTAGCATAATCTGCAAGCCCTGTGTCCCAGTGGGAGAGCCCATCTCAAAACACAAGGTGAGTGGTGAGCCAGAAGAGGAATGTGCATATACAAGAACACACACACACACACAGCAATAGGAAAGTAATTCAAACTATGAGCTATGCACACAACACCTTGAATTGTATTATTCACTGTTGACCCAAACCAATCTGAACTTGAAAATCAAAGAGAAAAATCAAAATTGCTACTTTTGATGCAAGCCATACAGGTGAAGGTTGAGGAGCTAACATTCAGAACCTGAACAAAAAGAAAACCCCTGGTTCTCACCCCGCCATCAAGGCCAGCTTTCCACTATGGAGGGGCTGGGGTCTCTAGGATTAGATCAGCTGAGAGCCAGGAAGATGGCAGCTGCCAACAGAATCCTTCTCTTGGACTAAAGCCATAGTCTGAATGAATTCCAATATGGGAAATAAAGAAGAAATGGTAAATCACTATCTGGTGAATGTCTCATAGGAGCAGAACTCGCTTAGCACTCAAGAGGCCCTGGGTTCAAACCCAATGAAGGAAGGGAAGGGAAGAGGTAGGAAGAAATGAAGAAAGAAATAAAAAAAGAAGAAACGAGGAACAGAGAGTCCAGCCCTGACATTCTGAGAGAGTTTTTCTGGCATAAGAAAGCTTTAGGAACAGCTGGAGGACATCCTATTTGGAACTTGTATTCCTTCAGTGTTACATTGGTCCAGAGCTCTCAAGCCCCAGGACCAGCAGCCGAAGAGACTCCACCCATGGGTGCTCTTCCCAGCATCTGCTCTTCCAGAAATGCATTGACTTCAGATACCCGTTGTGACCGCCTTCATTTTTAGGAAGGTTCGTCTCCTGTCTCTCATTTTGTGACCTCCAAAGTCACAAGCTTCAGGCTCCTGTGTCACTTTCGCCATCCAGCCCGATTCCTCAGGCCCAGCAAATGACCAGATGGACGAATGAACTCATTAGGAGGTCAGAGTTCCTTTCTTGGGGTCAGAGAAAAAGCAAATACACTTTGCATTTGTTTTGTCTAAAATGAAGTGCAGGGTTAGATCAAATGATTAATGTTTTTCACTGCTAACTAAATTCCACAGCCAAGATATAGCCAAGGATAAACCACATCGCCTTCAAGTGGATAAAAGCATTTGCTGGTCTACTCTCCCCACTTTCCGAAAATGAATGAGATCTTGCCTCTAACTTTCCAAGAAATGTCTAGAGGTTGTTCATCCACTCACAGACAGTCAGGCCCAATTTGATGAGCTTCCACAGAATCCTGGTTGAACACCCTGTTCCCTTCCCCACTTGCATTAAGGGAGCACACAACCACTTTCCTTCCAGTAGGCAAAAGTAGGAGCACCGGGAGCTTTTGGTTTTAATATTTATTTATTTATTGGTTTTTTTTTTTTTTTGAGACAGGGTTCTTTTTTTCAAACGCCATGCACCGACTGCCAGGTTTCCTAAGGCCGATTGAGAATCATTATTGGGACTCTTCTCCAGGAGGCCCTCACAGTCATTAGCAATTTATAAGCAGAGAACCGGACACTCACACGCTAGGGCCTTCTTGATGTTACTCTCTCCCAGATAACCTGAGAGCTTTTTCCCCAAACACTGGATTCTTTGAAAAAAAAAAAAAAACAAACAAACAAAAAGAACTGCCCAGAGAACACTCTTTTATATACCTCCTGGCAGTGTGACCTTCAGAGGGTAAAGCATCATCCTGGATCACACCTTCAGGTCACACTCAACATTCCAGTTGCATAACACGTGTCACCAAAGAAAAGCCAAGGCACTTTGCCCCGGCCCGACGCCCGGAGACAGGGCTCACTCCTATGCTGCACCCCAGCACTTGTGGTGGTTCAATACACACATTTGGTACCAGTTTGATTTAATTGTATCACTAATTACTATTGAATTATAGTGGGGATCCCACAGCCACACTAACACCACGCAGGCTAGGATGAGGACGGGAGCATGTGACTAATGGCACTCACACAGCTTTCGGCTTGGTAATACACCATAATGAGCTGGCTATTCTATTAAAGTGTTACTAAATATTCACTTAGCTCCGAAAAACACAGTGGGTGTGAAGTTTCTTTGTCATGTTTGGAATTTAAACAGCACTCTGTCAGATTTCAGCCTGGTATGGAGCCCCAGCACACAGACTCTGCCTCCTCAAGGAATGTTTACAAAGGCATAGAAAAATATCCACGGAAGGAATGCATTTATCATAAACAATACAAATATTTACTTGATTATTTAATGGGTGCCCAGCATGTCTGTCCTTAATGTGGCATTAGCTGACATCGGGAATGCACCATATGTGCAAATAATTAATTCAAATTATGCTTCTCTTCCAGGGAGTTCGCTTATAAAAGAGCAGAATTAATGTAGAGGCGTGCTCTGGAGCAGGGAGCTAGAGGTCCCTCTCCAAGCCTGCCTTCAGAGTACCTGCTTTTGAATGCGTCCTTTCCATTGTCATTCCGCTGCCAAGAGCTGGTGGCATTTGAATGCTCCTACAGGATTCCTTATGTAATCGGTAGGATGACTAACAGAGCGATTAAAAAACCTGACTTGGCTAAAGATTTTCTCAGGAGACTAAGCTTTAGATGCCCAAGATCTCCCTAATAAGTCCATTCCTTCTTAAAACATCCACGACTGCAAAAATAAATGGTTTGCAAATACCAACAGCGGGTGAGCCAGCCTTCCTGGTTCACAGGGACTTGCAAGCAAGGCAGGCTGCTAGAGATTTAAGGGTTCAGGTGTTTGAGGCTTGTTTAAAGACATTCAAATGATAGGAGAGGATTTTTGCATGTAACGACACAGTCCTCTCTCTGCATTAATGAACTGCAAACTGTGTTTTGCATGGCAGGTCCAAAGCGTAACCTGTAGGCAAAGGAAGTTTCAGACAAGAAATGCTGCATTCAAGGCTGTTGTTAGGAATGAAAACTAATTCGGCCACTCTGGTAGTCAGTAGATAGGTTTCTCAAAGATGAAATAGATCTGCCCGGCTGAACCACTCCTAGGTATTTGTCTAAAGGATCCCAAGTCCTCATGTCAGAGGGATATTTGAGCATCAACGCTTACTGCAATTTCACTCACAACAGCTAAGATATGGAACCAAGCCATGTCCAGCAACAGAGGAATAGACAGGAAAAAAAAAAAAAAAAAAAAAAAAAAAAAAAGGTGGTTAGTCCTGTCATTTGCAAGGACATGGATACAACTGGGGATGATCACATTAAGTGAATTCAGCCAATCTCAGAAAGAAAAGCATCATGTGCTATCTCTCAACTGTGGTTTCTAGTGCTTAGATGGACACAGAAAATCATGTGTGTGTATATGATATTAACATAGAAATAAAAATGACTATGGTACAGACAAGGACAACAGAAGAGGAGATGGGGAAATGGGAGGACCAGGAGGAGCAAGAGGGGGAATGAGCTCAATGTGTTATTTACGTATGCACACCGATAACTTAACACTCTAATACATTTTTTTTTTCATCTTCAAGTGCTGAAACCAAGGGTTGCATCATGCTGGGTTCAGGGAGCAAGCCTCAAGGACCCCTCCCCTCCACTTCCCATCACAAGAGGCCAAGGTCTTGGGCATCTTCTCCCTTTCATGACACCGTCCCTCCATCTTCTTCCCGCAATTGCTCTGGTTAGCTGTAGCCGAGCTTTCTCTTTTCTGGGGTCCTGAAGGAAGCTATACTAGCTTTGAACATGGACCGCACACTCTGCCTAGCACTTTGCCAACTGATCTATAGCTCCCACCTTTTTGCACTTTTTATGTTGAGACAGGGACTCATTGAGTTAGCTAGGCTAGTCTTGAACTAGCTCTTTACTCCAGTTGCAACTTGGATTTGTGGTCCTCCTGCTGCAGCCTACGGAGTCACTGGTACTCCAGGCCCTGAAACACCAAGCCTGCCCCTTTCTTCAAAGAATAAGGAGAAAAATTAGAAATAAAGAAATGTAAACATTTCTCTAATAAGAACATTGGTTCCTAAGAGCAGATTATAACCTTTCTATAAGTCCCACTCATTTCTATATTTCTATGTGAATACATATCCAGCTGTATTTGTACCTATATTAATGTCTGTTATACACATGTTGTATAACAACACTACAATTATATATTGGTTATGAACTAATTAGCATAAAGCCCAAGCACAACTAAGCTCTCAATAAACATGAGCTACAGTAACTCGTAGAGCCCCAGACCTGCCGGAGCATCAGTGCCAAATAAAGGGTGTGTGAACGAACTATGCGAGACCTCGCCACACTCTTCAGAGAAGACTGGGGCCCAGAGAAGCTTTGTGACTGAGAGACCTCCTTCTGGAAAAAGAAGTCTAGGATCTGAACCAGACATGTTGGTGTCAAAACTCCCCAGCTTTCTCCACGATACTTCCCGACCTTCAAACAGCTACGGTAACACAAGCAAAGAGAGCTCTGAAAACTGGGCCAGCTTACTGGTCTAGCTCAGCTCCCAACAGGACTTTTAAAGGCAATAAAGCCAAAATAAAGCATGGGCGACAATATCTTCTGAATCTCGGCAAGATGTTTCAGTATTTTGTAGCGGGCTGTGAAAAGTCCGCATGTGAAGCCATAAGCTTATTCCCCACCCAGTGACTTTCGCTTTTCTAATGAATCTGTAGTTAAGAGGAAATTTCCAAAATTGAAACGACGGCCATGATTGAGTCTTTCATAGCTCAGTGAGATATTAGCAATTAATTGAATGCACCCAGCACTGGGGAAAACCAGGATTCTCCCTTGTATTTATTTTATTCCATTTCATTTCCTGGAGCTTGTATATTCCCCCGAGCAATTCTTCGCAGTAATTTTACCTTCCATGCACAAATCTAATCATCTCTCTTGTTCTTAAGCATCGCAGGTGCGGCAGCATTATTATATTATTAAAGGTACATCAGATAAATTCCAGTTGTGCAGCCGTCTCTAAAAATGCCTTTCTTCCCAGTCACGTATTCACTGTTTTTCATAAGTGAACACTGGGGCCTTTATTAGAAATACGTTTTTGTATTTTTTTAATGTATGCTTTAACTTTTCTTCTTCAAGTTCCATTGCTAATCACAGGATTCAGCCGATATCTTTATGCGCATTCACGACTCTGTAATCTTAAAGAGCTATAGGCAGGTGATTGACAGATAACACTTGACAGGTTCAAAATTAGAGAATATACAATGAAAATTTTAGAACAGCCAGCTCGCTTGCTATGCTACACTCTGCTAATTTTGGCTTCTCTCATAATCATCAACTTGAGAGGCAGAGAGGTCTAGGCAGAGGAAGGCACTAGGTAGCCCCTGCTCTCTAAACTACTGGGTGGGACCTTTTGAGCCTAAAAGGCCTCTCAGTCAGGAACTTCCTAGCCAAGAACTAAAATTCACAATCTCAAAAATATTAAGTGGAAAACTGGAATTCCGTGGCATTTAAACCAAAAGACCAGCATCTCCTCTCGAAAGTCAGCTACAAATCCCGCTCACATGCTCTCTTCGCAGGCTTCCGTTCACTGGCAAGAGTTCCAGTGTGCATAGCATGGCTCTTTAAATCTTTAATGAGAAAGGAAATCATGTCGTGTTTATTCAAATGACTAGGCCAATTTTTATTGACTGTGCACTATATGTGAGAGTGGCTATTTACCTGAGCTAGTCTCTTCCAGAAATTGTTTATCGGTGACTTTTTTTCTCTAATGTGTAATGCAACTTCTAGGAATCTAGATAGGAAAAAATGTTTATTGTTTTGTCTGCCTTTTTTGTCTTCTAATTCTAGCCTCCCTACTCCACCTCCAACAGTAGATGCTTCCCTCTGCTTCAAACAAGGGAAGCGGGGAGACACAAAGTGACTTTGTGTCTAGCATCTTGAAATTTCCAAAGGGCCTAGAGACTCAGTCAGAGTTGCTCAGTCAGGTTTTTGTTGCCCAAAAACCGTGAGCCCAAATGGAGGCTTCCTATCCTGTCCATAAGGTTTAACTCCATATGCTCTTTTTCCGATGACACCTTCCGCATAAGGAATTTAAACTCTGTAACAGCTAACATGGGCATGCCATTCTCAGAGACCAGTCAAAGGAACAGGCCACCGGGACCAGCCATCAACAAGAGGGTTTGCTTCTCTGAAATAAAAAGGGACTATTTTCTACTCTTTCCGGGTACCTCCCAGCTCTGATCATGCTCTCAAGATGACAACTATGCTGGGATCCCATCCAGGAACATTCTAGGAGGGGAGGAAGCAGTGAGGAGGGTGTGTTACTTTATGTGAACGCTTGTGAAGAAATGGCGAGGCTGTGTGTTTCTGAACTCTTGCTCTCTCCTGCTGGATACGATCAAAATAGATCATAATGGATAAAATTGTCTGAAATGTGACTTTAGTCCTTTTGAAAGGCAATTGCTGTCAAGAGAAGCATTTGGGCTAATGGCTGGTTATTGCTATTAACAGCCCAAGGGTTAGCGGGCATGGCTGTGTAAGGAAAAGTGGGTACCTGAGGAAGAAATGGGAGGCAGTATCAGGAAAAATTACCCAAGAGTATAACCCTGTACTTCCATCATAAGAGGAACAAACACCAACCAGCCATAACTGGACCAGATTAGTCGTCAGAATCAAATCATCTAGTTTGAAATCAAAGTTGAATAAACTTAGCCCAGAAATGCAGACCCCTGCATGCACCTCTTGACTTAGAAAGCACTTCCTTCATCACTATACTATAAAGGGCTCAGACACTAGGAAAGTCCACGTGAAATAAAGTTGGCAAGGAGCCTCTACCATGGCAGAAGTCTGTTCAGCAAATGTCTACAAACAGTGCTGGCAACGTCCTTTGTAAAAGATGAAAACAAGTCCAGACTCATGCAAATAACTGTTTCAGAGGGGGCTGAGAAATGTCAGAGATCACCTGGATCACCTAAAATATCTTCCCCTACTCGCTTAGAAATAGAAGTGAATGTCTATAAACATCCTTTTTAAAATTTATTTATTTATTTATTTATTTATTTATTTATTTATTTATTTTACAACCCAGCCACTGTTTCCCCTCCTTCCAGTCCCTCCCCACTATCTCCACTCTGCCCCCGCCCCAAATCCACTCCTCTGTTTCTCAGAAGAGGGCAGACCTCCCAGGACTATCAACCAAACCAAACATGGCATAACAAGTTGAAAGCCGGACAAGGCAACCCGCTATGAGGATAAGAGTCCCAAAAGCCGGCAGGAGAGTCAGAGACAGCCCCTTCTCCCAGTGTTAGGAGTCCCACAAGAAGACCAATCTACACAACTGTAGCAGGCTAGAAACATTCTTCCTGAGCCAACATGTGTTAATATTCATACTGTCTTAGTGAAGATGCTGTCGTCTCCTTGTTGTTAGAAATAAAATGCAGGCCAATCAAGCCCCTTTTAGCCTCCGTCTGTGTTTGGAAAGACAGCTGGTGCTTTGGATGAAACGTCAAGAGAAACGGTGGAACACCATAACAAGAGAGTCACAGCGATCGGTGACCGGTATAAAGCTAGCAAATGCATCCTTGCCTTTAAGGGAAACAAATACCTTCACTCCTACAGACACCCTGCTTTTATGCACCTACAGTTCTACATGGAGAAGAGAGGAAGTAAAAGACACCAAAATTATATAAGTCATGCTTGTCTAAAAATACCTTCCTGTAACTTGCCAAAATGACAGAGGGATTTCTCATTGACTTTCAAGTCCCAGTACCCAAAGGCTTTGCTGTATGTTAAGATGTGAGACAGGATGGCCATCAGCAGCTGGGTCAGAGGCACACTGGAAGATACAGGGAGACGGGATGAGTTCTGAACTCCATTTGCATAATATCTGGACTTCTCCAGTTCAGAACTGGCAGTCTGTTCAGGGGGCAATTGTGAAGTACTGATTAGAGTGCACAACCTAGAATAATGGATGGGTCAGCACCAAAGGTTAACCAGATACTTTCAAAACATGATAAAGGTATTTTGCAGGCATAACCTTCAGGCAAATTTAGAATTAAAGGGAAAAATCCTCTTTATTTTACTTATAATTCTCCCCTTTACTATAGTCCTAATGAGAAGCCAGGTGGCCAAGAGTCCTACAGTAATGGAATTGGACTTTATAGAGTTTCTCCCTTCAAGCTATAACTTCATAATCTGAAGGCAGGTCCCCGACCAAAGGCTCTTAAAATATCAATATGTTACTCCCTATATTTGTTCTGTGTAATATACATCACATAAGATATGGGGGAAAAAGTGTCATATCTGCAGCGGGCTGTGCCGGGAACTGACTAATATTTTAATGAATTCCTTCTGCACTGTGCAGAAGGGAGGTAGTCAGAACCTAACAAGCATCAAATCAGAACTTCCCTAATACTGAACCCAGCATATGGTGTGTGCACTGGGAGACATGAGGAGCCCAAGGAAGGAAAGGAGAAGGTGAGTCCCTCACAACCTGTGGACTCCATTCCTTCCCTTTGAAAGAATTTGCACAAACTCTCCTGACAAGAGGATGCAGACAAGTCAGAGATCCCCAGACCTCCTCTACATCCCTTCAGCCTCCCACTGGCACCCCATCTGGTTGACCACACATCACAGCAGAGTGGCCTCAGTCTGGGCAAGCGCCCCATCTCTGCTGAAGGCCACAGGACTTAAAGATCCATGGAATTAATAGCAACATTAACACAAAAAAAATGAGAAGAAAGCAGGGTGGGAACACAGATAATGGAGACTTTGTTCTCTGGGCGTTTTCCTGTTTTGCTGAAGTTTTCAATAAGCGTGCACATTACTTTTTTCAATAAGCATGCATATTATTTTTATACAGTTATTTTAAACATGGGACAATTAAATTCCAACAAAATCTCACCTCATGTTCAAACTCTGAGCATGGCTCTTCCATCAGGGAGGGGAACTGTCTAACAGCTCGGGCAAGGGTTACAACAGCCCTGCTCGGTAGCATGGGAGTTACAGGTAAATTAATTTGAATAGAGTAATAGCAATACTTTACATCTTAAATGTGCTTGCCAATCACCGTCTCATCCATCATTATCATAATCCTATAAAACATTGGTAAGAGAAGCTGAACGGAAGCCAGTTTATACAGGAGCAAACCAAAAGCTCCAGGGGAGGAGGAAGAATGCTCTGGTCACATAGAGAGAGGAATATAAAACACCAACCTCATTCACTTTCTAAAAGCATGATAGCTGGGAGCGCGCCATGCTTTTTTAACACCCCACAAAGCTGTAGCTATAAATGCAGCGAGAAAAATTTTGGCATATTTGCCATTGCATAATCACTCAAGGAGGTACTACTGTGCCGTCAACACATCTGACTAAGTCACAATGAAGAGAGGAAGCCAAGGCTTGGGTGCCCGCCACCCTTCCAAGCTAGCAGGGACCTAGCAAGTCACAGCCACATCCTGGGGCTAAGAAAATCGATGCCTTTGGTGAGCAATGGTTGCACACAGCACTAACCCTGCGCTGTGTCCTTTTCAGACTGCTTCCATTCTCAGAGACGCTATCAAAGGATGCTTTGGCTTGGAGACAATAAGATTTTTCCCACCTCTCCGAGTTCTCCCAAACCCCATACTCCTCAACAAAAGTCAAACCGGCTTCAGTTCCCAGCTTTCTGCTAGATTCCAGTCCACAGCCTTTAGGCAGCAGGGTCTGCCTAGATGTGTTAACTTTGAGGGGATCCTTTCAGTTGCCTTTCTCTTTTCAGCATGAGATAGTGATTTTCCATTGAAAATAGTAACATGAAATTTCTTCTGCAAATATATTTCTGAAGGTAAAAAAAAAATGAAATAGTTTCCAGATTTCCAGATTAAAACATATGAAACTCCCAGTTTCTTTTTTTCTTTGTTTGTTTGTTTGGTTGGTTGGTTGGTTGGTTGGTTGTTTGGTTGGTTGGTTGGTTGGTTGGTTGGGTTGATTGATAGCTTTTGAAAGGGTGTTGTTATTGTTGTTGTCGTCGCCATCATTGGTGGTGGTGGTGCTGGAGGTGGTGGTGGAGGTAGTAGTGGCAGGTTTTCTTGTTTCTTTTGTTTTGCTCGTGTTACTTAGAAAAAATATTTTAAAAGTAAGTCAAAAGCGTGGCACCTGTGGATAAGGTTCTAGCCACACAAGTATAAGGACCTAAGTTCAGATCCCCAGGACCCAGAGGAAGCCAGATACCATAGGGTCCATCTGCAATTCCAGCCCTCCTACTGAAAGATGCAAGGCTGAGACAGAGAAATACACAGAAGTGTACGAGCCTGCTAGTGGGTGTATTCAGCAGTCATCCTACCTCAAGACAAAGGGGATGCAAGGACCTGAGGCTGTTCTCTGACACATTCACACAGGCACATCGTGCACACGAAGACTTGTTTTACATTACACCTTCATGTGGTTTGACCCAATGGGCGATTGCCAGCCAGTTTGACTATCTCCAGCTTACATAATATCAGCATTCCTAGGGCTCACCTTCTTCCCAAGCTGGTTCCTAATTTAGGGATCGTTCATTTGCACAGCTTCTCTTGGTTGGTAAAGGACTTGATCCACAACACCGACACCTCTCGGCCCTACCCAGATATTGCTAATACCAAAGGACTAAAGGTTCCTTTCCTGCCCCCCAAGAGACTTGGTAGATGGTAGAAACACAAGCATTACAGCAGTGGAGATCGGCTTTACAGTCCTCACACGGTGACCTTAAGCAAGCCAACTACCAGAGGTTTGGCTTTCTCGGCACCAAAATTGGGGTTATAGTATCTATTTCCTGAGCTGTCATGAGGAGTGAATGCGCACAGAGAACGAATGGAATACCACTCTCCACCCCTCCTACAGCCTGGCGGTAACGAGGGGTTCTGTGAGCATGGAAGAAATAGCTGGACAAAAGCCAGGCTGGATTTTTCTAGAATCCCTGTCTTTAGCTGAGCAGATCCATGCCAGCCAGGAAGACCCTCGGTGCTTCAAAGTTCAGCTTCCCTCCCACGAGCGGCCACACTCCTCCCGCCATCAGCTGCTCAGAAGCAGTGAGGTGCGATCCGGCTCCGCCCCCTGGAAAGGAGAAGCGACCAGTGTGAACTCAGAGAACCGCGGGCCAGGAGATAAGTAGGGCAGTCCTGGACTCCTGCAGCCAAGAGAGCAGGAGAAGGGAGGTACGCGGTCAAAGGGAGCTAATGGGCAAACAGTCTGTCTTGCGATAGCAGGGCAAAGAGGTGTCTGCACAGATGGAGGAGGAGAGACAAGCAAATAAAAGATATTTGTTCTTTCCACATAAGGCCACTGAATGAATTTCTCAGACTACTGAGAATAAACAGGAAGGGAAAGGCTGTACAATTTCTGCCACAAAACAGCTTCGCCCTGTGAGCGCACGTACAGGCAAAACAACGAGGCTGAGAGGAGACGTGAAAACTACATGAATAGCGTTTATCTCTGAGAATTGGACTGCGGGTGACTTCTGTTCTCTTCCAAGTATATATCTGCAGATTGCAAATCTACAGTGTCTTTGGGGGGGGGGGGGCATCAAAAGGAACACATGCAATGAGATGTCCTTGCTCGTAGGGGGAAGATGGGAAGGATAAAGAGGAAGGGGTGATGGCTGGGGGTGAGGAGGAGGCACCCACCGAAGTAAGCCATCAAGAGAGAGTTGTGTTTTTAAGAACAGAGCAAATGAAACTCTAGTGGTTACTCACTCAAAGGACCACTTTCCAGACGGAACTTAGGTCAGAATTTGTAACTACACATAGCAAACAACCTGCGGTCTATGTATTCGCCTTTCTTGCCTGTCGTGTTGGCACTGACTCTTCCTGTGTTTTGGAAGTTGCTGGGAACCGCTGTGTAATGGCAAACACAAACAAGCCTCAGAGGGATGGATGCCCATGCTGATGCTACAGAAAAGACACCTCGCACCAAGCCCAGGCATCCAGAACCCGAACCAAAGCAAGGAGGCAGATAACTCTGTTTTCTAAAATGTCACCTGTCGGTTTTTTCTCCCAGCATGAAAACACAGGAGGGCTCCCGAGACAGCTCAGTGGGTACAGCCTGATGCCAACTCTGATGGCCTGACTTCATTGCTATGGTCACATGACAATAGGAGAGAACCAACTCCCATACCGTGTCATCTGGTTCTACATGTGAACGCATGTGCATACATGCACAAACACACACATACATACCGATACATACATAAACATACACACACATAAAGTTTAAGTTAAAAAGAAAAGAAGTGAAACTTCTTATGGCGTGCCATGGATTTCAAAGAGGAGAGGCCAAATATCAGAGTGAAATATTCCCAACTATGTTCGTAATGCTTCCTCTGGTGAAACTGGAATCCTTAATGCCCCTGACGAGGGACAGTTCATGGGACAGACTCATTTCCACTGACCCAAGGCTGTCATGTCTTTTCTTCTATTTGTTTCTACCCTTGGCATGCTGGTATGGCTGAAAACGACCCCATAGCCCCTCTCTGTCGTTCTAGGCCTTTCCACATGGTCTGGCTGACAGAAGTCATGCAGAAATACTATGTCCATCATCTGTCCTGTCAAGTTGAGGGATGCAAAGACATGTTGAGAAAAATAGCTCAACATCCACGATTAAAAGTCCTTGTTGATTTTCACCTCCCAAGACACTTTTAATCTAGCCCCACATGTTAAGTGATGAAGAAATCGGTATTGTTAAAAAGGAAAATTGGGTTGGGGCGGGTTCAGGGTAGAGTTAAGATTTGTTAAATGTAAGATTCCACACATTTCAATTAAATGGTACATCGATCCGTGTACCAAACTGTACTGAAATCTGCTCAAAGTCTCATTTGTCAAGGTTTATCTGCCACCATTTGGATTCAAGATGACAGTCTGAGTTATAAATCCAATTCAGGATGGGACTTGTGCTCTGCAGTGTACCAAATTTTATCAAACTCAGTCAGCTTCTTCAACAGTTAAACAGAGGAGAGGCCCAAAAGACAGCTCGAAAAGAGAATGTCGTGTCAACTAGCTGAAGGAAGAGTCATGCTTTTGTTGGGCACTTCGGTATTAATTAATCAATTAATTCATTTGATAAATATTTATAATTCAGCACTCATGCCAAGCCAAGGAGTATTATGAGAGCTTAGAATTTGACAAGCAACAAGGAAAACAGTGAAACTCATTGGGAAAATAGTTACTAAAGAAAATCATTATAAGCTGAGTCTAAAGCCACCACAGATACAGGGCGTGTGTTGTAGTTAAGATGGAGAGAGATAGGCCACTGTATTCAGTACTTTCTTGCCACTCTGACCAAAGGACCTGAGCGGACAACTTAAGGGGAAAAGAGGTTTGTCATAGCCCATAGTTTCAGGGGTCTCAATCAGTCTCGGCAGGGTGCACAGAGGAGCAGATCAATTATATCAGATCAGTCAGTAAACAGAAAGGGAAAAAGGACATCATTCCCAGAGCAGGGTGACACAATCTTCTGGGCAACACACAGTCATCGCAGTCACAAAATCAACTGCAGATAATCCCACTGGGCCTGTGCACGAACCGGCCCATCCACAGTCAGGCACAGAGGGAAGTGTGTACAGAGGCCCTACCAATCACTGCTGGACGACTCCCTGTTGAAAGACACAGGACACGGGAGTTACTGCCTTCAGCTGTATACCCACTGAGGGCCCCACCAGGGGTCTAAGGAATCACAATAATCCAGTGGTCACACAGATCACATAACAAAACCAAAAGTCACAAACCTAATAAGGGGACTTTTTGGGAGAAGGGGGTGTTAATAAGGAAAGGAGGAGGGGAGATAAGAAATGGCTGGGTCTAAGAGTAACCCAAATATATACATGTATGAAATTGTCAAAGACGTAATAATTGTGAAAAATAAATACTTACAAGTATTTGCCCCTAGAGACTTACTCCCTCCAACTTGGCCCCACTTTTTACCACTTCCCAGTGTGAATCCATCATGAGATTAATTTATTTATTAGCTCAGAGTCCTCTTGATGTCATTGTCTCTAGGAATGGTGTCACAGACATAACCACACTTTCCTCATCCTCTAGGCTTCGTCTCTCAGTTCATCCAAGCTGCCAACAGGGACTGACCATCGCACCTACACACATCTTTGAAAGAAGAAACTTAGGTGGAAGGAGAGGATGGAAACCACCGTGGCTTTTGTATCCAAAGCAGAAGGACCAAACAATCCCGAGACCCAAAGTGGGGCTTCTTATGTTCTCAGTGAGAGGAGCCTGAGGGCGAAGGGACAGAACAGGCCTATGGTGGCTTTCTGCACCAAATGATATTTTAAAAATCATTGGTGCAGACTGCACAACTGATAGCCCTTAGAGCAGGGGGGAAAAAAGAAACCACTGCATATTGGCTTCTATTTCCCTTTTAAGAGCTCTCCAGTCACACGTTAAACACTAACAGCCCATACACTTTATTTTCCTTTGGGAAATAATCGCTATTAAATATTATCATCAACTCATTAAGGAAACATTCAGTGTAATGCATATAGTCATGTGTCACTCAACAATAGGATACATTCTCAGAACTGTACGGCTCAGGGAATTTATCAGCCTTCGAACACTAACACTGTGGAGTACTTATACAACCAAGAATGGTGTCAGTGAACAATACACCTTCATGGGACCCCTCTTGTATGTGTGTCAGTTCCTAGCTGAGACACCATTCTTTGGTGCATGACTGTAGTTGGTGAATGCAAGTAACATACACAAGCACATAACTTTCCACCTTGAACAAGGCAAGAGCCCTTTATCAATGGGCAAGGTTCAAAAGCAATTGGGTATTTGCTGCGTGTCTCATGGTGCACACACACTTTGGCACTTCAGCCCTGTAGGGGACAATGAGGAGAGACTGTGAAAGTGGCCAGGTCTCTGTGAAAACGTGACCCACTTAGGACACACTCCATCCACTCTGCAGATAGGATTCTCTTCATCTTCAGGTAATGTTAAAAAGATCCCCAACTGAGCAATGCATATTCCCATTCCCCAACCACCAAAAACATTAAAAAGTTTATGAAAACCCCATCTTAGCATGCTCTTAAGCCATTCAGAAGATAAAACAGACTGCAAAAGTCTCCCTTAAGCAGCTCAGTGATCTGTTCTTTGTCACATCGGAATGTCACATTTGACAAAGGGTTGGTATTCTGGAAATATTTATGGATGACTAAAAGGGGAATATAATTAGGTAAATACTCCCATTCCCTAAGACATGGCTTATTGCAAGAAGTATTAGATCCGCCTGTGCTACCACCCTACCTATTTTCCAGGGACATGAGCCCATCAAACATGTGTTCTGCTTCTGGGATTGTTCTTATGGTGAGCGTAAGGGTGCCATCCCCAAAGAAATGGCTAAATGTTGGGTATGTTTTCAATTACACAGAATTTTAATTTTCTTCAAGTACAGTTTGATGGCTATGTCTAAAATAAAATAGACAAATGGCCTAACCTTTTATCAATAAAATTATGCACAATATACATGCTGAACCAGTTACCAGTTACCAAACTGTTATAGACTAGAGAAATACTAGACCCCATAATTTCTCTATTGAAAACCCAAATTTGTAGATTTTTTTTGCACTTGGAAAGAAAGCCAGGGTATTAAATGGAAAGACCTATAGTAGACCTGGGTTTCAATACCCCAAACACGCAACCAGGTTCAGTCTGGGACAAGCCATGGGCTTCCGTTCAATGGATGAGACACAGGAAAGAAGGACCCAGGAACAAAGAGTAATCACTGAAGCTAAGTGAGCAAGAAGCTAAGCAGAGGGCCAGTGACATGGCTCAGTGGGTCATATCTCTTGCCACCAAGCTTAAGAATCTGAGTTCACTTGTGCATACCCAGGAACCCCAAAAGAGAAGGCTACAAACGTTAAAGCAAAGCTACTAGACTTCTGCCATTATGTGTCAGATGGACTGGAAGTTTGATCCAAGTTGTGCTTCCTAGAGCTGCAGCAATTCTGTCTCCTGATCTTAACTCTACTACAACCGATTTTCAGTTCTGGCCAAGGAAAGTACACACCATAGGAAGGTGTGCTGAGCATGTGGAGTTGGTGAGTTGATATGGGACATGATGAGTATGTTCATAACGAAAGGGACTCACTCAAAATAGGTAGCCTCGGTTTCAGGGGACGGCAGCAATGTGTAAGGAAGCTGGAGAGGGGAGGACCAGAGAAACTTCGCAGCCAGTATTTTACTCTTGTCTTCGAGTGTGTGTGCAATGGTTGTGTGTGTACAGAGGCCGGAGGAGGACACTGGCTGTCCTGTTCTATAACACTTTGCCTTATTCTCTTGACACAGGGTTTCTCACTGAATGTGGAGCTGGTTAGCAGCTAGCAAGCCCCAACAATCCTCCTGTCTCCACCCCTTCCAAGTGCTGGGTGCTCACTCACACACCTGACCATTTTCCTTGGGTTCTGAAGATTTGAACTCAGATCTTCACACTTGTGCAATAAGCATTTGCCATTGATGGTGATGCTTTATTCAGGTAGAATATCCTGCTTTATTGGGAAGACATTTTTTGTACTTCTTTCATTTATTATATCCCAACCCCAGTTTACCCTCCGTCCACTCCTCCCAGTGCCTCTTCCCCACCTCCCTTCTCTTTTATATCCACTCCTCTTCCATTTCCCTTCAGAAAACAGCCGGCCTTCCAGGGCTATCAACCAAACATGGCATAACAAATTAAAATACAATCTACAATAAGGCTAGATACATACTCAAGGCTGGATGCAGCAGCCCAAGATGAGGAACCAAAAGGAGGCAAAGGGGTCAGAGACAACCCCTACTCCCCATGTTAGGAGTCCCACAAGAACTCGAAGCTACATACACATGATGTGTATGTGGAGAACCTATAGCAGGCCCATGAAGACGCCATGATTGTCACTTTAGTCTCTTTGAGCCTCTATGAGCCCTGCTCGGTTGATTCTGTGGACCATGT
This sequence comes from Arvicola amphibius, assembly GCF_903992535.2. Taxonomy (NCBI): domain Eukaryota; kingdom Metazoa; phylum Chordata; class Mammalia; order Rodentia; family Cricetidae; genus Arvicola; species Arvicola amphibius. The sequence continues at coordinate 48,840,868 of NC_052047.1, read as the reverse complement.
TTTTATGGTGTCCTGACCCCCCTGGCCCCTAAAATCCTTCCTCTCCTTCTCCTTTGGGGTCCTCTGAGCTGTGCCTAATGTTTGGCTGTGGGTCTCTGCACCTGCTCTGTTAGGATGAAGCCTCTCTGATGTCGATTTTACCAGAACAGTCTATGAGCACACTACTATCACTAGCAATGATTTCATTGACTTTCTTTTCGAGTCATCTTTGGTTCTATTCTGGGTCTCTGGGTTGTCCTGCCTCTTGAAGCATTCTTACCTGCTCATCTGTCTCCCCAGCACCAACGCAATACTTTAAAAATGAAAATCATTATTCAAAGAAAGTTATCCGATGTTCACAGGGTGCACTTTGAACCTGGGGACATTCCATTGAACAGAGAGAATGTTGTTTAGCGGTAGAGGAGAAGAGACCCCATGTGAGCTTCCTCTCCAGGTTCATCAGACCCCACCCCCAGGCCACTCTCTTTTTTTAAGTGTGCTACAGAAATAAAATGATTTGCTGCGATCTACAAATGCTGCAACTTTAAGGCCTCCACAGCACAAAATGAAATCTTTTGCTTCAGAATACCAATCCTTGGAGCTGTAATGTTGAGCATCAGAAAGAATAATTTATACTTATGGCCAATTTTTATTTATCCTCGTGTATTTATAAATGTACTACAACTTCAATAACCATGGTTAGAACGAATAACGTCATTCCTAACCACTACCTTTGACTGGAAAAACAATTTCACCGCAACAGATAACACTAAAATACTCTGAGAATAATCTATAAATGAATGTTGGATTACTAGTCTAAAGACGGTGGTTATAAATGATTACATGAAAGAGTTGATGTTGCTTTGAAAATCTTAGAGCCTGTCTATGGATTTTTGTATTTTATATGTAACATTTTTATGAAGTGATTTTGCCTTTACATAATAGCTTTCATCTTCAAAGCACTTCACAAATATGAACTGGTTACATAAAAAGCTATATTACTGCAAAAATCAGAAAATGGAAAAGCTGGGGTTCCCTTAGCGCCATTCCTCACATACTTTATGTTTAATCTAAAGCAGTGGTGATGTGTTTTAAACATGTGTAATTATCAACACTGTGGAAAAATCTAAAGGGTTAACGAAGTTTTTAATACACCAGGCAGCTGTTACTTGACAAACAAATCTCTTTGACTGACTTGGTAAAGTTCGAAGAAATTAAACTTATGATCAATCTTCCTTGTACTCTTCTATCTCATAAAATCTGTTAAATATCAATAAAAGCTATTCAATGAAGCATTAGCATATTGAAATTGGAAAAATTAAGCATGCACCAATGAGGAATGATTAAATAAATTATGGTATATCTATATGATATAATATTGTCAACTATAATACAGCCATTAGAAATTATGTTTTTGAAGACTAAATACACAGAGAAGTTTTTCATAGCATTTCCTTTATTAAAGTTCACAAGAATCTCTACAGAAATAATTACAAGGGTTAGAAATGTAGTTCAGTTGACAGAGTGCTTGCCTGAAGCCCCAGATTCAGTTCTTAGTACCATATAAAACCAGGGATGATGATTTGCATCTATAATCCCAGCAGTCTATAAGTCTATAGGTGGACAGGAGGTCATCATTATGTGTATTTTAAATTCAAGACCACCTAAGTATACATGAGGTCCTATCTCAAAGAGAGAGAGAGAGAAGAAAAGAAAGAAGGAAGGAAGCAAGGAAGGAAGGAAGGAAGGAAGGAAGGAAAGAAAGAAATATTGAGTATACAGTTTTACTTACTTGGAATTCATTAAATTTTTCATGGTAAAATGTAAAGTGGTTGCTGATTGCTTTTCACAGTACTGAGCACTGATTCCAAGGCTTTGCGCATGTGATGAAAGTTCTCTGTTACCAAGCTACATCTTCAGCCCTTTTGTTCTGACATTGTTTTGAGATAGTGGCTTGCTAATTTCTCCAGCTGGCCTCAAACCTGTTCTTCCAAACTTTCTCCTTCTGCCTCTCCAGGAGCCAGAGCTCCAGGCTTGGGCCATCACACTTGGGTGAGAGTGCTTCGCTTTGGTTTTTTAATTGTAGGACATAGACATTCTTTCAAGGAAAATATGAGCATGATCCTCACTCTCAAGACCTCAGACTCTACTGGAGAGATGGAAGATTGTCAATCTGCGTGAGACTTTCTAAGAGCGAAGAGATCTTGGGGTGCCTGGAGTAACACGGGTGCAAAGTGAGAGGAAGAGGAGAGCCCTATGTTGACTCTTACAAGGTGAACGAACAGGTGTTTAGTAAGAAAACAGCAGGCAGGGCAGAGGGAGAAACATCCTATACCACAGTGAACAGGATGCATGGAAAAGCAAGGAGAGTCACTGTGGTCAAGTCAGCGTGGCCAAGACGCTTAGAAGGTTTGATGAAAATGCATGGCTGGCCACGGAGTCTGACTACTGTGGAAGACCAACATCATCCTTTCTTGACGACACAAAGAGGCTTCTGGGAAGGGAGGCATCTGCAGAGGTCAGCTCAAGAGTGTGATTGGATTCAATGAGTAATTTTACTCACTCTGGCTCAAGCAAGAAGAGAATTGAAGGAAAGTGAGAATAGATCCAAGGATACAAGTTAGGGTAGTGCTACAGTTTGTCCCAGGCAGAAACAGTGAAACAGGAAAGAAAAGATGGGGGTTCAGGGCCAGCTAAAAAACAGAAAAGGTGTGTCCTGGTGGTCAGTTAGATGCTAAAGAATGAGAAAGTGTGACTAGTGTAATTACTAGAGAAGGTAAATGAGTAAAAAGTCTTACCATTATCTGAGGTGAGGAAGAGCTGAGCAAAGGCAGAATTAAACTTGGGAAGTAGAAATTCAAAGGAGACTCTGAATATCCAAGGTAAAAGTAAACAGTAGCCAACAAGGACTGGCATGCAACCCATAGAAGGAAAGGGTAGAAACATACACTTGTAAACACATAGCACATAGTCCTGTGTATGTGGGTAAAAGTCAGAGGAGACTCAGGAGTGTGTGTGTGTGTGTTTCTGTGTGTGTCTGTATGTGTCTGTGTCTATGTGTGTCTGTGTGTGCATGTGTGTCTGTGTGTGTTTCTGTGTGTATGTGTTTGTGTCTATGTGTGTCTGTGTCTATGTGTCTGTGTGTGCATGTGTGTGTATCTGTGTGTGTCTGTGTGTGTTTCTGTGTGTGTCGTGTGTGTGTCTGTGTGTATATGTGTTTGTGTCCCTCTGTGTCTATGTGCATGTGTGAGTGTGTATATGAGTGTGAGAGTGTGTGGGAGTAAGGGAGAGAGTGTCTGTGTGTTTGGCGTGTTAGGGATGGATTTCTGTAGAAGGCAGGGCAAACTGAGGAGTTCAGAGACCTGAATACGTCTCCACATTGGGTCAAAGACAGAGTCAGCAAAAGTAACCAAGATGGGCACCTTGTTTCTGATTGAGATAATGGGGTCTGAGGAGTGGAGATTTTCAGGAAACAAAATCCTAGCAGAAGGCAAATGAGGCCACGACAGGTATGTTTCATAATAGTAATCTTCACTGTCCTTTGCTGGAGCAATTTCAGTGATAACATGGACAGACGTTTAGAGGGAGAGCTGAGTCTAATTTAAGAAGAATGGGAATGTATCAACTCCTTATACAAACTTCACCATGAACCAGGGAAGAAATGAGCAGCCTTGGCAGTGACCATGGGACAAGGAGAGAAAGCACAATCATGAAATCACAAAGCGAAGACATCCCAAGACATGCCCAAATGCTGGGTCTTAAAATGCCAGAATCATCCAGCTAACATTCACACTTGCACTCAACCATTAATGAGGAAAACGCTGAGATTCACCTTCTAAAATCTTACCTTAAACATTTATGCTGCCAGGTCACTGAACAAAATGACTACTATGAAGAACTCAGTTACTGCCTATAAATAACTTGAAAACAGAATTGAATTAGTTTTTCCTAGATTGGCTACCAAGTAGTCAAGATTAAATTAACTGAATAATTCTTGCAACATTAAGTAGACTTGAGGTTGGTTGGGTAAAAATCCGTTTGTGCGGCATCAATAGTTGAAGAAATTCAGACCGAAATTTTGAAAGTTACATTTTAGGCACAGACATATTTGATACAGTGTTAGAAACTTCGGCAGAGGCAAAGGCTAAATGCAAAAATAAATTGACTAGGAATTATCTAAAGAAACAAAACCTTAAAAACAACCAAAAACTCAATGATTGGGAAAAAGCGACATAAATTATGGACTTTAGCTTAGTGGAATAATGCACACTCATTAAAGGCATGAGACAAAGCTGAGGAAGACTGCTCGTTTCAGCCGCAATCATATAATTATAAATTATGTATGCAAACCAAAAAATTTCTTAAAGATTAAATAATATGCAAACTCATAGCAGTAAAAAAAAAGAGCTATGTTATAGGAATAAGAATTATTTTTCTTGTTTTTTCAAATCTTCCTCCAATGTTCTTATAAGAATCTTATAAGAATTTAGAACGAAGAGAGAAGAAAAGGAAACAAGAAGGGAGACTGGGGTGGATGGGAGAATAATCGAGGTTAGAAATCAATGGAAAGGAAGTGGTCTTAAGTAGGAAACCAATTCTAAAAACTGCCTCTAAACATGTTTGTAGACTATTTGTAGACTGTGACTCATTGTAGACGCTGAGCCCTGCTTAGAACTGAGTCAAGGTGAAGTGGAGCTACCCATTTGCTGGCATGAGTCATTGGAACAGGGATGACGGTACCTTGTTAAGTCAGTATCTGCAAATAGAGTTTCCGATCTCTTTTTTATCTATTTTTCTCAAAACCAAGATGGCAGACAATTCTAGCATAAACTGTTACTATGCTTAACTAGCCTTGTTTTAACATTAAGGGACTCAGACAAGCAAAGTCTGTGTCCCAACATTTCCAAGACACTACACGTCTTATATCTTATAACAATGTCTCATTGAACGATTGCTTCTGCTTACCAGCTCAGAAGCTTACAATCGTTAGAAGAGAGCCGTGAGTCAGAAGGGCTCAAATCTGAGCTCCGACATTATTAGTTTGGAGACCTGCCGAGAGCCGCAGAAATGATCTGTGCTTCATATTCTTCATTGGCAAAATAGGAAGAGAGTATCCCTCTCCAGAGGTCTTGTAGATATTAAATGAGATTAATGCATGCAGGGCAATGAGAGATATGTCTGGAACAAAATAAGCACACAGATAATGTTAGCTGCTATTATTATTAGGGACTATGGGGATCCTTGGGAAAACCAGAGCTCTGGCCTTGAGAAAGCCTGTTCAGATTACAACTAATAATTATAACATAAATAAGGACAACAGCCATGATTATTATACCTTTTGAACACATACCACCATTTGAATGCATATCCTCATTTGCATACAAAACATCATTTACACCTGTGACAACATTTGCATACGCATCATCATTTGCATCTTATCTTCAGGACAGCTCAACAAATCAGGTCCTGGGCCCATCAGGTAGCTCAGAAAACTGAGATCCAGGAAAACAAATCAACTGGAGATGGCTCCCAAAGTCGAAATGATAGTTACAGGATAAGAGAGGCTGTGTTTCAAAGCTCCAAACTGAAGGACAGATGGTGTCAACTGTTGTGACATGATCTAGAGCAAAGAAAACTGGTCGGGGTTTTATGATCTGCCTTTTTGTTGACAAAGCCATTTAGATGGGCTCAGGGTTTTTTAATGGTACTGTAAAACTGGAGTAATCATTAAACAAGGCATGAATTGTAAGTAACTTTCTTTCTTTTTTTTTTTTTTTTTTTTTTTGAGAAAAGGCCTGAAACGATGAGTTGCGAAAAACAGCACTCTGACTGAAAGCATACTGTAGTAGCCGGGTCCAAGGGGCCCTGGGATGTGATTATTCCTCAGATGGACCTGCGATTGCAGCTGGGAAAATCCCAGAACAGAAAGTTTCTATTTCTTCCCCCTCAGATACAAATTAAAAGATCCTGTTTGAAAAACACTATGATCACAACAAAAAAAAAGAGGGAAGGATTTTTCACAATTTATGGAATAAATCCTGACTTGTCTTACCCAGTGCTTTCTAGAAGTATGTGCATTTTCTCGGGGCTAGCGCTGTAGATAAACCCCTTTTGTATAGAAAGTGGAGGGAGAAGGAAACCACTTGCTCTAAACTCCGCAGTCCCTGGCCAATCTCCATCCTATGCTCCCTCCATGTGCACAATGTGTGCTTGTGTTTTACACACCCCTCCGTACACATCCTATCATCAAGATCCATTGTTGTCATCCAACACAGCTCTCCTCATCAAGGAAATAATGGGTATGCTGATTTATTCTATTCCTTTTGCTATTAATAGTTTGACAGGAGCATGGCCCATGGTATTGGTTGCTGTTGGAATGGCACTTTTTAGTAACCTTCAGATTTTGGTCATTCCTCTTTAAAGAGAGAGCCCAGTGATAGACTGTTATCTGCTTGTGCCTTGGGTCCCGGATTCTAGGACCAACACAAGAGAGAGACAGAGACAGAGAAACAGAAAGTTAGAAAGGGAAAGAGACAGAGAGAAGAAAAATGAGAAAGTAGATTCAAGAGTGTCCTGGGCTTCAGACCTCTCTGACATGCTAGATCGAAGAGTCATGACTTCCTGGAGATTCGGGTTAGCACATGGTACAGATGGCTGAAGCAACTTAGGACTGTAATTTATTTTGCCTTAGAATTTCAGGAAAAAAAGAGTAATTCCTATGCTTGCCTCTCCCGAGACTCTTGGGGTACTCCAAATATTTGGGTGTGAAAGTCTTCCTTAGCTCTATGGTTCATCTGCCAAGAGTAAAATATAGTTACAAAGCTCTTAAAAGTCTGACGGTACTAGAAGGTTGTTGCCTTTCTAAAAATATGTCTCTGAGTGAATATTGCTTATAATACTGTGGGTTTTTTTTAAAACGACATATTTAAAGATTTATTTTTATTTTGGTTTGCGTGCATGTATGTCTATGTACTGTGCACATGCATGGCACCGCTAGAGGGCAGAAGAGGACATCGGATTCTGTGTGACTGGCGTGACAGATGGCTGTGAGCTGCCAAGCAGGTGCTGGGAACTGAACCCAGGTCCTGTGTGAGAATACTAAGTGCTCTTAACCACTGAACCATCTCTCCAATCCCTTAAGGATTTACTTATTTTATTCTTAATTGTGTGTGTGTGTGTGTGTGTGTGTGTGTGACTGCATTCATGAGATTAGCTGCTCATAAGTCCTGGAAAGGGTGTCAGATCTGGAGCTACAGTTACAGGCAGATGTGAACCACTGGATGTAGGTGTTGCCAAGTTAACTCTGACCCTCTGCAAAAGCAGTACGTACTCTTAACCACTGAGCCATCTCTCCAGCTGCATAAAACTGTATTCTGAAGGCAGTTCTTTTTACCAGTTTTATTTACACACAACAGTGATTTCTCCAGTCAGAGTTTACTTCACACCCCCCCCCACCTTGTTCATAAGACACCCAGCGTTTCTAATTATCAGTAAGTTGGGTCATCATTAAGAAATCTATTCCAGACCAGTGAGATGGCTCAGTAAGCAAAAGCTCCAACCACACAGGCCCGATGACCCAAGGTCAATCCCAGAACACAGGAAGAAACAACCAGAGGTGGCCGTGTGCATGTAATGTATAATCCCAGCAGGATGGGGAGATGGGCTATGGGAGAACGGGCTGCGAGCTCACAGGTCAGCTGATCCTTGCGAATGATGGAGACTCCCACCTGGAAGCAAAGTAGGAGAGAGCCAACTTCCAAAGACTTGTTCTGACCTCCAAAAGCACGCCCACATCAACGCTTAGACGGGTCTCCACACAGTCACACACAAGTAATCAATTAACAAACTAATTAATTAAAGGAAAAGGAGGAAATCTAGAACAGCCATGCAGGCTTTCTTCTAGCCTGCTTGTTCCCCACCTAGAGAAGCCTTGGTTGCTGTCCGACTCTAAGGGTTCTGGTTAGCAACAGAGCCGTGTGTGGAGGACATGCTGATCTCACGGAGGAAAGAACCACAATCGTGGGGTGGTCTCCTGAGAATACATTTATTTCTGCAGTATAAAACAAAATTAAATTCTTCAATCTCAAAAACTATTAAGAGGTTGTATTTAAAATGCATGAAGCATTAAAAAGACATCAAAATTAAAATAATCTCATAAATCTCTTCATTTAAAAGACTTATTAGAATACAGATCGAGGCAGAAAACAGCTGCCCCATACGCCGGAGCAGTAAATTATGACTATTTTAACTTTCTTTTATTTTCATCACTGAAAATTCTTTTCCAGAATAATCGTATTGCGTAGCCAGACCAACTGTCCCATATATTTAAGATGTGACTGGTAAATCACTTTCAGTGGACTCAAAGACAGATTCGCTGTGTGTTCTTTTAAAGATCAGCAGAGCCTAGGGTTGTCCCCTGCCACGGGATCCAGAAGGTAGCGGCAGAAATTAACTCCTAATGGCAAATTTAACCAGATTAATTATTATTCCAGCTCAGCTTGCCAGAGCACTAGGGAGACCAGAGGAAACACTGATACTGGAAGAACCTTACTGTCTACCCCTTCGAGTTGGATCTGTCAGCTAAAACCCAAGGAAGCAATCAGCGTACCAAGGGTATCGAGATGCACGCAGTTGCGGTAAATCATTGCCCACCCCCCACCCTCCTTTGTAAGTGACTGACAACTAGGTGAAGATCTTTCCTTTCAAATAAAGGTTCTCCCGCCCTAGACCAGCACTGTCAGTCTGGACTGTACGAGAGCAGTCCTTGGAGTACAATTAACCTATCATGTTGATAGCACCTCAGGGCCTGCGAATCCTAAAAGGAGGAACAGAAAGCCCAGAAGCATACCACGAGGCCTCATGCCACAGCCTCCCTCCCCCCCATCAGATTCTTCAAGAACACACTGTGAGCTGAGCAGAGCTATTTTTGATAGAGAACGGCGCGATCCGCTTTGAAAGTCTCACACGAAGATAAAAGGTGTGTCCCATAAAGCTGCCTCCTATTTTTATCGCCTCCCTTCCGCGGGTGGACTCTGGCATCCGTCCCGGTTGACAGAGATATGATTAGTAAACAAGGGGGCTTTATGAGGCGCTGCTTAAGCACCACGAGTCCCCCTGAACCTGATGCGGTAGTTAGTGGCCTGGGATCCCTTTTTGGCTTTCTCTCCCCAGGAGACAGCGCCAGTGGCAGAAGGAGCGCTCTCTGGCAAAGCAGCATCTATCTTTGTGATTCCGCACACTTCCCCTTGCCTCGGCTGTGCAGGCTGAGCAAAGCTCCTTATCTAAGAGCCTGGAAAGGATAACGGGGCTGCTGGAGTATAAAACTGCTAGTATTTTATTTATCTCCCTTTCTTTCTGCTTAGATTACCATTATCTTTGGTCACTGAATTTTGTCTTTTGGACTTCAAATGGAGAGTGAAGTCAAGCAGAAGATACCCTCTAAGCCCAGTGGAGCACCTCTCCCTCAGTGCATACCTGCACAGATGCACAGACACGCGCATGCGCACACGCACACAGGGCACACAACCTCCTGGCCTTCCTTTGGCTTTACCATAGGATTCCCTTCCTCATGAGTAATGGTAGATGACCCAATTACATTACTTGCATAATAGTTACACCGATAAACAATGTAGGTTCTATAGATGCCTCCAGAGCCTTTAATTAAAGTATATATACATAATTAAAGTATATATATATACACATACACTCAAAAGTAAGGGGAGACAGGGAGATAACTGGCACCTGGCTGAATATCTTCCTGAGGGGACATTGCATAGAATGACGGCTAGCTCCATTATTCTTTAATTTCTTTTCTTACACCTACATGGAAGTCATGGAGATGCATGAAAAGGCAGTCCCTATCAATGAGGTTTCCACTACAACAGAGACAGGGATGTGATTCTCTGCCTATGGGAAATAAGATTAGAGCAACAATGTAGTTAAATATCAAACACCATCCTGCAGGCATGTGGGATCTGTTTTGGCTAGGATAGTCTCACATATGAAGCACAGGGTTCTGATATTAGTGAGAAGGGATTTAGCATCAGAAGGGGCAAGCATGGGGAGTAGAGAGGTTTCCTAGAATGGGGTCGCCACCACCTCTCGTTTGTGGGGTGAGTTTCACATTTGTAGGTCTCAACAAAGACACACAGAATCTGCTTTGGTTGTTGCTTACCGTTATTTGTTTGAATCCTTGACACTCACACTGAAATTTCTACGTCAAAAGGCAATTCTGAGACACTGCTCTAACTGGAAAGCCAATGTCTCATGCCCTACATATGACAGAGCTATACGAATAAGACAAACGGTGACATGAACCTGGCCTCTGTCTGTTACAAAGGTCAGGCAACGTATCTCCCACCCAGCTATTCCACTCCTCAGACATGTACTGAAAAGAATCAAAGTCAGCATGCAACAGAGATCCCTGCAAGTCCATGTTTATGAAGGCACTGTTTGCAACAGTCAAAATACAGACTCTGCCTAGATGCCCTCAATGGAAAAGTAGACAAAGAAACTGTGATTTATATACATGACAGAGTATTATTCAACGATAAAGGAGAATAAAATCATGTGTTTGCAGGAAAATGGGTAAAAGTGAAGTGAAATAAGACTCGGGAATACAAATACTGTGTTTTCTTTCCCATGCAGAATCTGAGTCTAAGAAAGGACATTGAAGTAGAAGGGGAAGATGTAAAGGAATGTACACCCAAGGGAGAATGGGGGACACGAGGAAGTTCATAGAAGGTAATTACAGTCAAAATTCATATGAGAACGTCCGTGTTGAAATTCATTCTTTTTTTTTTTTTTTCTTTTTTCTTTTTTTGGTTTTTCGAGACAGGGTTTCTCTGCAGCTTTTTTAGAGCCTGTCCTGGAACTAGCTCTTGTAGACCAGGCTGGCCTCGAACTCACAGAGATCTGCCTGCCTCTGCCTCCCGAGTGCTGGGATTAAAGGCGTGCGCCACCACCGCCCGGCTTGAAATTCATTCTTATGTACAATTATTATATGCTAAAGAGAGAGAGAAACGGGCAAAATGAAGGCAGAGTAACAAGGTGTTAAAGATTCCCCATGATCAAAACTAAGACCTGCTCCTTGTCACATCCAGAGAGGCTGGAAGAATTCTTAACGGCGTCAAGTACTCAGAAGTCACTCAGGTAACTCAGCGGCATAGTAGGTGGTAGGGTACTCCTGTAGTCATTGTGAGCTCTGTTAACAATGCTATCGCTGTCCATTAGGGGCTGATTTTTAAAAAAATGTAGGAGAGAGAAGCAGAGATACCCATCCAGTTGAGAGGCACCAAAGGGCTTAGCTGGAACAGTGGGAGATGGGCTAGAAGACAGATTGTGCCACCCCCAGCAGTGCCCTGTCCTGACTTTCCGTGTCACACTGTGTTGATGCTCCCCTACACTGCTCATCCTCTCTCTGAGCCAAGTCGTTATTAGTGCTTTTGATCAAGTCAAAGATGTTATCAATTGTGAGCCATACCATTATTTTATGTGCCACTGAGAAAGAAAAATGCTGCCAATGAAATGATGATACACCATCACTCATTAGAAGCATCCAATTTGAGAGATGCTAAAATGGGGGTGGGGGGCTCATCTTGGAATCAGTGAGACTCGTTATTAATCACTATTGCTTAAAAGCAAATAATACAGACCTTGGGAGTTAATTGGTATTCAGAGAACAATGAAAAGGCGTATCTGGTACAATGCCCTGCTGGGTAGAACTAGAGCAAAAGACTGTGCCATCCTTTAGAGACAGGCAGTGTGGAATTGTTACTCCAATCTGAGCCAAGAGGATCCAGGTTTGAGGAGGAGGAGGAGGAGGAGGAGGAGGAGGAGGAGGAGGAGGAGGAGGAGGAGGAGGAGGAGGAGGAGGAGGAAAGAGGTGAAGGCAGAAAGATTGGGAAGGAGCTGTAAATGCTGTCTTCTGAACATGACACAGCCAATGCAATCGTGATCTCAGTTCTGTCTCCAATGGACTTGTAAAGACTAGGCCTGTCAACAGTCAATCAGACAGGGGAAGGGCCTACATGGATCCCCTACTCCAAGTTGAAATATGTGCTACTGATAGATTCTAGGTAGGGAAGACATTCTCTTTGGTTGTGTACTTACTGATAGATAGCACTGGTTAATCTTAGCAGGTACAAAACAAGACAAAAAGACATGAATATGGGGAAGGGACTTGCAGGAAATGGAGTGAGTAACAGAGATTAGAGAAGTGGGGAGAGGAGGGTGACAGAGAATACATTTTATACTTGAATGTTTATTTGGTGTGTATTTATGAAATTATCAAAGAATGAATTTAACAAAAAAAATTAAATTTCCAAAGATGTATTCATTGTTGAAATATAATAAATATATACACTATGTAAAGTCTTATTTTTCCTTTAAATATGTGATCTAATATTTTATAATGCTCTAAGAATTAAAGTTTTCAGAGAATATAATGTAAATATGGTGATTTTTTTAGCAAAATAAATAAATAAAATAAAAAGAGCGATTGGGTCTTGACCTCTAGAGTCAAGTGCTGGAGTGCTTTGATATATTCTTGCTGTAGGCACCCTGCAGTGCAGACTAAATGAGACTATGTCTACTAAGCACGCTTAAGGGAAAGACAGACAAGATGTCTGTCTGTGGAGCACTCTCTGTTGGATGGGGTGGGTATCATTACAACCTGCTCTCCTGTGAAACAACAAAGGTAAATTGCTCTGAGTGCTATCTTTCCCTCTTCCCCTCTCTCTCCCTCTTCCTCTCCCTCCTTCCCCTTCCCCCTTTCTCTCCTCCTCCCTCTCCCTTTCCATCCTGACAAAGCAGGATTCAAATGGCCTAGCAATCAGTACATTGATCAAAGAGCGTTGCATTTACCATGACTCATGCTTCAGACACAAAGATCTGATACTCTGCATGACTCCCTTTCTCCCACTTGTTCTTGCTTTTCTGGTCTCTTTCTAGAAAGTTCCTCTAATTTCCACAACTAGATCCTATAGGAAAAGGCTATGGACTCAAACCAGGACTTGTAAAACCCCAAGGCCCTCACAGTAAGATACAGAATTTTCTTTTCTACTTGTCAATTACACAATGTCCTTCTCATCCATCCCCACATTCCAAAAGGGAGACCCCATTAAGAAGGGCTAGAAGTTTAGTCACCTGATCCTTAAGTGTTACTAGTAATAGAAAATAAATACATAAGTCCAGCAATAGGAAACATTTATATAGTAACATGCCTTATTCTACTCTATTTCTATACATTGGAATACTTATTTATAAGAAAATGTTAACATGCAAAATTATACCTGTATAGAATATTTTGCCTTGTGGAAATGCTTATAAAATTTTCATATGAATTGTATAAAAATAACTAATACTGCTCACTCTGAGTGATAATGATAAATTCTGTTCAAATTTCTGACAATGAAAACAATTTACATTTAATTTCAACAACTTTATTTTCATTTCTAGATGTCCTGATCCTTTTTCAAATCTTCCTAGTTTCTTTGAAAGACTTTCAGGTCTGCATATGATACAAATCTGTTTCTGTGCTCTTGTTTCCACACCTCTGACTTGACTGAACATTTTAAATCTGTTTGTCTCGTTGTCCACATTGTTTTACTGGACCACTATAACTCTGATATTCAGCATACTTTAGGGTCTTGTACTGCCATTTGTGGTTTCTCTCAACTCAAGCATATGACATGGAGATTCCTTGTGTGTTTGCAATTCTGGGTTCTGAAGTCATCTAGGTGTTTCTAGAGCCTAGCAAGTTGACAATACTAGCCACAGTGATGATGAGGCTCCTGACAGCGGTGGAGGTGCTGGCGGCTTTTAAATGCATTCGTGGCAAATGTGAGGTCCACAGGCCAAGTGACTAAGTACAAAGGCCACTGCAGAACAAATAGAGCCTCCTTTGTTTGAACAAAGCAGAGTTCACAGTTGTTCATCGTGCCTGGAGCATCTGAAATTGCATCAGATGTATGTAGGTATCCGACACACACTTTATTCTACCAGGGAATATTCGTATTCATGTAGAAGAACCACCGTATGTATTATGATACAATTCACAAGCATCGGCTTTCACAGTTCCAGCGTGAAGTCAAGTATATTACACACCGAACCCAAGGTCTACAAGGGTACCTTTCTTCTACTGTTCAAAGACCCTCACGCTTTTAGGTACAAAGAGGAAACCACTCCACCTTCAGGGATTCACAGTTAATGTTTTCTGAGCACCTAGCATGTGCACAGGCTTGAAGCTCAGTGCTTTCCTTGTTCATTTCTTCCTATCTTTAAGAAAACCTTCTAATGGAGGCTCTTAGTACCAAGCCCCAAAGGAGCAGAGTGCAGCAGGACCATTAAGGACATAACTTCTAGAATCAGTGCATCTGGTCTGAATCCTGGTTCTGTCACTTACCTTGAGCAAAAAGACTTCACTGTCTTGGGGGTCCTAATATTAGGTACAGCAGCACGAACTGACTTGGAGTGAGAGGTAGAAGGGTCCATAAGTTGGAAGCTTCGGGAGTAGTCAAGGCCAAGATATTACTGTCTTACTGGCAGACAAAGAAACAGAATGTGATATAAGAAGTTTGATTACAGGCTGGAGATGCTGGAGATGCAGAGGGGCTGAGATCTATTATCAGTGCCTGGATGAGGGTTCTAAAAACTGCCTGTAACTCCAATTTCAGGGCGATCTGACACCTCTGGCCTCTGAGGGCATCTGCACTCAACCGCCTGCGCACACCCACACATAGGCATACACACATATGCATGGTTAAAACTAATAAAAAGAAATATTTTTTCAATGAAGGAGCCAGATTAGATTATTTAGGTTTTAGAAGGAGAGCTGGGTCTTGAACACAGCCACTCGACTTCAAGCCCTGACAGAATGAGGCAGCGTGATACACAACACCTTCTCCATGTTATCAGAGCTCTGCCTCCAAATCCATGCCTGCTCACATACTGTGGCCAAGTACAGGACTGTATAGAAGAAACAAGGAAAGTCTTGTCCTCCAGGCCTGGTCAGCTGTTGACCTGCCTTAGCCTGGCACAGTCTCTAGAGGGGGTAGATGACTGGAGAGAGGTAGAGAGAGATGTCCAAACCTGACTCCTGCCGTTGGCTTCCATATCCCAGCCACAAAGTGGTTAATACTGAGAAAGATGAGGGTCATGTCTTCCCTACCAACATGAGCACTGTTTGAGAGCCCATGAACACCATCATCACCAAGCAAGCCTGTGGTCTAGGAGCTTCTTAACATGACCCTCATGAGGAGCTGCTGAGGCAGAGACTATCATCTATAGATAAGAAATCTCAGAACTGGAGGGGTCAGGCCAGCTGTCCAAGAACCTACAGTTAAACAGAAGGGTTGGGGTCAGCCCAGAACTGGGTGGGTCACAGTCCTTTCTACTGTGTTGTCCTAAAGCATCAGCCGGAGAGGATGACAGAAGTAAAATGACACATGCTTCCACTGCAGCCGAAGACTCTGGAGACAAAACCTGGGCTTGAGCTTGGCTCCATCTGCGTTCACTGTGGCTCCACTTCTAGCATCCTCTTCTGGAGGGACTGTTGTACCCTCCCTGTCACGCTTGCTCTAGACTCTAAACCCCACGCGGGAAGAAGGAGAGTCTGACTAACTTCCTACTGTATCTCTGGAAACTGGGACAATTTCTTGGTTCTCAGTAAAGGACTGAACAAATATTTCTAGAGTGAATGAGTCATGAATAAATAAGTAAAAGAAAATCTCCACCTCTCTCCTTACAGTGACTCTGGGAAGTAGAATATGAATCCTATGCACGCAGGCAAAGCAATTAAATCCCCTATCAAAGGTCATGCGAGTCAACGAATGGTACAGATAAAATCCAAAAGCAGCATATCTCGTTCCCAAATCATATTCTCCTATTCCCAAAGGAGACTGTGTCATGCCCCTACTAGGGCTACTGTGAAGATGGGTGGAGATAAGGAGTATGAACTCACTGTGCTAACGCTGCACCTTGAAAAGCTGGTAACTGATTTGTTAACACAGAATCAAAGCCTAAAGCCAAAACAGCACAACTTGAGTGGAATTTTAAGTACTGAGAATAAAAAAAATGTATTGAGAGTGGAAAAGGGGTCATAGAGGAGAGCCATCAGTAGCTTTGAAATCAAATCACACTGCTCCAGGAGGCCACCTTCTTAGTGTGTAAATGGAGGACAGCATCCCCAGTTTCCAAGCAAAGATTTGCAAGAATATGCAAGGGGCACCGAAGCAGCACCCTGATCAGTGTGGGACCCTCAGCAGACTGCCACATCAACCCTAGCTGCTTGCTAATGACAACACAGCATAAGGAAGAAGGATCCTAGATACAGGTCTGGGAACAAAAGATGCGCTGCCTATGATCCCTGCCCAGAAAGTCCCTTGAACTTCAGTGCTGTTTTTAGATTCCTAGGCGATCTGTCTAGCCTAAAACTCCCATGGCTAAATCAAATGATTCAATTATGCTTACACAGCAAATAGAATTTAGCAACACCTCGCATCTAAGGAGTGTTCAGTGCCATGCTCCTCTCTCTGTTTCTTAGAATAGCCATATTCTCCACTTCCTTTTAAGAAGAACCTAGATACATGCCCAGGAATTTACCCCCCAAGACCAGGAAATTAAAGCCCAGGTGCAAACGTGGAAGCTGGATAGACTTCCACTTTTCTTTTTCATCCCCCCAAAGATGGCTTAACCCAGATGAGGACACTGATAGCAATTAGATCTGATAATAGCCATGAACGTCTGCTCAAGAACACAAATGGAGCACCAGCCAAAGGTGGTTGATAAAATAAACATCTTTCTCAGATCTCCAAATCCTGGATGGTCGGGATTGGGAACCCATGAGGATAAGCTTGAGAGGTTTAGGGGTTTTTTAAGATTGCCAAGTTAAAGCATGAAAAACTGAAAGATTATTGCAAAATCCTTCAAGAATGCTGCCCTAAGTAAAACCCTCATATCTTTACCCTCTCCCCAGTTGCTGGGAGAGGAGCACAGAACCTTTAGCTGGAAATTTCCAAGGGTGAGGCTGTCAGGGGCTCAAGGATGAGGGAACAGAAGCCAGTGGCCATTCAGTCTTAATTCAGCAGAATATAGGCCCTGGGTTGTCATGGTTTGTGGAAATTTTCTAGAGAAACCAGATGCCTTCTTATTGGGGAAACTGGGAAGTAAAGATTTCTGATTCTTAAGTGATGTCCAATGAAAAGGTTTGGACAAGCCACCACAAGCTGGCTGTCTGCAGCCTTTCCCCCTGTGGACTGACATTGTAGTGCCTACCACACAATAACCACACTGGACCCTGAAGACCTCACTCTCAACCCTTCAGCTGCCAATTACCCACCTTTCCCAGTGGTCTTTCAATGTCTTCCCTGGGCTTCACTTTCTCCAACAGTAAAATGAACTTGAGGAGGCCCGCCTTGCTCCTGTCACCCAATTTTTGCATAAATCCAATAAAATAATCATTTCAAAAGCAAGGAATGTTCACTTTATTTTCTGAGTGCCAGTGTTCAATCAAAATAAGAGAAGACAAAGCTAAAAAGTCCCTTGAATTGGAAAGCCTGTTGACTGTTGAAAAGCGGATACTGAATGGGAAGTGTCACCCAAAATGGAAGTCCTCCAAATTTTCAGTTATATAGAAGGCATGCAGGTGGCCAATGTGTTTCTCCCTCCAAAAGAGTTCATTCAACAGAAATAATGGAAAGTATATGTTTAGTACCAGGAAGTGAGAGAAAGAGAGGGAGACAGAGAGAGGAAGGAGGAGGAGGAGGGAAAAGAGAGAGTGCTTTTATGCAAATTTTATTTCCCTATAATAACTAAAACTATTCTGCTAGAAGGAATTATCTCTATAGGCTGGCAGCTGTGGTAGGCAGTGAATTAAAAATGGCTCTGGATATGGGAAAATCTGTTCTATAATCGGTGCTATTCTTGGAGAGGACATCAATCGAGCCCAGCTCCCATGATGCTCCACTGCATGAACGACACACAAGAGCAGGGACCGAAACTCCTGTTAATATCACCCGTGAATATGGCAGCCCCACCTAAGAACACCACTGTTCTCCTAAGATGAAAGTGGGAAAAAATGGTGACCACTAAGCAGTCAAAGAATCCCTTCACTTGAAAGAACAGCGGAGGACAAACAAGTCTACCACGCTTCATCCAATTCCACATCCATAGCTTGCCCAGACCTAGCGGTACAGTACAAGCTTTTCTAAACATCTTCTTCTCTTATCCCGCTCCACTCCT
Organism: Arvicola amphibius; assembly: GCF_903992535.2. Taxonomy (NCBI): domain Eukaryota; kingdom Metazoa; phylum Chordata; class Mammalia; order Rodentia; family Cricetidae; genus Arvicola; species Arvicola amphibius. The sequence goes on along the minus strand of NC_052047.1, from coordinate 48,822,649 downwards.
CCTCCCTTCTAGTCTTCCTTTTCCCTTGATCCTTTTTCCCTCATTTTCTTCCTTTTCCTCCCTACTGATACACAGTAAAAGGTACAACTCACACCTAAAAGCACAAGATGGTAACTCTTGTTCGTGGGAAAGGTACATGCTACCGAAACAGATCTTAAGCAGGAAGCAGTCATTGTCATGCTGTGCCTAAGTGTCATCACATTCGTAACGAGGCAACTACTTGACCAGTAGAAATCTCTGCACCCTTAGTGGTCAATGTGCTCAAGGTAATAGAGGTGCCACTGTGGCAGCTATAATCAGTACCCCCAAAAGGAAGTCAGGATTTACCTATGTAAGTAGTCATGACACTTACAATCCTAGCTCCTTGATGGACCAAGAATTTTCCTAGGAACCTATGACCCCATTATACCTGAGGTACCTATCTTCCCTCCCTGAGTCATAGGCACCATCTTTGTGTCTACTACTGTAATGGATTTTACTCCCTTCACATCCTTTAAAGTAACTTACAAGCCAAGACTAGGCATACCAAGAGATTGGCAGAAGTAGTCATCTTACCCTTTCCAACATTAGTCAACATCCAAATTCCATGATCCTGCAGATCAACCAAGCTACCCGTGTTCATAGCCACAGAGCAAATCAGTCCCCTCCCGAGGACAGAAAGGTGCTCCATTCCAGCCCAACAGGCAGGGACCATCTCAAGACGGCAGTAAACAAGGGCACGGGTTAGATAAAGCAAGACTATTTGAGTCCATATTAAAATTGGACATCCAGCATCAAGTGAGTCCTACAAAGCTCCACAGAGACGCCGAAAGGCTGCTGCAGCTCCGCTATATTCCCTGCAGAACAGGAATTGCTCCTGGTATCAGACATCACCACTCGAGACAGGGAAGTCATTCTATATATCTCTGTGTCCCCCCTAGGCTGGCTTCCTTCCAGCCTTCTCCTTCCCAACCCAGGCAACCAACAGTACATACCAGGCACCATGAGGCGTGCACACATTTTTTTTTTAGCCCCACTTGCTCTCTCTTTGAAGCTCCTGAGAGCTCCAAAGTCTTCACTACAGGCACAAAAGCTAGCTGCATTCTCACTTCCGTAGGAAAGCAGAACAGGGTGGCCCGGCAGGGTTCCTTTAAGAGACAGCTGCGTCCATTTTGCTCATTACTCTTCAAGTATAAACTGCAAATTGCATTTGCAAATATTTTCTTTAAAATAAAATCGTCATCTCTGAGCTTCCTGCAGGCGCCCGGTGCCTGGGTAAAACAAATCGCACTAATGGAAACCAGGAGTGAGGTGGGGGACAACATCCCACACCCTTTGCAGAGGCAGCGGCCACACCCTGCTGACCCCATCATGTAGGGAAAATGCCCAGGGAAAGGGATGTTCATGAGAAGTACATTGTTTTCCTACACCGGGAAGCTGTGGCACAATTTGCTTACAGTCTCTGGATCCCCCTGGATCCGGTTCAGCGACCCTCAGATTTTGAAAGAGAGCAAATCCATCTGTAAAATTCTCATTTCTACTCATACCGACCTTGTTCTAACTCCTGAACCAGGGATGGTTTCCCCTCGAAATCCTAAAAATAGAACTAAGACACCTGAAAATGATTAAATAGAAGAGGCTTGGCGGGGGGAGGGGGGGCTGTGCCTCAATCATTACCTCTGCAAAATGGGGACAGTCAAATGTCTCCTCTGCTGGGTTATTGACGAAAACTAAATAAGGTAATGAACCTGAAGAGATGCTTAGCACCTGGTTAGCACACAAGTACGAATGTAGACCGGTTCCGACCCAAGACGGTTCAGCTGGCAAAACAAGAGGCAGGTACTTCAAAGCTCCCTTGTAAAAGGCTCAGCTGGAGCCAGAGGCCCGGGATCCAGCACTTGAACCCACAAATCAATTTCCCCATCACGAGAGAGAGGAAAGCTGATTCTGTTCTTCCAGAGTGACGCTCTGCGAAGTACACACCACCACTCACGAGTTGTTTCTACCAAATCCTTTGGACTTGAGTGCTCTCAGGCTTCTGGACCTTGCAGTCCATTTGCAAACGTGTAATGAAGGGGACAGGGGCCCACTGAAGATGCTGTCAGCACAACACAGGCCCGGGAATTAAACAGGTGGACCACTCTGCTTAACAAATGACTGTGAGTGACAGAAAAAGGAGAGGGGCCGTCTTAAAGAAACAGGATGACACACCGGCTAAATGTGGTGCACAATCCTCTTTCTTGCTCCTGCTTTGTGGAAAAAACAGCTCAGATTAGATCAGTTTGAACAATAACTGATGTCTATGATAGTAAGTAATTATTCCTACTTGTTAGCTGTTTTTCCAATTGAGTCTAATTCCTGTATGTTGAGTCTCCAGCAGACTTAGTCATTGGCTTCTTCAGCGGAAAGAATCAAAAGTATGTAACTCAAAACTAGGTCATTTGTACCTCCAGCTTCTGTTCATGTGTCTCCAAACCCTTGCTCTTAGGATATTAGGTCTGAGAACCCAGCAACTATGCCTGGAGAAGAGAGACACGTGACCATCTCTAAGAAGTTAATGGCCACATCTGTGTCTCCAACTGAGCGTCAGATGAGCAAGTGACTCAGAGATCTAAGCTCACGCATTCCCAGATGCAGCCACCCTATGGGAGGGAGATCATAATCACACGGAACTCCAAATGAAGTCAGTCAGGCCACAGAACCATGAGAGAGGACTCTGAGCTGGCATCCAAGCCACAAGGTTGGAAGGTGGTCCATTATGCAGCAAAACAAACTTAGGAAACTGGATCTGACAGAGGCATTCTTAGATGGTAACGGGGGGGGGGGGGGGGGGGAATGGCATCTATTTGAGATCTTTAAATCCACCCAGCTGACAGTTAAAATAAGCTTAGCCATGAACTACTTGGTCCAAATGCGGATAGGCATCAGGAGGGAAGAGACTCCTCTCCTCTTGGATATTTTTGAAATGGTTTCTTGTGGGATGTTCTTTGTGAGAGCCCTAAATTCAGCAAGCCATGGTCTGAGTGCACAGAAAACAGAAATATTAGGGGATGTCAGGGGTTTCTACCCGATAGAAAAAAAAAACCACAAATGTTATTTAAATGCTCAGTCTTGAAGCATTCCTAGTTACCTGTCAATGTGTGGAAATCCATCTCTGAGATAGCAGCAGAGAAGAAAGAACCTAGAGACTACACTGACAGTCAAGCCAAGCTTCACCTCACCTGGAAGTCCTTGGCTACATTCTTCAATGCCTTTGAGCTTTGTTGGTTCATGTGAGAAGAATCTTTGCCCTGATGAAGCTGCCATTGCTTAGAGTGTTAAATGGACAGGGGTTAAACAAATGTTCATAACTGTTTAGAACAGTAACAGAAAAATGTCTTACTCTCAAGGCTCTTGTCTTTGATCCCTGGAGATACTTACATATGCCTACTGGTGCAAAGCATGTGAAACTCTTGTTCTAAAACACACATTGCACCCAGGAACTGGACATAATGGGCATTTCTTGAGAGGATATTTTGGAAGATCCAGTGAAAATCAAGCCGTGTGGGGTGTATAAGGTTCATCTAGGAGTTTAGGAGGTCTTAAGAATGCACACGCTCATTGTTCACGGTATCTGAAATGGGATTTCTCAAGAAAGCATACAATGTTCAGTCTAGAAATATGTTCTCCTGGGACCAGAAAGCTGTAAGTGCTTCCAATGGGAGGGCCACACAGCTGCTTTCCACTGAGGGCAACTCCATGTCAGAGCCCGATGACCGAGCTGTTCACAAGTTCACTGACATTCAGATAATTATTATTACAAACAACACCAAGTAGGCTATCAAGTCATTAGCTTCACTAATAAACTAAATTAATCTGCTAACATGTGCTGTGTTATCAACAACAATAATTCTATGTGCATCTTTTTTTATGCACTGAGTTTTGGGAAAGAAAGGAAAAGCTATGTAACTGAAGCAGATTCTTCTATTAACCTGCCTTTCCCTTGTGCACATAGATATACACACGTATATGTGGGTGAACACATGTGCGGGCACAATTGCCCATGTGTGTGCATGTGCTTGTGATCAATGCTAAGTGTCTTTCTCTATCTCCGTCTTATTTTCTGAGACAAGGCTTCTCACTGAACCTCAAACTCAGTGATTGGCCAGTCTGGATGGCTATCAAGCTCCAGGGCTCCTCCCACTTCTGCCTCCCCAGTGCTAGGATATCTGACCCAACTTTTTGTGTGGGTTCTGGGGATCTGACTTCAACCCTTTGTACTTATCTGGCAAATATTTTACTGACTGAATCATTCATCTGGCCCCTGCCTTTCTATTTTGATAGTCTGTTATTGGGGGCAGGGGCCCTTAAATACAACTGATTGTATTTAAGAAGCCATTGTAAGTTTGTACATTTGCTAATAGCTGGTAATTTTCTAATAATATATAACAATGTGTTTGGTAACATCCAATTGTAATAAAACAAGATAAAATGAAGAGCATCAGGGAAGACATTGTTGCCTTTCTCTTCTCTACCAAAATGTTTCTACTGTGTGGCTACCTTTCTGTGCCATTAATTAAAATGCCTGAAGCTAGCATTGTCCAAAGACTGACAAAGACCCCAGGAAATGTAATTTTAATGATGTTATATCTGTCATTTGACTTTGAAGGTGTGTATGTTTGGGAAACATGGGGTTAAACAACCTTAATGAGATTTTTGCATTTGGTGACAGCTGTTTTTAATGACAAGTCTCTTCAGAAACATTAATGTGTGTGTTGTGCATGTCTAAAAGGTACCCAGACATGTTTTATTCAAGGGATAGTTCTCTGGATTCTTGTTTCTGAGAAGACCCAGGGGAAAGAAGAGACAGTAGCTGTACTTGGTAACTAACACTCCCACAACTTCCTGTTCAATGATTGCTTTACAAACCAAGCCTGCGATGCGCGCATAAAAACAGGTCTGTCAGGAGTTCAAAGTCATCGCTGGTCACAGGGTAAGTTCTAGACCAGCCTGGGCTAGGTGAGATGCTGTCTCAAAACAGACCAGCAAAACTAAAACCCTCCTGAGTGTTGGAGTTAAAGCCGTGCACCACAGAAGACACAAAGAGGCCCCGTGTCTCCCCTTCCCTACACGTGCCTGGCCTCCTCCCCACTGGAGTAGGTGGAGCCTGTGTCCCATCAGGACTTCCTCTAGTGCAGCACTATGGTGAGGGGACATACCACCACTGCCACCAGCACTGCCGCACGCTACAGAACAGTTCTCTGCCTCAAGTCACCCTGCTCCATCTCCAGCCCTCCCCAACCCCACACCGGGGTCCTCACCGACCTTGTCTCTACTTTCATTGTTCCACCTTCTCTAAGATGTCAGGAAGTTGGCGTCTCACGGGAAGTATGGTTGTCACTCAGGCTTCCGTCGCTGACTGCTGGATTTGGGGGTTTTCCCCCCCCCCATCGTTTTTCATGATTTAATAGTTGGTTTCTTTTTTAGCACTGAATAACATTCCACTAAGTTGTAATATTGTAGCTCTTTTTTTTTTTTTTCTTATTAAAGGACGTTTTGGTTGCCTCCAAACTTGAGAAATTATGAGCAAATAGCCACGCGTAGATTTTGGTATGGATAGACGTTTTCTTCCTTGGGTAGAGTGTGACTGCTGAACCAGATGGTAGGTGGGGTGGGGGCAGGGATAATTTTGTGAGAAACTGTCAGATGCTTTTCCAAATTGGCTGTTTCACTTTGCATGCCCATCAAGCAATAAATGAAAACCCGCAGTGTCAACGGACGGGATCACTCCACTAATGGCATATAACCTATGGTTAGTAGGCCTAGTTAGGCTTAGCGCTTTTTTTTTTTTTGGCTTGCTAATTTGTTTTCAAGCCAGGGTCTCAGTGTTTAGCTCAGGCTGACCTAGATCTCATTATATAGACTGGTATGGCCTCAGATTTGTGGCAATCTGCCTGCTTCTGCCTTCTGAGCACTACCACAGCTAGCTGATATTTTAAATAAGCAAATAGAACCACAGCTAGCTGATATTTTAAATAAGCAAATAGAACTGTTTTTCTGTTTTCTACATTTCACTAGGGTAGGGGATCAGCAGCTATAGACCAGAGGTCAAGTCCCCCACGCACACACCCTGCCCCCCTGCCCCACCCTCACACATGATGTCCTATAGCCTAGAGTCAAGAAGGACTTATATGTCTTTTCAAATTATTTTTTTGCTTTACAGGAGTGTATGTGTATACATGTATTGGTGTGCATGTTCATGTATGAAGGTACATGTGTGCATACGTGTGCATATAAGTGTGTGTGTGTGTGTGTTTAAGAGAGAGGGGGCACATGTGGAGGTGAGAGAACAACCTCTAATGTCATTATCATTGACCTTTAAGACAAGGTCTCTCATTAGTCTGGAGCTCACCAGTTAGGCCAAACTGCATGTTCAGTGAGACCTGGGGAGCCTCTTGACTCTGTTCCCTCAGCACTGGGAGTCCAGGAACACACATTCCTGGCATTTTTTCCTATGGTTTATTTATGTGCATTGGTGTGAAGGTGTCAGATCCCCTGCAACTGGATCTTCAGACAGTTGTGAGCTGCCATGTGGCTGCTGGGAATTGAACCTGGGTCAGCGCTCTTAACCACTGAGCCATTTCTCCAGCCCCCCATTCCTGGCATTTTCAGGTGTGTTCTAGGAAACCAAACTCAAGTCCTCACGACTGTGAGACAAGCACTCTACCAGCTGAGCCACTTCCCTAGCCCCACATAGACTCGCCAGAAAACAAGCTAAAGGACATAACATGTGAGAATTACGGGAATTCAAAACGTCAGTGCCCACAAATAAAGTTTCATTGGCAACACAGTCATGCCCACTTCTTTCCCACTATCTGCAGCTGCCGTTGCTCCAAGCAGCTGAGTGGCACCTGCCAAATAGGTACTGTGGCCTGCAAGGCCTACAGGAGACATTTACCAGGCTCAGAATGTCAGGTACTATCAGGAGCATCACACCCATGAAACAAAGCCAGGCTTTGCAGCTGTCTTCCAGAGTGCACAGGCTGGCTGATGGAGAAACTGGTTTCCTTTACGGTAGCCCTCCCCAGAAACCACCTTACTTTCCCACACGTCTTCGAATTATCTAGGCAGTCATGCTACAAGTAGAAAGTATTGAATTTTGACTCTGCCAGCGGGACCTAGTGCAGTCTCTAAGATTTAACCAGCATTCCCCCTTCAAGGGAGCTAAGCAGTAAGTATCCTGCCTGACTTCTTTTTTTTTTTTTTTTTTTTTTTTTTTTTTTTTTTTTTTTTGCCTTAAGGTTTGTTTACACTCAGCAGGAGGAAAGGTAAGAAGATAAAAGCAAAGCAGAAGGAATAAAGGAAGACAAGACTACAGCAAAACTCAGAACAGGCAAGATTAGAGGAACAGGCCCTGGGGAAGAAAGCTGTACAAGTTAGCAAGACGGCAGTGGGAAAGGGAGGTTACACAACACCGCAACAACAAGGTGGCCGAGGGCCAGGAGGAAGGTAGAGAGACAGAATCGCCACTGGCAAAGGTGGCCGAGAAGGTGTCACTCTCCCTGGAGGAGTCACTGACATTGTTAAGTTCATTCTGGTTGTTAGCTCCTCCAGCTAGCTGAGACCCTTGCTGACGCTCAGAACCGATTGGAACCAGGGATTGGAAGGCATTTGAGAGAAAGGACCTTACCTGGTTTTCCTCGGGAGGTTGAAAAAGAAAAGACAGCCTTGGTTGGCAACTTCCAGGTGATCTGAGGAGCGATGAGGAGTGAACGCCCATTGCACCACAGTCCCCGCAGGAAATGGTTTTCATGTGTTCCTGTCTTTCATCCTGTTTTCCGTGTGTGTGTCTGTGTGTGTGTCTGTGTGTCTGTGTGCCTGTGGGTCTGTGTGTGTGTGTGTCTGTGTGTGTCTGTGTGTGTGTGTGTGTCTGTGTGCCTGTGGGTCTGTGTGTGTATGTGCACATGGGTGTGCATTGCCATAGCACACATGCTGAGGTCAACTTCCAGGAGCTGGTTTCCTCTTTCCACCATGTGGTTTCTGGGAACCACACTTGGGTCACCAGGCTTGGAGACAAGTGCTTTTACCCATCGAGCCATCTTGGCTGTCCATCTTAGGTCCTTGTAAACACCCCAGAGGTCAGTCAAATCTTTTAGTGGGAAAGAATTAGAGAAGATAAATGACCATGCTATCAAGGAGCAAGAGAGGGAGCAGAGCTGGGAGTCAAACCTGGGATGATCCATCTCGAAGTCCATTCTTGGCAAGGAGGGACACCATCGCCTTGTCAGCACTAGTTAATTAGTGCACTAAATTAATCCACCAGGAGCTGGATACACTAAAGCTAGGGCACTTGCGGGTGCTAGTTCTGAGCATAGATGTAGCCGTAGCTACCAATCCAGGTAGATCCCGCAAGCATTTGCATCTTACAAAGAGATTTTCTCTTACTTAGCTCATGTGATGCTGCCTGGAGCCCGAGTGGGCAGAGAAAAGAATGCTGGGCACTCAGCTAATATCCTGCTTCCCGTTCTCTCTTCTCCTTCCAGGACGGTAGCAGACCAGAGCTATGTGTCCTGCCACCTCAGAGCGATGGGGACAGATGAAGTGTCATTATACGCACTACTACTCTGGGTCCACCTGGGACAAGCTCAACTCATATCAGTTTATCCCCTCTCCCTCTCAAAAGTCCCAATTTGAATGATTAAATATATACTCAGCCTAGGTCAGTGGTCTTCCATCTTGAATATATAATCAGGTCACCTGGGAGGTTTTAAAAACACTGCCTCTGTACCCCAACCACACCCATTCTGATTTACCTTACTTACACTGCGTCTAAGTATAGATATTTTTTGAAGCCCCCATGCATTTTGATTTTGTTGTGGGGACCAGGTACTGCATCAGCTCTAAACTAAAGCTGTTGGATGGGATTTGTGAGGAACGTGGTTCGGTGGTCTTCTTGTTAAGAAAACTACACACGACAGCTGGAGCTCGTACAACCATGTGGATCTGTGGGGCTCCCTTGAGTATGAGAAGTAGACACCCAAGGGCATAGTAGTAAGGGCTGAGGTCACAATTTCCTGGGAACTCTGGGGTTATCTTCAGACTAGTACAAGAAAAAATAAATAAATCGTTTCATTTCCAAGTCACCATCTCCAATATCTCGGCCCAGCAGCCAAGCACAATTTTTAAGTAACATGGTAGTCACCGCTGCGTTACGAGCAAGCAGAGTTGCCCGGGATCACACAGCTCCTGAGGAGCAGAGTCCAAATGTTTCAGGCATGCCTGGCTCCAGTCCTGTGACCTTTCTGCTAGGAAGGGGACAGAGTGTATTTTAAGGACGGAGGAAAGGGTTCCTACTTACAGCAGAACTCTCCAGATATTTCCAGTGACCTTCTGAACAGCTACTTTTGTCTTCCATTCACATGTAGTGCAGGACACAGAGCAAGGAGAAGGCCCAGGAAGAAACCGCTGTTTTATTTCCAGCACAGGTGGGAAGGGTTGGCTTCACGATATTGAGTCCTTATAGGTTGCTTTATAGTGTGCTTACGTGTCCAATAAATATTAATACAAAATACCTTGAATTCCAAATAAATTTATTTTCTCAAGCAATAGTTTTTGAGAATGCGGAATGGGGATGAGACCTAGGCTAGGAGGGAGGCTGCAATCGAAATGAGAAGAGAAGGATCCATATTGCCGCTCACAAGGAGATTCAAGTCTTTAAGTGGGGCCTAAGTCACAAACCAAAGTAGCTACAGTAGGTATTTTAGGTCACTGGCAAAAGGATGTGGTTGACCAAAAGGGACCCAGTCACCTTTGGCTTCAGAAACCAGACAAGGCTTCCTGGAAAAGGTAGGCAGAAGACGGCCCGCGCTACTGACGTCCCAGCCCAGAGACTGAGCAAGGGTACCAAGGGAGGAGGAAGGAGGCCCAGTTGGACCGGAATATGATGGGTCCACTAGAGAAAAGGGGAGGAGCTGGGTCTTAGCGCAATGGCAGAGCACTTGCTTAGCATACCCAACATCCTGATTTAGACTCTTAACACTGAAAGTGAGGGTAGCCAAGGCCGAAAGTACTTTTGGGTCAAATCACCAAGAGTCTTCAAGGGAATGGGGTTGTGACCTATCTGGAAAGATGAATTTGCCAAGCCTGTGCAAGATGCCTTGGCCATGGCAGGGAGGCAATGGGACCATCTGGGGCCACTGCCACCATCCAGGCAAAAGGTGATGTGACTAAGAATTGGGGGAAGAGGTGGTGGATAGAGGGGAAGGCCAAATGCCAGACAGCCAGAGCATGCTGGGTAGACTTGGCAAGAGTGGAGAGATCCACCACAGTGTAGCAACCAAACAACCGGATGACTGAAAACGTAGCCCAAAGAGAGCAGAGGCTTCAGTTAGAAGCTTCCAGAATGTGAATGCCCAGCACTTGGTAGACAGTAGTAGATTTGTGAGGACTGGGATTGCAGAGTTTAGATGGAGCCATTCAAATGAGGGAGGAGCCACAAGAAGAGAAATGTATTGATAACTGCTAGGTAGCGAGGAGGGGAAGGAACAAGGTGACAGAACCAGGAGGGAAACTGAGGAAATACTGTGCTAGAAAAAAGGCAAGGGGGCGGCTAAAGTCAGAGACTTCCTTGAGGGTTAATGACGTCACTGGGCCTGCCTCTTTTGAACATGGCTTCGCTTCTGGACATAGCTTTGTTCTCTCCTCAATGACCTCCAGAAGTCTCCCTTTTCACAGAATTGTAGAGACACCCTGGCCATTGCCACCAGACAGATTCTGTGACCTCCACTGACGAGGCAGGGTCAATTGATGACCAGGTTCTGCCTCCCAGCTAACTTCCCTAATCACTGGCTCTTCGTAATTCAGGGGTCAGGACCAACTGCACAAAGTTACATATCCTAAGATATTCCATTGCCATGTTGCTTTATTATGTTCAAATCTGGAAATAACCGAAGTGGCCGGAAATAGGGGTTGGTTAATTATTAATTAATTATTACATATATGCCCTGTAGATCACTCTGCAGCTATTAAAAATTATGACATACAAATAGTTTACTGACACATAAAATGTGCACAATCTGCCACTCTTCAGAAGCAAGTTATAAAACATGATTTCTTTTTAAAATCACATGTTACATATATATTATGTTTATCTCTAACTCTCAAAGGAAATGGTGACTTATCATATTTCAGTTCACTCTTCTATAGCTGCTCATGTTTCTAGGTTAAACATTGCTATATCTAAAGCTTTTTAATTGTTTGTTTATTTTCACAATTTCACACACACACACACATGTATAGTACATACTCCCCCCCCCCCCGTTCTCTCTCCTCCCTCCCTCAGGCTCCCTCTCTTACCAGCAAGCCTCTTCCTATTTTCCTGTCTTTTTTTGTTGCTGTTGTTAACACAGATATTTTTAAGCAAAATGGCTTCTATATGTCTATCTCATGTTCCTTTCAAATTAGACTAATTATGTAGGTCTTCTTTCGGAATATGGATTGCATAGAACTCTTAAGATGAGGCTATTATTCATTATACATAAGGTCTTTTTTAATTTTTAAGAACTCACATTCTCCACGGAGTCTCATTAACCACCCTTTAGCTTAAATCAAAGAAGCTAGCAGCCAAGGCTCTGGAAGGTTCTTAACCCCAGTCTCTCACTTTGTAATTCAGTGAGACTGACCACCTCAGCTCACGACTGGGGACAGGTAAAATGAAACGAGGTGGGTTCTCATCTTTCCAACCTAGAAAAACACGCCCATGGCTGAAGATACATCAAGGGGAAGGAGGTTATTTGTGTGCTTGTTTTAAGGTCATGGACTATTCCAGCTTTCCGATATTTATCTATGGGTTGAGCAAATGTATACTGAAGTCCTACTGTGCACAAGCCGGACTCCACAAGAGTGAGAAGCAATATTGACTGTCTCGTCACCAAGTCATTGCTCAAGCAATGAGACACATGGACCAGAACCCCGCAGCTCTTGCCTTTGGAACCCAAGCCAGGTGCTGACTTACCACCACAGCCTTGTCTTTACATGCCAAATAATAATATCCATTTCACAAACTCAGGCTAAACACTAAATGTTCACACAGTAGTATCTGACACAAAGGACTTCAGCAAACACAGCCGTTGCTATTTCTACTATGACCCCCATTGCTTGTTGGATTACTGACCAAAATTCTTAAGCAATTTTTTTTTCTAGAGTTATTGGATAGAAAATGTAATTTCACCAGACACTCTTCAATGTTGATCAATATCACAGCTTTCACCAATTAGGCAAAAATCTACTGATTCCCTGCCAAAATTGATACAATCACTAATTCTTGTATTTTGAGAGCAAATTCTTTCTTTTAATTCTATTTTTAACCTTTGATGATCTTTCTAGACTCTTCGAGGCTGGAGTCAGGGTTCTAGATTTCAAATACTCAGCTTCTGTTTATAAAGGGGAAAATAAAGCTCATTCTTTCGGATGATAATCTGTTTTTCTCAGTGGTTAGATACAGAAAAAACAACTGGAAGAGGAGGCTGGCACACAGAGAGATTGCTGTGACATTTCCCAGCTTCCAGAACTCCATAGTCTCTACTAAGAGAACATTTCCAGTACATAAACACCATAGAAAAAGGTAGGGTTGCGAGACCATCTGTTGTCCAGCTGGAGCAACGACTACAGCTCAGAACCCACTTCCCACTCCAACTAACGCCAATCCTCAACATGCACGTGGGCTAATGTGTGCCTGAGCATATCATGGCGCAGATGGGCAATCTCGCTCCCGAACCAAATACTCTTTCTTCTTTGCTGTCAACGGCCTTGATACATCTAGCGTGCAACAGGATCCAAAGACCCCTGCAATCCAGAGAAGCCAGAGCCCCACAGGCCGTCCTTTCCCAACTTCAGCCCTGGAGGACTTCCTTAATGCCACAGCCGAACTATGTAACTGTGACCACAATTCCTTGTGGCTGCAGTGCCACCTAGTGGCCAGGTGAGCTAGGCGTGCACCCGTTCTCCACAGGCTGAAAAGGCAACCTCTGTCAGCTGACTCTTCAGTTCTTCCCTGAGAGAGGCAGAAGTGGCTGGTGCACATGACAGCCAGAATTAGGAATCATCAGGGTTCTAGCACATTCAAACTATTTCCTGATTGTAATCACATCTAAATCAGCCAGAAGAGACAAAAGACGATAGGAAAGATCCTGCCAACTTTAGGTTTTCATGTCCAAATGCATCCTCATGCAAGCTCACAGCTATGCAGACACTTAGAGCTAAATCCAGGCAACCCTGTGCCCTTTCAAACATCGGAGGTCTGCAGTTATATAAATAAAATTATTTTCAAAAAAAAGAGGACAAAGTCTAAAGACTCTAAAAACCTGTAATGAGAGTCCTCTTTTCTCTTTACCATAAATGGTTTTGTCAGTTGCTAGCATTTCTGATGTCATCCATCAGACAATCACAACAGAATCGCAGCCTCACCCTGCAGAGAACAACCGAAAACATGTGCCCACCTTGTCGAGACGACAGTTTAAATAATGCAATTTGTTTGGGACTTAACCTGAGGGTACACAACCTAATTCAGCTCGTTTTTTAAAACCCAAATTATGCTGGTTAATAGCCTGCTGGAGCTCAGAACAGAACGTGCGCATCGCAGCTAAATATTCCATATTAAAAATAGTTTGTGATGGGGTATGCTTTTTTTAATTAAAAGTTTAATGTACATTAACATTTTTAGATGAAAAACTGACAATCCGAGAGCAGCTCGAAATTCTCCTTTGATTATTTTTCCAGGCACTGAAAGCATGATAGAGCTACACAAATAGGCAAACACCGAGCTGTTGCAAAGATTCATTTCTGTCCTGCATAGCCTCCTTCATAACCCTCCGGTGGTTTCCTTGTACAGAACCTGGTCATGCACCGACTTCTGGCTGAAATTCCGAGTCATAGCATCTGCCTTCATTTCTGACCCATGCTTTCTGAAGAGGTCAGCATCTCTGTCCTCTCCTGAGGCCCTGTGTGGACTCTGTCGTGTAAACCAAGTTGACACTTTCATGCCTGCCTTCTTCAGGAGCAGCATCCCAATCCTCCTTGCCCCATTAGCGTGTCCTCAAACTAGCCTCTGTTGTCACCAAGTCTTGGGCTGTTTGGGTTGCTATCACAAAATGCCTTAGACTGGGTAGTGCATAGATAGCAGATTCATTTCTCACAGGGCTAAGTGTAGAAACACAATAGTCATGACCCTAGAAGGTCAGACCTGTTTCCTGCCTCATAGATGGCACCTTTTAGCTATGCCTGGAGAGGGTGAACAAGGCTAGCTTCTTCCAGCCTCTCTATGACTGTCCCGATTTCATTCATGAGGCTAGAATCCCATCCAAAGCCTCTCCTCCCAACACCGTTGGAATTGGACATTTGGGTTTCAACATATTAATGCCTACTCCCCACCGTGAGACCCACATTTTGAGACCACAGCTCCAGATCCAGCAAAATGGAAAATGAGACACCAATTAAATCCAACTTTCAGATTTAAAACAAGCAATGTATTTAGTAGAAGCATGTTCCAATGTAATTAATATTGGGGATAAATTTATACTGAAAATTATTGTTTATCTGGAAAGATTAATAGTTTGTGTTTGATCCAACAACCTCAGGCTAGGAGCCCTCTTGGTTCTTATATTGTGATCTACTCTTTCATACGGCAGTCCCTGCCCCAGGCCTTTCTCAGTCAGCCTCCAGAATGATGGGTTCTTGGCTACAGTCTTCTGAGGCATTCAAGAGACAACCATCCATTCTGAGAGACTGGCTTTAAGTCATCTAGTTATGAGAAAATGAAGAGGAAGAGGAGGATGAGGCAGTAGAAGAGGACAGGAGGAGGGGAGAACAGAACAGCTCGTGACTGAGTTGCTTTGTCTTCGTTGCTATTGATTCTCAGCAGTTTCCTCTCAGTAACACAGAAATACCACTTGGTTGTGAGAGTGGTCTAGAGTTCCTTATAAAATGAAGGCTTAAGTCTACGGCCATACCACCCTGAACGTGCCCGATCTCGTCTGATCTCAGAAGATAAAATGAAGGCTTAAAACAAAGCAAGTCAACATGAAGGAACCAAGCAAGCATCAGTGCAGACTCTGCTCAGGTGAAGTAATGTCCAAGCAGTAGTGCCCAACGGAATAAAGCAATGTCCTCAACCAGAAGTTAGTGAATTGTTGCCATCTTCAAACCAGGCCTATCCCCTATTTTTGCAAATGCAACTTTATTTGGGATACATCCATGACATTCTTCATTGTACTATCCGTGACTGTGTTCATGCCACTGAGAGCATGTTGCTTGTACACACAGCCCAATACATTAACTGCTGTACTTGTCCACACATTAAAAAGAAGAAGAAGAAAACGAGAAATGGAAGTTTACTGATAATTTTTGCTAAAGCGTCACTCAACCAGAGAGCCAAATAACCAGAGAGAACGTCGAAAGTCCCCACAATGAAGACTTTTGGTACCTGAGTGACCATACGACAGAAGATCATCTCGAGCTCCCTGGGGCTTCCATCTCTACTTCATATTCCTGTGATGGACCTCCTCCCCATACTTCCTAAGCTTCTTCCTAAGCTTTCCTCCTTTTGTTCTCGTGTTTGAAAGTTCAGAATAAAATCCACTTCTTCAGTAAGCCCCCTTATTAACTCTAGCCCACGCACGCCCCAAACTGTGACAATAGGAAGGCATCTGCATGCCTTTTATTTGGTTCTCCTTAAAAATGAAGAAGAAAAAACTTTTCTCATTGAAAACTCTAGCCACATAAGGCAAATTGATTGTAATAACTTCACTTTTTTTTTTTTTTTAGTGTGGAGCAAGTTAAAGGTAACACAGTAGCTTCCATAATCGTGCACAAATTACTTCCGAAACAATGGGTAGGCTCAGGAAAGAATGCCTTAATCAGTTACAAACGCCGAAGTAAGCATAATTGCACCCCACTAGTTAAGCATCCTTAAGCATGATGGCTTTGGAATCCAACAAGTCAGCAGTACTGGAGCTGCTCACGCCGGTTCACACAGATGAGGGCACAGAGGCACCCTGGGTCTGAAGGGGAACGAAATCACAGCCCTATTGTGTGAGCGAAGACATTCAATAGTCCAAAAACTCTCCCAAACCTTGAGAAACACTACATATACTGAATTCTAGCTCTGTAGCGCCTTACAAACATCCCTATAGTGACCCAGACAAACCCTGTGGCCACTCATCTGGAGCTCTCTTACATAGTGATAAGGCCAGTACCATCAACTTGCCATCATCCACATCCAGTGACCATTGCCTCCAGACAAAGGCCTGTGTTTCCTTCATTTTCCGACAGTGCCTCACGCATGACAAGGTCATGGGTAAGGTTGGTTGAAGGTACAGTCCATTCATCTCTATCGAAGGTATTCCAAATGAAGTGCAAAGAGAAGGTAACTGCATGTTCTATTCAAATGGGAAGACAAAGCAAAGCCAAGCAAATAGTTCTCACTAATCAAGGGAGCATCTGACTTGTATTCGAGTTTTGTTTGCTGTTGAGGTAAAACATTCAGTGAGCTGTGTTGGGTGACGAGGAGGGGGGGGGGAGTTAATGGTATCTGAGCCTTTCCCTTCCCTATGCTTTCTCTTCCTGTCAAGTTCTTTATAGCTTACTCATTCTGCTGCTTCTTTCTCAGGAAATAAGCCAGTAGCTGCACATTTGTGTAAATAATAGAGTTACAGGCACAACCTTGGCTCTAAGACTGGCTGTAAAGGCAACATCCCAAATTTAAGGGCCTAACAACATGTACAACAGGCCATGAAAAGGAAAGACTTCCCCACTCTGCCAGCAAGAGGAACAGAACACTCCCCTGGCTCAGATAGAGAAATACAAAATGGCGGCCACAATGGCAGCACTCCAACTTTGTACAGTAATTCTTTCTAGAAACTCCTACAGAGACCTATGGGCTCTTTATGTTGGTTCAAGAACATCATATCATGTTATTTGAAGCTACTGGGCATGTGTGTAAAACTAGAAGTCTTGAGAATAAAGGAAAAACTTTAAGGAAATGTTTACCGTACTCATAAGAAAAAAAGAGAAATCCTGACTTTTAAAATCAGGAGCTTTGCTGTGTATGTGGTATTTTCAGTCTTGAAAGATCTAGAGATGGTTTGGTTTTTCTTTCTCGGTGTTTGGGAAGCATCAGTGGTTACAGCAAATGGGAAAGGGTGGGGAGGCTGCTAAGAAAAGCAATACTAGGCAAATGTCTCAAGTAGCCACCCAAAGGAGAAGCGGAAGGAGGCGCATATGCTCCAGTATCTACCCCAGTTCAGATGCCACCATCCCAAGGGAGATGTGCTATAAAAAAAGCATAATTTAAGTATCATATCTCATCATTCAATACAGTTTTTCAACCCTCTCAAAATTACATTGAAAATCTATATAATGTGTGCTTAGATTAATGAACTGTTTGAATCTGGATCAATAAGCACTCGAGGCTCCGTGCCATTGACACCTGCTGGGAACATCTAGAGGAATGCTCATGGAAGGCAGAACCAGCCAGCATTCTGTAACTACAGGGGTTCTACTTAATAAATAAGCAATCTAATATATGACCTCTGCAGATTAATTTCCTAAGAGCAAGTAAATAATCTACATTCAAATTTTCCCTGATTATGCATATAATTACAGTATCACTTACCAATTAACACATTGATTTAAACCTTCTTGGGATTATGTATTTAAGAGTGTAAAAGATTGCCCTGGCATCATCCAAATACTCAATGGCCCTCCAGAATGCCAAAGAATCACAAAGGATGCCACTTGCCACCCATCAGGTTTCTCCTGTAAGAAAAAAAAACTACAATGGCCACAGATTGTAGAGCAAAACCATAAAATATCATAAGCCACGATTACCCTCTCAATAACTGGACCACATTGACTCACACTAGCAGAGGTTTGGACATGACATAATAACAACTTCTTGGGCCAGCTTCATCCTCTCCTGAAATATTTCCATAGAACTGCAGATTTATAAAACGGCTTCCCTAGCTTGGATTATTATTATTTTTTAATTTACTGCAGCAACTGGGGTATAATTTACCCAGCACTGGACAGTTACATAAATAGACAAAGATATACGGTGTCGATTCTTCTCTCCTTTCGACAAGTATAATAATTAATGGTAGTTGTTCCTTATTCCTACATAAAATCTCCCATTAAAAATGTTAATACGCTCTTGCAAAAGTCTATGTAGCCATGGAAAAGGAAAGGTACAAGGAGAATTGCTTCCTGGCGTGCATACATATGTAAAAGGAGTTAAAATAATAAATCAACAAGGCAAATATAATGAAGCCTGCTGTCCAACAGTAAAAGCTGTCAGAATGAGGTTTCACCATTAAGACCTTTATACCAAGCAGTTCAGCTGAATAAAACCATTCCCATCACTCTGCATTATCATGGAGAGAATTTCTGTCTTGGATCAAGTGTCATAATGCCTCAGTCCTGGGCTCCCCTCCCCATGTATTAATATCACTTTCTGAATAGCTTTTCAGATCTCCACAGAAACAAAGATTGATGAAAGCTAACCAAGAAAAAAAAATGAGCTCTTACCAAAAAAAAAAAAAAAAAAAAAAAAACCACTATGGTGTTTTTATTTAACAGTAAATATTTCAAAAAAGATTGCTTACATGTTTGAAAACTAAAGACCGTACAAATTCACAGTCCGGCACTGCTGTATTCTCAGGAGCCTACACATCATCATCACATTATAATCGACAATTACAAGGCAAGGAGATGCTCACCGTGGGCTAACTCCAGACCCCATCCTCAGTTCACGTCTTAGGGAGGTAAGAACTCCCAGGGAGCTGCTTCCTAATTCTGTAATATCTATCACTGACACTGTGATTCCCCTGAGCTATATTACTAATTATTCAAAAAAAAAGTCAGAAAACCAACAAATCCAAATGCAACTTCCTCTCCAATCTTAGTTCCCCATTTATTTAAGGAACTGGAAAACACAGCTTCTCGAGGTAAAAGTCCCAAGAGCTGCTTAAAAAGCAAAGGAGCATTTCAAATCCACTACCCTCCCCTCGACAGCATTGGAACAAAAGAGCAGCTGTACACAACTCCCCAACACAACATGCAGTGAGGACCCAAGACGCCCAGCTACTGTAACCCGACCTCGGAAAGTCTGGGTGTCAGCAGCTACTCAATAAAAAGGAAAACTGAAAATAGTACCAAAATGGCTCCTAATAGCAATAATGTATAGTTCTGCGGTCATTACCGGCCAGATAATAACCGGCAGTGACCTTAAAACCCTGCATTACGGGTAAGTATGGCCTAGCGCGCGCTGCAGATGTGGGCCTTCCAAACGGCCAATGCAATCCTGCTCTAAGTGCTCAAACGGCACCATGTCTGGCTCCCATGCATGGATTTCTCTCCCTCTGCTGTTAGCACACCAGGCATCTTATAATGATCTGAAAAATATGTACCTTAGGGTAATAGAGCTACCTGAGAAGATAAGGGCCCGGACATGTGAGAGAAAGCACATACGGAAGACTGACGGCTTGAGGCAGACTCTGGGGGACATCCTGGCCTTTTTAAGCCTCAGATGCTAGGAAAACGGCAAGGCCCTTAGTTAATATGTTCTTCACCCATGGAAAATGACGCATCCATAGTCCCGTTGTATAGGTCAAAGCAGTAAAGCACACGGAGCCAAACTGCCTGCCAGGAAGGAAGCTACGGTGATGTTGCTGAGAGTCCACTGTTTGGGGGTAGGCTCAGAGTCCCGTGAGAAGGCCAACTTTTGCACAAACGGTGAATACTTAAGGAAGGGAATCTTTCCACCCTGGTGTGAGCAGAATGGGAGGGAGAGTTTTCTGGACATGGCAGAGCAATGACAGCCGTGAGCTCACAGCAGATGTGAGTTCAACTGACACAGATGAGGTAGATACTCTCCAGGCCCCGGTCCTCACAGAGAAGCTATCCACAGTGGACCATCTCTGGGGAAGGGAGAATGGTTCCTTTTGAGGTTGAGGTCACTGGTAGGTTTCCATGTCCCATGTATGTATGGATAGCGCTCACTGGACTTAGTGGGCTACCAAGGAAAAACAAAACATGAAGTTGTCAGGGGTTATATTGGAGGGGTATGTGGAGAGCAGGAGGAAAATGGGGTTACATGTGATCATATTTTATTTTATGCATCTGTGACATTCTCAAAAATAAGGGAGAAGGTTTAGAAAGATGTGATATTGAAAAGTGAGATGTGGTGGTTTGGCTGAGACGGCGCCATAGTCCTAGACACAGAAATACTCAGTGTCCAGTGGGCAGCACTGTTTGGGAAGGATCAGGTTGACCTTACTGGAGGAGGTGCATCCTAGAGTCTGCTTTAAGACTATAATGGCTTACAGTATTTTCAAGTGCACTCTCTCTGCTTCCTGCTTGCACTGCAAGTTGTGAGCTCTCAGCTTGGTGCTTCTGCCCCCATGCCTGCCACTTCTCCCATGGTAGTGATGGATTCAGCATTCCAGAGCCAGAAGCTCAAATTAACCCTTCCATCTGTTAGCTGCCTTGGTCATGTTGCAACACAGCAACAGAAAAGGAACTACTACAGGGGGCTACCTGGAGAGAGGAAGAGGACCAGTGGGAGGGGCAGAAAGGATAAACAATGGTCACAGAGAGGAGATAAAGAAAGCATGTAGCACATATGTATTAAAGTGTCATAAAGAAACATAATTCAATGGATATACTCCAATAAAAATAGGAAAAATATTTTTGAAAACTTCATATGTCCAATTTTCATGTGTCAATTAAAAACATAATAATTTTAAACTGTTTTCCAAATGTATAAAAAATGTTGAACCCATTTCCTTCTTTGAAATTCTTCTGACAAAAGTGGGAATGCTTTTTCTTTTACATACAATACTCTTTGCAAGTAGGTCTATGACTGAGATGGGGGGGAAAGCTATAGTCTAAAAGCAATACTTGGGCACTGCAAAGCTTGAGCAAAGAAGAATTGCCAGGATTCAGAGTAAGACCACTGTTTGGGTCTCGACAAAGCCATAGAGGGAGAATAAAGAAAACGGGGCCCTTCCAAGAAGATAAACTAAATCAGTAAGTTTAAGGATGTTTTGACTGAGCAAAACACAAAAGTAGACCAAGGTTGGAACCAGTTCCCCTCTGTTTATGCCTATGAACTCATTCCCCAGAACATTCCTGCCCTGTTCTTTTTGGGTCCAGCCACATTTTCACCCTTTGATCTTAAGGTTTTATCCCAAAGCCGGCAGCAGCATTCAAATAAACCTGAGTCTATTGTCACTGGAGAATTCATCTGGCTGTTTGTACGCGTAGAGGAGATGGTTTTCATTTCGGGAGGGGTCTATTGCTGATCAAGGCATGATCAAGGCAACTTATAGGAGGAAGACCTTCTGCTATCAGAGGATTAGAGTCCATAAAGCAAGGCAGGGGCAGTAGGCAGGCCTGGTGGATGGAGCAGAAAGTTGAGAACTCACATCTCAAACCACAAAGCGTGAAAACAAAAGAAAGTGAGCACCGGGAATGGCATAAGGATTTGGAACATGAAAGCCAGCCCCTAGTGGAATATTTCTTCCAGCAAAGCCACACTTCTTAGACCTCCCCCAAACACTGCCATCAAGGGTCTAGTGCACAATACATGAGTGTTTCGCGTGTCCATGGGTCATTTTTATTTCAAACCACCAAAAGGTCTCAAAGACGTTTGAGGTCTCAAATATATCTCAGGCTAGTCTCAAACTGTCTTACACAGATAAGAATAACTTTGAATTTATAATCCTCCTGCCTCTAGCTCCCTGGTACTAGGATCAGAGGTGTATACGCACCTGGTCAGTTACCAGTTTTCTTACTATCAGATTTCTCATTGTCCCTTCATCTATCTCAGAAATAAGGTCACTTATCTGGGCTTTGGTAGAGTCTTTACTGAAGGAACTAGAAGACCATTGATTTTTCCAATCTGTTGTTTGGATGGTAGCCTACCTGACACCGACAGGTCTGCTCCACAGTTACAGTGTGCTCTGTCTGGAATGCAGCTACCATAGGGCAGTTTTTCCCTACAGGGGACACTGAGCCATGACTGGACACATTGGAGTGGTCATAGCTAAAGGAGCCAGACAGAGGTGGTTACTAGTATCCAACGGGAATGTACAGAGCAGGGCGACAAGGAACCATCTGTCCCCAAAAGTCAAAGGTGTGCTGGGCCAGTGCGGACAAATGACCTAGAACGACCCTGCTCTCCTCCCTTACCGCGTGCACCCTGCTGTCTTCCATCTCTTCCTTTTGCCAGGCCCCATTTCCTCCCCCGGCCCCCCACACCCATCTTACTCTGCTTTCCAGTCTATCACTTTGCCTTGGATTGCAACATTTGAAGCATGTCCCACGTCCAAAGCTGTTTAGCCCATATGATCGTCAACACAGTCATACAAGGACAATTGTCTATCTTTTACACTCAAAAAGCAAAACCAAAGGTCACAAAGCCACCAAGTTCCAAAGTAGCTCAGGTAAAACTGGATTTGTGCCCCTCCCAGAACCAAGTGTTCCTTGAGAGCGAAGGATATTCATGAATGTTATTTGCTCTCCCTGCAAAGAGGCAGCAGACATGTTCGAAAACAAATTTAAAAATATTCATAAGAAGTTAAGATATGCCAGTCATCCGCTGCCCTGTTTTTCCGAGGATGGTTGTAAGTCACATCCATTCAGAAAGTGGAGAAAAGAAAGTTATGTCTTCCTCATCATTAGGTATACAAATGCCTTATTCCAACAGCCTGGGGCCACGGTATAATCAATCCCCAGTTTTATGAAGACATGGACCCAAAGTCACCAGGCACTGACCTCTGTAAGTGATGAAAGACCTAAGACAAGGCTAGAGACAGGTGTCACACTGCTGCTGTCACCTGACAAAATGCTTGCACAATTTCACTGAGGTCCACATCTCATTAGCCTGAGACTGTGCTAATGTCCTCAAGCTCAGTACCTGGTCTCAGGAATATGGGGCAAGTTAGTAAATACCACAAGGTACCCAAAAAGCACAATTTTAGTGGGGTATGTAAGTGTTTCTTGCTGCCATGACAGTAATGCGCACCTTCATATATCACATGTTTTCTTACGTTCATGTGTATACAAGCACACACACAACCACACGCAATTTCCAGTATTTCCAAAATTCTGTGTCCCAAGCCCAAAGATACAAAGATAAATTGATATTCCACCCTCTGCATGGCCTAATGAGGGAGAGAAGACCTATCAACGTAAATCACTTTCCAAAACAGCCAACAGAGATGGAAGATGAGGATGCCCTTGCACACAATAATGAACAAATAAAAATAGCCCTGCCCAGGGAGGGCCAGAGAAAGAACACCGGTGCTGAGATGTGGAAAATAAAGAATTTCTCTACAGAAAAGAAAATCAGGCCAGATGGCAGGGGGGATGGAATCATAGAGAAGGGACATCCGGACATGGTTGGGGGCAGGAAGAGCCCATGCCCATGTCACCTGAGAAGAGATTTCTTAGAGTAGAGAGGTACCTAGGAACCCAAGGAGGACAACGACAGTGGCAGAACCGAGGTGAGTCTTAGATGGCACATGAAGGCATCTATCGCAGACTCACAGAGCCAGCACGTGAGAGACTTTCCAGACGCTACACCCCAACCTCTTGCACTGCCGCATGTGTCTATAACAGAAACTAAAGGCACACAAAGCAACCTTTCCCCTTCCCATGTGAAACTCTCCTGATAATTTCTGTCTTGCATTTCAGACTATTTGCTGCTGCAAGCCACATGATATTATAGTCACAAAGAGACAAGGGAGTCTTATAAAATTGGGAAATAGCCGGGCAGTGGTGGCACACGCCTTTAATCCCAGCACTCCGGAGGCAGGGGCAGGCGGATCTCTGTGAGTTTGAGGTTAGCCTGATCTACAAGAGCTAGTTCCAGGACAGGCACCAAAGCTACACAGAAACTTTGTATAAAAAAAAATGGGAAATGACATATCTGGGGAGACACTTCAGTGGGTAACATGGCTGCCATGCAGGTGTGAGGACCAGAATTCAGATCACAGAACTCACACAAATGTCAAATAGGCATGGAGGCACACCTGTAATTACAGCCTCAGAAAAAGGAGACGAGGCATCTGTAGAGCAAGCTGATGGGGGAGGCTGGCCATGTCAGTGAACTCTAAACTGAAGGCAAGGATGATTCCCAACATAAACATCATGTTTCCACAAGTACCCACACACATGTGCACCGATCCGTACACAAGAAAAAAATGGGGCAAGTGGGAAATTACAAAACCAGGTACCCATGGGGTAGAGATTTGGGCAGCAAGGTAAAAGGACGCTGGGCTGGCGTGCAGAGCCCCACAGCTAGGAAAGCAGCTACAAGGGCAGGAATCTGTTCAATGTAAGGGACAGATTCTGGGATTCAAGGAGAAAAAGGCCAAGACCCAGAGCCTTTAAGAAGCAAAATCAGCTCCCCTTCACAACTGCTACAGTAGGGATGAGGGACAAGTTCTAGATCAAGAGACTACTCTCCGTGGCCAGGGCAATGAACACGGCTGAAGAGCAGACTCGGGTGATATGAGGTTGTTGCTCTAAACTTGGCAAATCGGAGGACATTTCAATGAAAATGTCCAGTAAGTGACTGAAAGGGGGAGAATCAAGTTTAGTACGCACATCTACAATGGAACTATAGATGCATATGTGATGAGCAAGCTGTCTAAGAGGCCTGGGACAAAGAACAACGAAGAACCAGATGGAAGACTATCCAGCAATATTGTCAAAGCATTGGAAAAGACAGGGTTGGAGGCCATGGAAGCTGCTTCTTGGCCACATCGTTAATTGACATCATTTTTCTCCTTATTTCTTTAGTCTTCATTATCTGCTTCTTCCACTCGAATACATTATACAACTGTGTCTCCAGAACCTAGAATGCGGCCCCAAGAGCTTAGTAGGGACCAATACATAAGAAGTAAAAGAAGAAACAAAGAGAAACCAAGGAAGGAAAGGATTTCCAAAGAGCGGAGTTGTTTTAAAGAATCAGGAAAGAAGGAAGATTGAAAATAGGTCATTAAAATCTGAGAATTAGGTCAGCAGTGAGCTTAGCCAGAGTCATTGCAGTCTGTTGGTAGGAAAACTAAATCATTAAGGCTTTGAAGACAGTGAAGGCAGGATGCTGGATCAAGAGACTAGAAGGCTAATTTGGGGAAGAAAGATGGAAGCAACCTGAGATCAAATTGTAGATTTCAGCAAATCAGCCAGAAAATGAAAGTTAAGCCGTAAGTGAAGAACTGGAATCAGGTAAAAGTGGTACAGCGCCCAGAATAAGAGTAGGAGAGTGAAAAAATTGAGCTGCGTATTTCTTTTCTAAGGAGATGAGATCTGATTGTCAGGACCAAGTGTGTGTGTGTGTGTGTGTGTGTGTGTGTGTGTGTGTGTGTATGAGAAATGAAACTGTTCTCAAATGATGTGACCCAAGTTCTCTCTTTGGAAGATGAGGATGACGGCACCTCCTTTCGGGTGGCTCAAATGAGAATCCAAAGGTGGCTAACCAGAGAGGCGGACCTAGCAAGCATGCCATTCCGTGGTATCAGCTGGCACCATCACCCTTTCCCGAAGCACAGAGCCTCGGAGAGGAGAGCAAGAAATCAGAGCGTGGCCATGAAAAATTGCAGAGTTAGACAGACCATCATTTGTATGCCTTTTGTTTTTCCTCTGTTGCTCAGAACAATGAATCTTATACTTAAGGTGCTGTGGTCTTGAGATTCTATCATCCTTCTATAAGCTTCTTATTTATAATCATGAGTTGTGATGTGTCTCTTAATGGTGGGGATAGGGCTCAGTCGTATAGTACATGTAGTATATAGCAGTCCCCGAGTTCCATCACAAAGACTGCTAATCACACACACACACACACACACACACACACACACACATTGTTCTCGTCCCACTAGTGTAAACAAGATGGTTATTTGGGCAGCTCCTACATCCTGTTCATGTTGCTGCTTTGGTGACTCCCCATGGTACAGTACCTCCTCCATCTTTCATAACATGGTTCCCTAAGGACACGCGGAGCATCCGTGTGGCATATGCCATCTCCTTTCTCCAGCGGTTTCTGGCCCTGGGACTCACAATTTTGACCTATCAAATAAGAAAATTTTACAGCAACCCTAAACTCATTCCCTGTCTATTTAAATTACTTCCCCATGAAGAGAAGTCCCGCCAACTCAAATGCCTTGGAGATGGGAACTGGAGAGAGAGAAATTTGCTTTTGTTAGCAGACTCCATAATTACATGGAGATATGTCCACCTGGGTAATAACTAATGGGATTTTTTTTTTACTTTTTATATAAATATTTCAGTTTCTTGGCTTCCTAGATTGACTTTTTCCTCAATATTAATTGCTTCCATAGTCTTCATCTGTGACATTTCTAACCAGTGTCTCTGCACATTTTTGATTTCTTTCTCAGGAGTCTGCTCCTGGATGACTTCATTTCAAAATTGTATTACTATGAATAAAAATTAACTTACTTTGCTCAGGGGTGGACAAATGACTCTCTGGAGGGTGACTGCCAAGCCTGCGGCCATTTACTTCATGCAATGGGTCAGTGGGTTTTAGTTTGGCCTACAAGTTTCATAAACTGGAGAAACCAAGGTATCAAACCCCCACCTCCCATGCCCCTTTATAGAGGCCTTTAGGTTAGCTTAGCAAAAGAGTCCTCTTGCTCCAAGGAACATGTGACAGGCTTTTCCATACCAATATGCCCATTCGTGGATCCCAGGTCTTCTTGGGGATGGATCCTAAACACGGCCATAACTTTTTGCACTCTGTTCTGTTTACCTGCGTGTTTGTTTCAGTATTTTTGTGTCAGGATCTCACTTTTTTGCCCTAGCTAGCCAGCAACTCCTGGCAATCCTTCTGCCTCATCCTCCTACGTGTTGGAATAGCAGGTTTACATAAGCCACCAACCCAACCATTTTTTCCACATTTTTGTTTTCATTTCCTGTCCTTGGAGTAAGAACTTGGGTTTCGTGATCTACCTCTCCCCTCTGTCACTCACAGACTGCAGACAATGGGGTGACCTGGGATACAAAGCTACAGCTATCGTTATACCTTTCGCGTCCTTGCAGAAGGTACTAGGGTCTCATGGTTTGTCTCTCTACACATGTAAGCTCTCCTAGCCTTGTGCTCTTCTCTGACTGAACCTGGGCCTGCTGCATGCCACATAAGTGATCCGCAACCAAATGACTTCCAGCCCACTCCATCTCCCCATTTTTAACTGAGCCCTAGCTCTTCACCATTC
Organism: Arvicola amphibius; assembly: GCF_903992535.2. Lineage (NCBI taxonomy): Eukaryota > Metazoa > Chordata > Mammalia > Rodentia > Cricetidae > Arvicola > Arvicola amphibius. The sequence goes on along the minus strand of NC_052047.1, from coordinate 48,795,398 downwards.
CTGAGCACACATTCTGTTCCCCGATTTCGCTGCAGAAACTCAAGAAGCTTGAAGTGTCCTCAGCCTGGCAGGGGCCCAGGGCCAGATGGTGCTCTCCTGCTTATCATAAAGCCTTTGTTTGCAAATGGCTCCAAGCTCACTGGCCTCTAAAATAGCTGCTTTTTCCCCATTCTCCAAAGCCTTGGGCAGAAGGACAACTTGTTGATTGCCTCTCTTGCCATCACTGTCAACACCTTGTGACCTCTGAATGGCATGAAATCTTCACTTGTGTCCCCCCCTGATCTCTTGAAGACTAATGATGAGAATACCCTCCTCTCCCAGGTGGAAAGAAGCCACCAGTGCTGTGAGAGGCATAAACAACAGGCAACAGAGGGAGTTCTGCTGTGAACCGGCCACCTCTCAGATGGGACTTTTCTCAGCTTGGTGGTGACGAGCCCCCTCAGGAAAGCTGGAACTGTTAATTGCCAAGCCGGCTTCATGGGGTTTGGCTGGCGGATTGGCTTTTGGTCAGATGCAGCTTTTATCCTAAGCTGATGGAGCATGCCACACATGGCCCTCGGTGTTACGGCACTCTTGGGGTGATGGAGAGCCGAGGGCCTTCATAGTGGGATATAGGAGTTCTCACCTCTAGATTACTGGCTCAGAAGCAAGAGCTAATACCTTCTGGTGGATTCCATGTAAGTTTCCAGGCTTTATCGGCCACACAGATGCCACTTGCATGAACAACACTCACCATGGCTCTTCATGGCAGGACTTGGAAGTACACAGTCTCTGAGGTCATGCCATGAGAACATGAGGAACAGAATCAGTGGCCCTTCTCCACCTGTCTTGTGACCTCTAGGGGAAATGGCTCTGTCAACATTAACTAGCACAGTTCAACAGTTTTGGTCTTCCTGGCTCGTCTTCTTCTTTTTTTCCCATCCTATCCTTAAAGACTGGTAGAAGCATATTACCAGTTACCAGCTAAAATCTTTAGGGTAACCCTTAACTCACCCGCCTCTTGGGCAAATGAGAGCTGCCCGTACGTTTTGTTTGCAAATGTTAACACACTGGGGACTTTTCCCCAGCACGGGAGCCCCTTCCACAGCTGAGAACCTTTTCTTGCCAAGCACCTGAGTTATTTCTGGAAAGTAATCTTTATTTCCCAAGGAAAATGGCAGGTGACACAGAAATGTCCCTTCTTGTTTACTCACCGTCCGTCATAAGGTTGACTCCTTCTGCCTTAACTCTTCTTCCTCTTTCTTCTCTCTGTGGGGTTTTGCTTGCCTCTTTCTGGACACTTCCCAAGAAGTACAGTCCTGTTCTTCCTAAGGGTGGCTTAGTCAGCCATGGGAGGCTTCTAGAATTCATCCTCTCATCACCCAGGGCCCGGCAGAGAGGCTAGTGATGGGGAAATAGCAACATGAACGAACACCCTGCACTCCAGGTCCTAGGTTCCTTTTTCCTATGACCTCCTTTGCCCAGACTCTTCTCTTCCTGGAGGCCTTTTCCTACCTGCTGTGACCACCTGGATCCTAGCTTCCCCAATGAAGGCCTCCCATGGCTTCTTACAGCCCGGCACAGGGACTTAGAATGAGTAAGTATGACCCAGAGGAATTTCCACTGCCCCCTCTACCTGAAGGCTCCAGGAAGTGAGAGTGAAGGCAACGCTTCCATGTCTCTTTCTCACCTCTGAACCCCAGAACTACAAGGAAAGCTGTGGGCACTCTGTAGACAGGCATGGAATAAGCCAAGCATCTCCTTAATGTTCACCACAACCCAACACGGCTGCTTTTTTTAACTCTCCATTTGACTAATAGAGACGTTAGGGCTCCAAGAGGATACAGTCTGCCCATCTGTGATCCTAGCACTGAGGAGACAGAGGCAGGCGAATGTCTGGAGCTCTCTAGGCCGCCAACACAGCCAAATTGGTTAGCTTCAGGTACAGTGAGAGAGCCTGTCTCAGAAAGGGAGGGGTTGAGCAATTGAGGAAGACATCCGCTGTTGACTTCTTGCTCCCACCATCACATGCACACATGTGCTTACGCACACCTGCACACATATGTGCACACACATATCACACACACACACACACAGAGAGAGAGAGAGAGAGAAATGGCATCAGCGTCTAGAGACACAGCATGGTGGTACAGCACTTGTCTAATATTAAAGAGTCAGAGAGAGGGAGCTGGAGAGATGGCTCAGTGGTTAAGAGTACTTGGTACACTGCAGAAGATCCAGCTTTGTTTTCCAATACCAACCTATTCAGCAGTTCACACCCATCTGTAACACCACAGCCAGGGTATATCAAATGACCTCTTCTGACCTCTGTGGACATCAGGAATGTACATGGTGCATAGACAAACGTGCAGGCAAAACATGCATATACATAAAATAAATCTATTTTTTAAGTGAGGAAGAAGGAAGGAAAAGTTTAATGATAAAGCAAAATGCCTGCATTTGCATAAAGACAGAATGAGCAAAACCCTTCCCGCTGCCCTGGGCTCCAGGGTGGCTGCATGTGGGTCTGCTCTGAGATGTGCAGCTCTCAGAGGTGAGCAGAGGTGGCAGACAACTGGACATCTATCAGACACCTCAAAGCACAGGCCCATGACGGGTGAGGAACATCTGTCTGCCCTGCTCTGTGAAGAGCCCAGAGGACTGTCCACGGATGTGTGAGCATTTTGTTTGTCATGGGTGATGTTGCCTGTCCTCGTTAGAAGTGGAGCTGCAAGTCTGGAAGCAGCAAATGATTGAGTGCTACTTCCTGATGTAGTTTCAGGGGCCTCTGGACCACCACATGTTCTAGGAGAATGTCGCCCTCTAGAAGCATCGAGGCCATAGCTCTAGGGAGGTGGGCAGGACTGAAAACCCTCAGGGGCTACTTTAGCTGACATGGAAAGATTGGAACTCTTAGGAAGAGGAACTAATAGCTGTAGTCTTGAAGGATGGACATGAATCAGCTCTAAGCTGAGGGGACGGGAGTATCCTAGGGTTGACGCGGACTGGTAACTAAGCTTCCAAAATGAAATAATGACTCAGAAAAAGGTGCATGGGATAAGGAAATCCCAAATGGCTTTGAAGAGCAGTTAAGGAGTTTGGGATTGCTTTTGTAAGAAAGAGAAAGACACAGGCAGGTTGTGGCTGAAAAGGGCTGACCCAGGGACCTCAGTAGTAGTGATGCTCCATCTAATGATGGTGCAGTTGGAGGGGACCACTCGGGTCAGGAATAGGGAAGTGGGAGGCAACACTATGGTCCATTTGGGCCAGGAGCTACCAGATGCAGTGGGGAAGGAATAATTAACTCTAAACACAGTCCAGCAACCTCTTCTTCAATATGGAGAAGCAGAGGAAAGGAGGGTGATCTTGGGTCTTGTAACAGGATGGAGTTAGTAAGATTATAAAATACTGAAGACAAAGGAGACGTGGGACTCAGGGTGGAGTGAGGACTTGTCATCACAGTCTCTGGCGGAAGTATGATCCTAGAGAACAGGAGACACACCTACTCCAACGGCCGTACCACCAGCTGAATACAGTCACCCCAAACTGCGGTCTCCATCAACCCCCACTCTTGCATCTTACAGCGATAAAGTTTATTCCCAATAATACTGCTGCAAATGTTTACCAATCATCCTTGAGTTTTTAGAATTACCATAGCAGGGAAATTTATATTCAACAATGTTATTACAATTTTCAGCTACTAATGAAATTATTGTTTCTGTTTGTGATGTGTTTGGGAGCCATAATGATAAACATTTCCTTTCAAAAATACCACTGCATTGTTTATGTCCTCAAAACCTGCCATAAATGACAAATTGCAGAATGGCCCTAAGCAGCTAAACTCTTTTCTTAGGAAGGCTGGACTTCTCGCTTCTGGCGTGGTGGGAATTAGATCCTGGAGTACATAGGATTTGCAATACCAAAGGTTGACATTTATAATCCAAGACTGTGTGGTCTCCAGATATTTTTGACATTATAGCTCATCAGCAAAAAATAAAAAAAAATAAAAAACTTAAGTTTTTTACATATTCCTAAAACATGCTGCTGTTGAATTTATAATATAATTTGTAATATAATTTGACTATGGTTATTTTCCACTGAGCTAATTAATATATTATGCATATGTTGAGCCAAACACACAAAAAAAACTTGAAGAGATATAGAATAGCATCACACAGACCTGGTGCCTCCAACCCTCTCTCCCTCGTTGGGGAGCTCACCCTGGGGAAACTCCCCACAGTAGGGAAGGCCTAGAACATTGTCTTCCCACATTCTCCATCTTTCTCATCCTTGGAGAGGAGAACCAATGTAATATTGGATTCCCAAGCCCCAGGGCTAAACACAGTACTCTGCGACAAGGCTTAGGGAGGAGAAGGGGGAGCACAGTTTTCATCTGTTTTAAATTTGAGGGTTTTGAGTGAGAAATTCAGTTGAGCACTGGGCTTTGCAGTTAATAAGATCAGTTCTAAAATACCACATCTCTCCAGAGCAGTGAGGGCTCCTCGTGCATGCTGGGAAGAAGTCACCTGCTCTCTCCCTCCCATCCTTTGCTATACCCTTGCTATACTTTGCTTCTAGGTTTTTCTCCTTACAATGTACAACTGGTACTAGGCTGACTCTTATACCCAGGGACGATACAGCCACCATCTGGGTTCCAACAGCAATTGCTTTTACATAAAAACTATATTTTTTTCAGAGAAATTTTTTTAAAAAGTCTGCACCAGCATTAGGTCACCTCTAATGAGCACACACGGGAACCCTGAAGTGGTATGAAATGACTTCTGTCATAACTATTCTTATCCCTGGATATCAAAGGTTCAAGACCCAGCTAATAAGATGGCCAGTAGGCAGTTAGACACACTACTGGCCCTGGGGCCCTGGCTTTGCTTGCTAACTTCACTTCCTGTATACCCTCTGCAAGTTCATCACCTCGGAGCCTCTTCTCCAGAGGGAATTTTCCTAGATGAGAAGCTACCCTCGCCCCATCTCTCACTCTGAACTCTCTCCTCTTCATCCATCCTATTGTGGAAAATATAACTGCTCCTTTGGTGGATGGAGATCCTTTGGCCTATGAAACCCAAAGAGAGGTCTTCCTCCTTTCTCAGAGTTCCAGTAACAGAGTCTTCTATGCTATTCACTTGACACTGAATCCTGAGGTGCCTCGACCATGTCCTGAACTATTATTTCAGTCTGATAGTGGGGACATTTGCAGATGCCCCTCCTTTACTCTGAGGTTGACCAGAAGTATCTGCAGAATACACGTTCTTGTACATTTTCCTGCACAATATGGATATCGGGGGACATATGTTGAATTCAAGCTCTCTTCCAAACTCTCATTGGCTTCTTCCCTTAGCTCCTATCAAAGGAATAGCAGTCCCAGCCTAGGACTGAGGCTAGACCCAGATAGGAGGCAAATAGATCAGAGTAGGTGCCCAATACTGCACGCCACACACAGTGTACCAAGTTATAACCTTCAGCCCTAGACGCATTCACATACGCCCCGCCCCAAGACACTTATTTGGTGATGCTCATGCCTTTATGTTTTTACTTAGTTGTCAACCGTTTAAAAACGAGCAGATCCGCAAAACAAGCAGACACAGAGGTAAACCCAGAACAGCCACGTAGGCTGAAAAAGCCAAACCTACAGGACAATGGTTGACTAAGAAAGGCCGTCTCCTCCCTAGACATGGAGGTTTTTTGTTTACAGTGTCCCCATATTGCCAAGACATCAAGAGGAATAAGAAGCTAAGATCGGAGATAATTTAGATTTCATGTTCCTTTGAACGGCCATCATTTACTGGCTGGAGACATGGTGGGATAGTGGTAACTGAGAGGAAGGACAAGAGCATGCTCCAGTCACCACCCGGCCAGAGCCCTGTCGACCTGGGAGAGTTCCACCTGCCTTAGGTGTTCAGAACAAGTTTCCTGACCCACTTCCCCGCTCCTGACGCTCCTCTCCATGCTTTGATTTATCTTTGCTATAATTACCTAATTGCTTCTGTGTCCTTTCATTTCCTTTTCCGATTAGTATTCCCCTGCCCTGCTCCTGCCGTGGGATCCTGCTGGTAGGACATCTGAACCAGACCTTACCTCATTCTCAGAGTCTAGGCTACTGCAGCCCTGCTTCTGAAGCAAGTCAATGAGGAGCAGGGGCGGAACCATGGACAGGACCGTGGGCAGGGCCAAGGGCAAGGCCACCCCCAGCAAAAAATCTTTCCTAAGGATGGCTAGATCTGACAGAATGAGACAAGATCAGTCTCAGGCCATGGAGGCACAAGAGGTAAAAGGAAGGGCCAATACCCTCAAATGTGCTGCTTGCCGGCCTCACATCTGTCATCCCCATTGACCAGGCTATTTGCCAAGAGAGGGAAAGAAAAGGCAGAGGAAGGGGAAGAGAAGGGCGGGGGGGGGGGGGGAGAGACAAGAGGAGCAGCAGAGAAGGGAAAGGAAGGGAGGGGAGAGGAAGTGAAGGAAAGGGAAGAAAACCCCTGAGATCTAGCAGGCTCCTCACCGAACTGCCAACGATTCTTACCCAGAAGCACACAGCACTACCTGATTTAAGCAAAGCAAGAAATGTGAAGTGCAATTTGTCCTTAAAATTCAACAGCACAAGAATGAAAAGGAAATGCCTCACCGAGTTGTGACATTTAAGTGGTCATACATTTTTCAGCGTATCGGCTATGCAAAGATGTTTATATTCGTCTCCTACTCAGCCATGTTTCGTTTAAATGGGGTGAGAAATGTCTTCAAAAAGTTTAATTAGATAAAATAGAAACATGGAAATCAAAGTTAACTGCAAAAGGCTTTCTTTAGAGGTGTTTTTAAAGGGTGGGGGATAGAAATACAAATTTCACAAATAATAAGGGAAGAAAATAAAAGCCAACGAGGAAGCTAAATAAATATTGTTATCTCGACTTCTTGCTGTTTCAACTGCAAGTGTATTTTTATCTCGTATTATATTTTTAAAAATCCAGAAGGAAAAAATGTCAGGAGATGACAACATTAAAAGGTTCATGGATGCTGAGTTAATCTAAAACCTTTAGCAATAAAGAAAAAATTCATTTAAAGAAGCAGTTTCTTTATTTAAAAAAAAAACTGTAGGGTTGCATGGATAGATTTAATTCATCATTTTGCAAGCATGCACAATGAGGTTCACAAAGGTCTGATAGCGGCCCCGGCTAGATTCCGGCCCATCCATCTAGGCTCTCTTTTCATACATGCCAGTTTTAATATGCACCGTAACGACAGCAACAATAATGACCTTAACTTGGGTAATCCATTTGTTGACAGCAGGTGATAATTCGGCCTTCCTGATAGTAATCTGTTTTTTTGGCAAACGGAGAGAGGGCTATTTGCCACGTACATTTGTTTTTATGGGAATGACATGTTTTATAAAGCTGGATACGGGACAGTACAGGTGTGGAATTAATTGTCCAAGTTGCAAAATATGTTCGTGATGGTATGTTAAATCTATGGCACACAGTGGCCCTGACACAATTAAACACTGACTTCCATTAAGTAACCGCAAGCCTGTATTTCCAGTCGTGGCCCTGCTTTCTGCTGAGTGGATAGCTTAGGGCTTCCTTCTGCCGCTAGTTTATGATCTGAGCTCTTTAATTTTCCCAATTCAATGCTTAGGGCCACCAAGACAAACCGCCTGACTTTTAAATAATATATTCCCCTTTTAAATCTCTGCCTCCTACCATTTCCTGGGAGTCCCATTTCCTGTCACCATAATTACAATAATTTGTATGTAGTTCCTGGGATCACATTCCTAATTGAGTCCTAAATTGGTTAGCCTCATGAAGTTATTAATATGCTTTTTTAACCTGCACAAAATACCTATTTTTCTGACTGGGCAAATAATCTTCATTATTTCATATATCCTTTACCTCTTTTCCTTCGGTTTTAATATTACTATTTCAGTTCAAAACATGAATATTTTAACAAAAGTATAACAGCTGAAGGGGAAGATTTGGGTGAGGGGACCCATGAGAGCCAAGAGTCAGTGGCGTGAGAGCTAGGTCACACATCAATAGGAAGAAAGGACTCTCGGTCACTCTGGCACTAAGGAAAAAGTGTGATAAAGAAATAAAGTCATACCACAAAGCTTACACAGGACCAACTGACCAAGCCCGAGTCAGGCTGGTCTAGAACCTTCTAGGTAGCTCAAGTGGCTCTGCTGTTCTCTGTCCTCTTGCCTGAGCCCCTGAGTGCTGGAATTACAGATGTGGAATCACTCTGTCCACCCTGTGAAAGTATTTTTAAGGGATTATCACAATCAAACTCCTGTTTTTCGGAACATTGATTTTAGGCAGTCCAAATTAATAGTCTATAGAACTTATCCAAGCCAGAAATAAATAAGTACAAACATATAAACTAAAGTTATAGCAAAGAGAGAAAAATGGGACTTGAGAATTTTCACCTTTGGGGAAGCTCCTATTCAACTGGAAGATTAAACAAGTTCAATAAAACAGAACAGCTTGAATGTGGACCAGAACCATGAGCTAGCTTCATGCCTTACTGGGAAACGGCAACTTGAGTATCTTTTAAGGAACTAAATCTATCATCTGCCTGGGAGAAAGGAGAGCAAAGAAGGGCTCTTTAGACAGTCTTACCCCAGACTGGCAGCACAGCCATGCTTCACGGTGCAAGGCCTAAAGTCAGCTCAGGGAATCTTTCACTGAAACCTTTTCCCACTATTAGAATACTGGAAAGTCAGGTCTACCTCAAACACACATCCATGCTCAATCACTACATCAGCCAGAATCAACACCCTATGGTCAGTGGCATCCACAGGTGTGACCGTTGAATAAGATCTCAAGACCGATCGTCTTGCTCTATTGAAGGCATATAATCCCTCCCCGACTGCTTTTTCATTTAAGTGTTTTCTAAATCATGTGTCCGTGAGGCTGTGTGGAGACAAAAATCAATACCCTGACAATTCCTCTTTGTCTCTTCTGACGACACAACCAGGCCGTCGGTGCCATACCCTGCGATTTCACACGGGCCCCTTTCAAAGTGCCAGTGATGGGGTTTATCATAATTAGCCAAGAGTAATGATTTGACATGCAGAGAATAAAACGTAGTGTTTGCGTTGAAAGCCTTTCAGCGGTCAAGAGGACACAATCCTTGGCACATTTAAAGTTCTCGGGTCTGAAGGGCAGGAGCGATGTGTAAAAATAGTCTGAAGAATCTCACCATTAGGCACATCTATGTTTATCGGGCAACCGCATGCATGCTGCAAGTGCAGAGAATGTATCTGAGAAAGAGGAGCTCGCTCAACACCACGGAAGCCCTGCTGGGAGAGCGGGTCTTTCTCAGCGGGCATCTCAGGCCCAGTAGCCCCTTGCTCTGGAATCACAGCCAGAATGCATGCATCAAAGCCAGAATGAGACCGCAGACAGTGAGTGGTCTTTCTCCATATCCTCGCCAACAGTTGCTGCTTTCGTTTCTCGTGTTTATTGCTTTTCTATAGTAGCTAACTACATAGATGTGGGATAACATCAAATTGTGGTTTGGATGGGTATTTCCCTGATGTTTAGTGACTAAGTGTCCTTTCATACCTGTCAACCATCTGGGTCTCCTTTGGTGATATGTGTATTCAGGTCTTTGGCCTACAGTTTTCAATTAGTTTTTCTAAGTTAGGATGCAGAGTAGCGGGTTTCAAACTGGCATCATTGTGTGTGTGTGTGTGTGTGTGTGTGTGTGTGTGTGTGTGTGTGTGTCCTTGTACTTCATCCTCATTTGTTCCTTCCCTAGCTCCCCTCATCAGTGTCTCCTTCCCCTCTGGCTGCTCCCTGTCTTCCCCTAGCCAATCCCCACCCTGCCCTTTACCTCCCCATCAAAGGAGTCCCATTATTTTGTTTCCCACCCCCCCCCCCAAATAGCTCCTCCTTCAGAGCAGAAGAGATGGCTCGCTGGTCTAGGGTGCACAGTGCTCTTGCAGAGGACCCAAGTTTGATTCCTAGCACCCACACAGAGCACCTCACAGGGGCCCGTAACTCCAGCTCTGGGGGATCCTGACACCTTTGGCCTCTGTGAGAACCTGCACTCATGGGCTCACCCACACACAAGTACACATAAGTAAAAATAACAAAATAAAAATTCTTTAAAAATCTTCTCAACTCCCCTCATGATTCCCCTTCTAGTTTCATGTTGCACACACACACACACACACACACAATATTTGGGCTCCATATATCACAGAAAGCATATGGTACTTGTTTCTCGAGTCTGCTTTAGCCTATTTGGTTATTCATTATTGAGTCTAGAAACTCTTCCCATATTTTAATCCATCAAGGGAAAGGAAGGGACACAGACTCTGTGCAATAACAACGTGGAAGGTTCTGAGGAAAGGGCTGCTTCTCAGCAGAGAACGTGGGAGCAGGATCTTCTAGAGAACTGTCTTACATCCTTGAATGTTCTTGCAAGTCTAAGTCTGTTAACTGTGCACACACATGTATACACAGACACACCACGTACACACACACTCCTTTCCAATAATGTCCCTTTTACCCTGCCGGCCTTTCTCACCTGACTATTGCCACTTCCGCTGTGTTCCTCCCGACCTCCCTTACAGATATCCACAACTCTCCACAGGCCCCAGCAGTGCCTTCCCCAAGGACCAGAAGTTCCCTCTGTCCTCGCTCTCCTATCTCAGGCTGGCAGACAGTAGTGCATGTCCAACATCAGCTGCGCAGCTGTGCTGACATCCCATCCAACCAGGCTCCTGTTACTAAAGAGGAGGAGACCTGCGACTCCAAAGGCTCCCTGCAAAGCACTGGACTGCCCCTCCTCAAAACTCCTCAGACTGGGCCAAGTGAAGCAGAGATCGGCAGCAGAGTGCCACAAGGAGATGGCCCTGATCCGGGGATGGGGAGAGTACTGGATCAGAACATGCCGGCAGCCCTTGTGCTGACCTGAACCAGGTGAGTCAGAACAGAAATGGGCTCTGAGAACCACCTGGCCTTATGTCACAGGAGACACGGCTTCACCCCATTCATCACCGGGAATTGCAAAGTATGTCAGTGTCCTCCCAGGGTATCTGCTATGCTGACCACTCTTCCAAACCAAAGAACCAAACAAAACAACGAACAAAGGCCAGGATTCTACTGTGTCCCTGGTCTGCTCCTCCCTCTCTCACATATATACTCAACCTATTCCCACCCCACCTAGGTTCCCCTCGATATTAGAAAGAAACATCGGCTTGAAACAGTTCCGAGACATTCTCTTCTAAGGCACAATGGCAGCCAATGACTCACATCTTCCAGAAACGTCCTCCTGGCTGAACCCTTCCAACTGGGCAGCTGGTCTGCTCCCTAACCAACAGAACAGCTGTCCACTTTCGTAAATATCCAAAACATTCATGTGATAAAAACTCTGTAGAGTAGAGGCTGGAGAGATGGTTCAGTGGTTAAGAACACTGACCGCTCTTCCAGAGCACCTGGGTTCAATTTCCAGAACCCACGTAGCAGTTCACAACTGTAATTCATTCAACACCTATGGTAAAACACCAATGCACATGAAATATACAGAGCTAAGCAAATAAATAATCGATAATAAATAAAGCACCTAGAACCTGTCTCCTTTCTCCTCAGCCATGGAATCAACACATAGCAGAGAACCTTGGACATCCGCACTTAGCTTCTGCCATGCTAAATTCCCTTGCCTCTTCCTCAGATAAGCACGCTGCTCTCACATAGGTGGATAGAGCATTCTTCACAATAAGCTAACCAACCGCCTGCACCATGAAGGTCAGCACATCTTGAGCCCCGGAGGCTTTGTCTGCTGCAATGCCTGAGGGACTGACTTCAAATTCCTTGTTCTTCTTACCAAGCATACCCATGACCCCAGCATGCTGGCAAGCAAAGGCAGTTTTGCAAGTGCTTTTGGTTTAAATACTTATCTTAGCTCTTTCTCCCACTGCTGTGATAAAAGACCCAAATGAGAACAGTTGGGAGGGGGATTACTTGGCTCCCCATCTCAGATTACCAGGAAGTCAGGAAGTGGCAGTAGCAGGCCTTGAGGGAACTGGTCAGCACATGGCAGTCCGAAAGCAGAAAGCTGTAAATGCTCAGCTTTCTCTGGTTTTTTCACAGTCCAGGGTCCCAGTCAGGAAATGGTGCCACCCACAGGGAGTGGGTCTTCCCACCGCGGTTGATGCAATCAAGATAATCCTCACAGGCATGCCCAGAGGTGTGGAGATGACAGTCACCTCAGTTAGCAATTCCCTCCTTTAATCCCCACCACAGCCGCCTCTCACCTGCCTTACACAAGAGCCTCCAACTGACCTCATTCTTGCCCCCTCTCCGTTAAGAAGCCAGACTGATCTTCAGAGAGCATCAGTCAGGCCTTGGACTCCTTCTGCTTAAAGCGTTCTCAGTGTCTTCAAATACCACTGAAGTAAATTCTAAATTCCCCATGTGGCCTGCAGTCCAGCAGGACCTGGGCTATCTGAACCAACACGACCTGGCCACACCCTCTCCATTCCCCAGACGCAGTTTGCTGGGTTGACAGTTCTTCCCCTGGGGCTTGCCCTGAGTGAAGACCCAACCAAGGCCTCCCCAGGAAGCCTCCCTGTGACGACCCCGGCCTGGACACTTCCCATCTCATGTGTGACCCATTCTTGCCACAGGTTACCATCTGTTCTGTCATGTGGCCGGTTATTGTAACAGGCACAGCCGTCTTCAGATAGCATCGTGTGGTGATGTCATTCTGTCCAGTGAAGCTGGAGCTGATTAGTTTTACTCTTACTCTGTGCCCAGGTCCTCGAATTGTGCCTGCCATAGGCACTCCCAAAGCATTATTCGGAAGAACAGTCCCCTAACTCACGCTCTAAAGAATGGGTGTTTTTGAGACACTTTTGTTCATAAGACATCCCCCCATTTCTAAGCCCAGAGTACTAATTTCTACCTTGATATTACTTTTCCCCCAATAATAGAAATAATAGCCACCATTTGGCTTTGAAATACCACTCTATATTAAATACCTAGACAATCTGCATTTATTATAGGTCAACCAAAAAAGAACTGGATATTACCTGTCTTCTATAATTGGATTGTATTTTCTGAAGAATCATGTTATTCTAAAATTTTGCCTTCTAATTTTCTTTGGTATTATATGTTTTTATTCCTTGCAAATAAATGGGCAAATTGTTCCATTTTGCATGCAGAAATCATGGGGAAAATACTAAAATCTTAATCAGACTACAAACCTCCTAAAAATGACCTGACTGGGGTATATTTGAGCATCAGGCTCCTGAAGAAAGCAATAAATATGTGTGTTCTTAGAAAATGCTGGCTGGGCAGTGGTGATGCACTCCTTTAATCCCAGCACTCAGGGAGGCAGAGACAGAGGGATTTCTGTGAGTTCAACGCCAGTCTGGTTTATAGAGTGAGTTCCAGGACAGTCAAAGCTACACAGAGAAATCTTGTCTCAAATAAATAAATAAAAGAAAGAAAAAGAAAATACTATATTGAAACTTAACTTACCAGCAACATAGTCTCTGGGAATAAATTTAGAATGGGCTGGCTAGACCAAATAGACTATGTGTTCTCAAAATGGCCTCTTATATATCTAATTAACATCATTTAATATATCATTCCTTTGTCTATTTTGTTTTTAATGTCTTATTAATTCATATAAATTATACATAATAATGGGTCATTATGACATTTTCATCCATGTACATAATGTATTCCAACATATCTCCTCATCTTCTCTTGCCCCCACCCACACCCTTTAACCTCCTTCTTCCTCCCAACTAGTCCTTCCTCTGTTTTCATTCAAGTCGTGTGTGTGTGTGTGTGTGTGTGTGTGTGTGTGTGTGTCCCAACTGGGTTTCTTTGGGGTTGTTTGCAGTAAGTTGTGTGAGAGAGTTTGCTTACAGGAGAATGTTTACCTTACTGGCAGCTATACCACTGAAGAAAATGTCTCACTGTTCCCCATCAACCATTATCTGCAAATAACAGGAAGATGGGACCCCAAAAGCTCTTTCCCTCTCCTTCACAGGGTGCTGATGGACCAGTCTTTGGTAGATTTTGTGCAGGTACTCACAGCAGCTCTGAATTCAAGGGTACAACAGCCATGCCATGCCCTCTGGCAGAATTCTATTCACTCCTTCCCCTCCAGTTCTTGTTGTCCCTTCTCCCATAATGTCCTCTGAGCCTTGTTGTGTTGGGGTGATACAGACATCCCACTATGTCTGAGCATTCAACAGTCAGTTATTCTCTATCATTTGGCCCCTCTGTCTCTCCACATAAAACTGTCTTCATTACCTCTTGTGTTTGCTCTCTCCATGCCAAAGATGTTTCTAAGCCCATCCTGAGTACGATCTCGCTTAGCTCCTAATGTCAGAAAGTAGATGCTGCAGGTCCATTTCACAGATAAGAAAACAGGGTTCATGATGTGCAAAACCAACTGTCACATTTAGTCTCATTCGCTCTGGAACTTTCCTGTTGGACGATTTCACGTTACGGAGGCTACAACGTTAGAGCGATACAGAATCCTTCTACAAGACTGCCTAGGAAGATAGAAAGATAGGAAGTCTTTTCCTGGTAAAACTGAAGGGACAACACTCACTAGCAAAACTGATGGCAGCATTAATAACACCCTTGTTGAATTTATCACTATGAGTAACCTTTCTCTCTCGCCTTGATTTTATAAACACTGCATATTAAACCTGGGCCGAGTGCCTAGAGTCATCTTGGAAGAAAGTATTTCATCATCGGAATATCTGGCCATTTGAAGAAAATAACTTGTCCCAAGTTCCTACCTTTACCAGTGCTTTCATGGCCCAATGACAATGCAGTAACCTACCTCTTCCTGCCTCATGAATGACCACCCATGGATACCACTTCTGCTATGAATGATGTTCTCAGAAACCAAAAACTGTCTAAGAACACAATAATTTCTTCTCTGAACTTTTCTGAGTCTGCTTTAAGGCAGGAAGCACTGGGCATTTGAAGAGAGCCAGAGATAAAGTAGTAGTGGGAAGACAAGGGAACCAGGCCGTCAGCACTTGAATCTGCCTTCCTAATCAAGTAACTACTTGATTTTCACTGTTTTGCCCATTCCAAATACAAGCCATAAACTCTGATTTCATGTTTGCATAAAATGGATATTATTTCTATATTTCTGTTGTATCTTATTGACCAGAATTTAATTAACCCTCACATGAGGATATTAAAGTTTACTTAAACACTCAGGACTTTTCCCATCTTCTACTGGAGTTACCCTAAGTCCTGTGGCTATTTCTTTCTAAATAACTGAGTACTTTTTTAAACACTGGCTGATATTTAAGTCACACAGGATCCTAATGACACTTTCAAGGTCATTCCCTCTATACATTGTGGTGCAAATTCTAATTGGTTTTAATAATAAAAATCCCAAGTCAGATATAGGGGTAAATGCTGAAAGATCCGAGAAGCAGAGCAGCCAGTCTCTAGCTCTTACCTTTCAAATCCTCAGGGTGAGTGTGCTGTCCTGTCTCTAGGAATCCTCAGACTAAAGGCTGTCTCTACGAAACCTCAGACTGAATTCTGAGCTCTTTCCGCATTACAGTCGTCTCTCTGTCCAGCCATATCACTCCTGTCTCTACCTCCTGAGCGCTGGGATTAAAGGTGTGCACCACCACTACCTGGCCTCTCTGGCTAACTACCGGCTAGCTCCACACTCTGATCACCAGGCAAACTTTATTTGTTAAAGCGCAAACAAAATATCACCACAACACATGTATACAGATCAGCGGCTAAATTATTTTTATCTGGTCTTGCGTGTGATATGGCCACTACATTCCATGCTATGGGATCATCGGAAATGGACTGTGTAGTATATTATCCTACACATTCACTTGACTGGCCCACAATGCCCAAAGGTTTGGCCAATCATTATTCTGGATATTTCTGTGGCAATGACCAACATTGAAGTGAGTAGCTTTGAGCAAAGATTACTCTCTTTGGGATGGGTGAACTTTATCCAGTCTGACGAAGGCTGAGTGAGAGTTCCTTGTAATTAAATTTGTAATTTAAGCTGTGGCTTTTCCTGCATCTCCAACCTGACAGCCTACCCTGTAGGTTTCGGACTTACAAGGTCTCTCTGATTGGCATAAGCCAATTAATTACTAACAGATCCAGTAAATGATAGATGATAGATAGATAGATAGATAGATAGATAGATAGATAGATAGATAGATAGATGATAGATAGATAGATACATAGATACATAGATACATAGATAGATGATAGATACATAGATAGAAGATATATAGATAGATACATAGATAGATAGATAGATAGATAGATAGATAGATAGATAGATAGATCTTGTCTGTTTCTTTAGAATAGCACAGACTGATTCACACAATTCTAGCATCATTGTCATTGGCAAGTGTCCCATTTCTCTAGTTAACAGAGCCTGTGCAATTGCACAGCAGGTCTGGGAAGTTCCACTCTGTCAGTCTTCTGTCATTCTGTACTGGTTAGAATCCTGTTGCAAATGATTAAAGTCCAGAATCATTTCATACCCATGTTGGTGGTCAGCCTAAAAGCACAGAACCTGCGTTAGCTGCTCTTCTTTGCATTATAATTCTTGAGATCGTCATGTCTCTGGCAGAGAGTGTTCTCAGGATTGCTAATTTTACTTCTTTTTCCATAAGCAGAGAACTAAATGGAGGTTTTGTGACTATGTATCAGGAGATTTACTGTCCCATGACTTAGAAGACACAAAGGCAAATGTCCTACCTTCAAAGAGCTTAGAGCCTAGAAAAGCAGATAAAAATGGTGGCCAAAAACTATAGTTAACACTTGTTATTGGTCATTTCACAAATGCATGGAGAGTCCAGACTTATCACTAGAACCACATTGTGTAATGTGTACGCATATTTCATGTTTGCATATGTGGTTGCAGGCACACACACACCCCCTGGCACGTGTATGAAGACCAGAAGAAAACATCAAGTAATTCGTCTTCACCTTCTAGGTTAGTTAAGGCACGTTCTCTTGTTAACAGCAAGGTACATCAGGAGAGCTGGCCCAATAGCTTCTGAGGACTCTATGCTCTCTGCTTCCCATCTCCCTAGAGGAGAGCAGAGATTACTAACAAGTGTGCCATGTCGGGTTTTTTTTAAAAAATATTTGTTTATTTATTTTTATATATATATATATATATATATATATATATATATATATTGGGGTTTTGCCTACATGTACGTGTGTGTGAAGATGCCAAATCCACTGGAACTGGAGTTACAGACAGTTGAGAAATGCCATGTGGGTGCTGGGAATTGAACCAGGTCCTTTGGAAGAATGGCCAGGGCTCTGAACCACTGAGTCATCACTCCAGCCCCACCATGTCCAGTTTTATGTAGGTGCCCACTGAGCCTTCTCCTCGGCCTACAATGTAATGAAATTGAAAATAACTGATAGGAAGTGATAGTTATACTAACAGCATTACTTTGGTTAAGTTTATATTGAAGTCTTCAGAATGTGGCGGGATGGGAAGAAAGGGTCCTTGCATGTCTAACTACATTCACAGGGAAAAAAGTGTAGTATCCCCTAATACAACATGACCGGGGTTCTCATAAGAAGGGAAACTTGGGCAGAAATGTATGGAAAGGTATTCTATGCAATGTAGGGTAGAGGTGACCATCTTCAAGGAAAGAAGAGAAGCCTTCTGGAAAATAAACTAAACGGCCAGCATCTCAGACTTCCAGCCTTCAGACTCCAGTAAGGTAAATACTAATGGTTTAGGATGCCCAGTTTCTGGAACTTTGCTACACCGGCCCTAGAGAATGAATGCAAAAGTCAAGAGTGAGAGACACATGTTGAGTAGCGGTAGAAGACATAGACAAATGAGAGAGCCACCATCAAGGTGACATCATCGTGGCTTGATGGCTGGCCATAATTAAAAGGGAAAGTATGAGAGACGTGAGTCAGTTAGGGTTACAGATGCAGTGAGCTATAAAGTGGCTACCCATTATGCCACTCGGGCACAAAGCTTCTTTATGGTATGTCTTTAAAGGCGCTCCCAAAGACAGACTCTCCCATCAACAACAGTTAGAGTGCCTTCCTCTCCCCAAGTCTGAGCCTGAAGCTGCCCCTGTGATTTGCTCTGGACAGTAAGATGAACTAGAGGCAATCTCCTATGAACACCAATGCAAGCCTCCTAAGACCTCCCTCACTCTTCCTGTTCTCCTTAGGAATCCTGTGATCGCTACCATCGAGATAGTTAGAGCTAACTTTTGAATGATGGATACTGGACCCACAGATCAGTTAGCCCCATCCCCTATCAGTAGCCAGTCATCTGCCACCACAGGCAAAATGACCAGCTGCTGGCTGACTGCGGGCTCAAGTGAACCAACCGAATACGGCAGAAGAATCACCCAGGTGACCTCAACCCACGTTCTTGATACATATGGTTATGCATATGTACACTTACACATGGGTGCTGTTGTAGACTAGTCTTGGGGTGACTTCTAGTATACAGCAAAAAGTAACGGCACCGTAGAATGAATATTGTTGCCTTCTACCCAAATAAGTAATTCAGGAACAAAGCAATCTGGATGGAAATTCTGTCTTCAACATCCTGCGTAACAACTATCAGTGAGACTGTTGAGCACTTCGCTGGTTACATAATCCTGACACACACACAAGAGAAGGCTTACCTGAAATACAAATGTGAAAGACTGTGAGGTGGCTGATTTCCATGCATGGGAGGTTCCTATAAATGAACGTGGACAAAAATGAAGGGGGAATCAATTCATAGTGAGAACTAAGAATGATCAACATTTCAGATCAGATCAAGCAAGACAGGTAAGAAAGGAGAGAAGACACAGTGATAGATAGAAGCACCACAGTGAAAAACAGGCTATTCTTGGCAGAGTCAAATTATTGATACCTCAAGAAATATGGGGCTGGATCCAGCATGGTACTTCTTTTCTTTAATTCCAGCACTCCAGAGGCAGAAGCAAGCAGAGCTCTGTAAGTTCCAGGCCAGCCCAGACTACACAATGAAACCTTGTCTAAAAAATAAGATGGGGAGGCTAATAAAATTCCAACATTTGTGGTTGAGGAGAAGGCTTGAGCTTGCCATAGAAGCCTGATAACCTGATTTCTGATCCTTGAACCCTACATTTCAAAAACAAAACAAAAACACATCTAGTATCTGTCCCTCCAGGTCTCTTACACACAGATGGGGGATGAGAGCACTGTGGGGCAGCTGTACCGGACACACAGTGCAGCAACAAACAGAAAGACTCTGCCTCTAACTAAAGTGGAAGGCAGAGAACTAACTTCTGAAAGCTGCCCCCAACCTCCACACAAATATTTAAGAAGAAAAGAATCCCAGCATTTATGAATCAGGACAGCATTGGCAGAAGACCAGCAAAGTATTGAAGGCCGTATTCATCTTAGAGGTCACTAATTAGTGAATTAAGGGAAGGATTTAAAATCATGAGCAAATACTGTTCTCTGGCTGAGTCTAGCACAAATTTATCACTCTGCCTTGCACATTATCTGCCTCTCGCTCCAAAAAACCCATGAGCTACAAAACACAACCAACCTCAGGTATAGAGATTGATGTCATTAAAACTTATGGTCTCCAGTATAAGCTGAACCTTTCATTCCACACAATAAAAGAAAGAAGGGGGAAGACAACCCTTGGAAGAAGGTGAAAGGCTCACGGAGGAATGTCTTAAAAGAAATTTGGATGCATTTTTTTTCTAACCTTATTGAATCAGGAAGTCATAAGGGATGGATCAAAGTCTAGAAGATGGAAAGAGGTTATTGTGTCCACAGCTCGGGTGGAAGGAAAGCTAAAGTGGTAGTCTGGAGATAAAAGACCAGAAAAATTCACACTGGATGACTAGGAATCCTCATCTGGGAAGAAAGCCAATGAAGGTCAAGGGAGTCAAGGGTAACAGACAGTGTTTGAGGTCGCAGATACAGACAGTGAATGGTGCTGAGGTTGAGGACAATACAATTTCAGCGGCATTCTTTGGAATAACTGGTTTTTACCAACCCCATGGCTTGTATGATGAAGCAAATAAAGCAGTTTGGCTTGACTGGTGGAAGACGGGGACTTTATGGACAGACATAAAAGAGTAAGAGATTGTGGTCTTTGAGGCTTAGACAGGACAGCAGTTTAAGTGATAGATCCTGAGATTGTTCACTCATTAAAAGGGAGTTAGGGAAGGAGGATGGCTGATGATTGGGAAGAAGGGAGAACAGTTCAGGGATCGGAGCGCTCGTAAATAAACGATCAAGGAAGCTAAAGGTGGGGCTGTAAGACCGTTGCCAGGTGTGGTTTTAGCCAGGTGTGGCTCGACCAGAGCCTGAGGTTCCAGAAGCAGAGGTATTCCAAAGGATGGTGCTAGGGTGGTGGGGCTGCGCTGCCTGAGCACAGAGCAGTGAAAGGCTGTGACTGTGAAGCTAAGGCACCAGCTAGTCCTCCACGTGTGGATGCTAAGGCTGCCTTGGTGGTAGAAGCTAGAGCAGCGGAGTAGATGAGACAGGCAAGCAGCTCAGCCCTTGGGGAGAGAGGGAGAATCATGGAGAGGAGCTTTTGGCCCTGGAACCTGGTTTCAAAGTTCCTCTAGGCCTAAAGGGTATGGACAAATGAACAGTCCCCATTCTCTTAGCCTCTGGACTTTCTTATGGAAAAATCAGATTGTAGTAAATACAAGATATAGAGAAAAAAGTGAACGTTAAATGGACAGGATCCAACAAATCTGTGACTGTCAGCTGAGGGAGGAAGAGGAACAAGCTGGAGAGCAACCACAGTGACTGGTTCTGTGCCACATGGGCACCTTTGATTTTGTTTAAGGATCTTGTTTTCACAGAAATATTTATGGCTTGTCACAGGGGTGGAGGGGGTAGTCCACACCAGAAATACAATACATTGCAATCTTCTGCAAAGTCGGTCTTAGAATTTCTCAGGGATGACATAAGATCCTGACTTCTTGTTCTCAGTGTAAGTAGCTCAGTGACAAGAAAGATATTTTCTGTATATCTTAGCAGAATGGAAGCTGCCAGGTTTGTGCAGACCTACAAGAAGGAGAGAACCAAGCACCTGCCTAAGAACCAGGGTCAAACTCCACACCGCTGGCTGGGATCCCATGCTACCCATTGTATTCCAGTAGTCAAAAGAGTTTGCAGAACCTAGGGTGGAGGAAGGTCTTTTCTGCTTTGAATGTGACTCCTGAACTGGCATGACAACTGGAAGGTTTATTTTTGAGTTTTCAGAAGATAGAGAATATTCTGAGAAAAGAAGGTGCATTTTATGACAGCCACCATTTGGTACCCTGGCACAAAGCTTCCACGGATGCAGCTGATTCTTCTTTATGGAAAGACAGTGAAATTTTGTATGCCCTTTATCCAAGAATTTCTACTACTGTGCATTGTCCTAAAGAAAGAATCATGGATATGCACCATCTAGTACCAATTCGTGGCACCTAAATACCTAATGGTACAGAAAGATTAAGCAAATGGTTCTCTAGTTACACAACAGAATATCAAACAGCCACATGAGTTGACACAGAGGGATACCAAGCAGCATATGGAAAACGGGCTAGCATCAGGTTATAAAAACACAGGTAATGCCTGGAGAAAAGCTGGGCTGATGAGATGGCTTAGCAGTAAAGGTACTTGCCCCCAAGACCAACGACCTGAGTTCAATACCCAGGACCTACATAATGGAAGTCGAAAATCAACTCTCGCAAGTTGTCCCCTGACTATTATACACATGCCATAAACAAATAAATAATTATAAAAGCTGGAAAGATATGCATCAAAATGTGATGTGTGGTTCCCTTTAAGTTCTTTAGATTATGGATGATTTTGATTTTTTCTTAGAAAAAAAATCCAAAATGAAAAGGTTATCATGCAAGATATATATCTATAACAAGAAAAATGTTTTTAATCATTTTATCTGGAAATGATTTCTATATACTAGTTTACAACAACAGTACCCTAGGAAACCAAGTATAAATATATTTTTTAAATTACCCAGTAAATTATCGAGATGATATTCCCTATCAATTATAATGTGGTTCAATAGAAAGAGTTCTCCTAATTCCAAAAGAAAAATTCCACTCTTCAGAAAATGTCCTTTTGTGGAGGTATCTAAAGGAATGTTCCTAGCCCTTCACCTTCTGTTCTTCTTAGTTCATAACTGTGTGATTAATGAGATGTCTATGTCTCTAAGTTGCTAGAGTGAGTTCAAGATTACTTCTTTCATAAATGACCCGTAAGGATACTAGTTGACACCTATGCTGTGATTTCACTGTGTTTAATGTCTCAAGTGACATCTGATGTCAAAGCAGAGACACAATAAAACACACATGGCCGGACAGTGGTGGCACATGCCTTTAATCCCAGCACTCGGGAGGCAGAAGCCAGCGGATCTCTGTGAGTTCGAGGCCAGCCTGGTTTACAAGAACTAGTTCCAGGACAGGTTCCAAAGCTACAGAGAAACCCTGTCTTGAAAACAACCAACAAAAAACAAAAAAAAAAAACAATAAAACACACACACACAAACACACACACACACACACACAAATACAAAGAATTCAAGACATTTAAAAATCAATTGAGGAAAAATCTATAGCTATTTTTACTCTAAATACAGAGGACATAAAAGAACTAGTAACAACTCACACTAAACAGTGCTTAATATTTATACAATGGGCCGGGCGGTGGTGGCGCACGCCTTTAATCCCAGCACTTGGGAGGCAGAGATAGGCGGATATCTGAGTTCAAGGCCAGCCTGGTCTACAAGAGCTAGTTCCAGGACAGGCTCTAGAAACTACAGGGAAACCCTGTCTCAAAAAACCATATATATATATATATATATGTTTTTTTTCTTGGATTTTTGAGACAAGGTCTTGCCAAGAAGCCCTGGCTGACCTGGAGATTGCTATTAGACCAGGTGGAGACCTTGAAACTTGTGGGCATCCTCCTGCCTCTTCCTCCCAACTCCTGGGAATACAAGTTTGATCCATCCCACCTGGCTTGCAACCTTCTTGAATCTGGCCTGTTTCTATATACAAAAGAAAGCATTTTCCCACAATTCTCTGGGAAGGGAATATTTGAATATCACATTACTGAACAACCTCTAATTACTTTATTTAAACAACCTAGTGATGCTTGGGGAAGACTCATTAGCCTGGGATGATCTCAGTAAAAGCTCCGGGAAGGGACTGTAGAGATTGCCATCTTAACACCATTGGTTAGACGGACAGAGAAGGGATGTGCTGCAGCTAGTCATGACTCCCAGCCCCACAATGCAAGTGGGTTATTATTATTATTATTATTATTATTATCATTATTATTATTATTATTATTTGGTTTTTTGAGCCAGCATTCAGGAGGCAGAGGTAGGTGGATCTCTGTGAGTTTGAGGCCAGCCTGGTCTACAAGAGTCATTTCCAGGACAGCTAGGACTATTATACAGAAAAACCCTGTCTCAAAAAACCAAAAAAACATAATAAAACAATGCAAGTGGCTAATGTCACTGCAAACAACCACTCAACAGACCTTCCTAAATAAGCAGCCAGTGTGGTTCTTCAACATCTATTTTATTCCTGGGTCTGTATTCAAGGTTGATAGTCCCTCTGTTCACAAGCAAACTCTTCTTCCTCCATGAGAAACACTACGAGAGAGCCCTTTACAGTTCTCAAACATCCCCCAAACCGTCTTCATACTGGATATACCAGTGTAGTGAAAGAATAAACATGAAGAACGTTTTTGAAAAATAAAGAAATATTTATTTATAATACATGTAAACAATGAGTCAAAGCATTGTTTCTTAGCAACTTGTTCTTCAGAACCAGTTTAATCAGGGGAAATGATTTTTAAATTATTTTTTAATGCAACTGTTACTATCAGGGTCAGAAAAATCAATTAGCAATGGAGTCTTACTTCTTAAACCCACAAGGCTTTGACGAGAATTGCAGAGAGGGTTCTATTCCCATTTGTGTTGTTTTGGGCTCGTTTCTTCAAAGTCTGTAACCCTTTTAGGTTGACATCATGCAAAGCAAGGCGTCAAGGACTTCATTAGCGCAGCTGCACGGGCCTCAGAGTGTGTCCCCAACTTCTGATACGATTTCACTCTCTAGCTTGGGTGACTAATTTTAATCTCAAAAAAAAAAAGTTTAGCCATCCATTGAAGTGCAATAAAACCTCAAAATGAATCTTTACATTTGACTTACTAATTAAACTGTTCTTTTGACATTGTCAACCAAGGAGATTTCAATGATGCCAAGATCTTAAGTTTCCCCAAAGTTGGAAAGTGTGTTTGCTTGCTGGCTGGCTTGAGATATGACAATGTGTAAAACAACTCACGAGTCTGGTTCACAAAACCCCAACTGTGCTGTGGATTCTTCCCTTCACTAAGCAGGGACACCTGATGGATAAGTCAATAACCTCAAAGAAGGCCTCTGGTTCACACAGCAAAGTACCTTCTTGTCCATTTCACACAGTGTAAGAGCTCACGATGACCAAATGAGAGGTAATCAGATGGTAGGTACTTACAAAGTAAGATATGTGATAGCCAGATGACAGATAGGTAGGTTCATATACATGAATAGATGATAGATAAATGTACATGTATATGTCATATATGGATGGATGTGTCTATAGGCTTTGTATGTAGACATATGTAATGCAGACAGAATCCATCTACTTAAGAACCTATCTCACATATACAAGTCATAGGCAAACGATGGAGGACTCTCATTGGTTAATAAAAAAACTGCGTTGGCCCATTTGATAGGCCAGCCCTTAGGTGGGTGGAGTGGACAGAACAGAATGCTGGGAAGAAGGGAAGTTAGTATGCCTCTCCTCTCTGGGTCAGGTGCGATGGAGCCAGCCACCAGGTCAGACATGCTGAGTCTTTCCCGGTAAGACACCACTCGTGGTGTTGCACAGATTATTAGATATGGTTTAGTCAAGATGTGAGTAAGAGGCTGAAACTAATGGGCCAGGCAGTGTTTAAATGAATACAGTTTGTGTGTTGTTATTTCAGGGCATAAACAAGCCGGCCGTGCGGGAGCCAGCAGGCCTGTCTGCAGCTTCTACTACAGGCAAAGGCATGTATGTGTGTCCTACTAAATTATATATCCTTGGGAGAAGACATAAAACAAGCACAAGGAAAGTGGTCAATATATTTTATCAAATAAAAGGAATTACCCAAACAACTCCCCATTCTGAGCTGCATTCCTCTTGTGCTTTTCTTCTGCCTGGAATGCCCCTTTTCCAGTTTGCACACCTATTCTCTTTGCCTATATTCTCTGTTCCCCAAAGCCCAGGGGCTATAGCGATGATGTGGGATTCCCCTCTGTATGCGGTGACTATGTTTTATTACCATTTGTTAATAAAAAAGCTACTTTGGCCTATGGCAGGGCAGAATATAGATAGGCAGGAAAACTAAATTGAATGCAAGGAGAAAGAAGGCAAAGTCAGGGAGATGCCATGTAGGTGCCAAAGGAGAAAGACACCAGCACCTTACCAGTAAGCCACAGCTTTGTGGTGATACACAGATTAATAGAAATGGGTTAATTTAAGATGTAAGAGCTAGCTAGGAATATGCCTAAGCTATTGGCCAGTTTTGTAATTAATATAGTTTCTGTGTGATTATTTGGATCTGAGTGGCCAGAAAACAAAAAAAAAAGCAGTCTCAGTTTACATGGTATGATCTTCTGAAACTCTGCAATTCCTCCAGCAAGAATGCAGGTCCCTCCTCCATACGGCCATCGTGATGGGTCTCAGTCGCTCTCTAACTACTCTGAACGCAGGTGAGGCTCCCCATGTTGTAGCCATTTTTCCTTCATCTTTGATGCTCCTCTGCCCAGTCACCCATCTGTTCATCTAGCTGATGAGAACCTGCATTAGAGTTCAAGCTTTGACTTAGAGAACGGGCGTGCTTAGATGTGAATCCCAGCGCTCCTCCTTACCAGCTGTGAGACGGTGGCCATGTCACTCCTTCATCTCTAATGCATAACACTGGTAACAGTAGCCACCCCCACCTGGCTGCTTTGAAGAGTTCATCATGGAAACTGCTTTAATGGGTTTTTAGTGGTACAGTAATGATTCAATATATGGATCTTCCTGTGACCAACCAATATAATTTCCTGCGAAGGTACAGTGTCTTAGACTCTCCCGTAGTAGGCACCCCATAGGAAACCTAATAGCTGAGAAGTCCTATCTGAAGCAGGCCCTTTACGGCCAACAACATAGGTCTCCCAGGTCCACTGTCTCTCTGAACCCTCGCTAACTGTGCTAGGGATGAGCGCCGTCTCTTCTGCTCTGCCCTGCACAGCGCGAGGCGAGCGTGGTGGGTGAACTGCCTCCTAGCAGTCACCTCACAAGCCCTCCAACTTCCAGAGACTTCTTTCCATTCCCTCCCGCAGCTCCCTCGACTTCACACGGAGCATCTTCCCCAGCATCTGCTCATCCCGACTCCCGTCATTAGATACATTCTTGTGTGTTTATAATGCGCCACTGATTTGTTTCAGACTAAATCGTGGGATCTAAAAATAAAGAGATGGTGAACATATTTCTTTGCATATTAACTTTAAAGAAATGGATTAATCTTTTAGAAATAATCAAAAATGAATGATCCACTCAGTGTGCAGCCATTACCCAAGAGTGTTGAAATGTAATCGCCCCAATTCTCACTTACCCCCTTACACTTTCTGAGTGTATGAAGCATATACTTTATACTTTCTCATTTTAAAAATTAAGAGGTTTGAGTGAGCCTATGGTAACCCAACCATGCTCTTCCCTGGAGACACGTTAATGGAAACAGAATTCATTTGTTCTCTAAGTCATATTCCCATTTTCAAAAAAAAAAAAAATGTCATTACAGAATTGACTTCATCTTCCCAAGCGAAGGAACACAGAGAGATAAAGTGACACACGTAATAGCAGAAAAGTTGTTTTCTGATATCTGAGCCATGTGCCCAGCACCAACATGCTGTCTGCTGCGGGCTGGGCACCGGGAGGTACCAAGAACATATACAGCCGTGGCTTTCTCTCCAAAGGAGCTTCCTCAGGAGAGCATGTGATGACAGGGACATGTAAGAAATTAGAATCAAGGTTAAAGCGGGAGAACAGAGAGATGCAGAAAATCAAATCAAAATATGATTCACCTGTTTGATAGGTCAGGCAAAATGGTTTTCCTTCAGCCTACACTGGTACAAACCCGTATTCACTCTGATGCCTCTCCCCTGCTGGAACCTGACAACACCCCCAGTCACCAGCCAGCCCGTGTATAGTCATCTGTCACCAAAGCCTGATGACATAATTCAATTCTTTCAGAAAGGGGTTACAAGCAAAACGAAGTATATATTCTGCATGTAACATGAAGTAACAAGGCAAAAATACAGCTCATAAAATGCAGTCACTCCGTGCCAGTCTCATCTCAGATGAGGGAGCACTACAGCCAACTGGGTGGGAACAATTACAAAATTGTCAATGGAATTCAATAAACGTTGTTTTAAAAAAACTAATTATTTGTTACAATAACCAGCTACTCCTGCCACTTTGTATTTGGAGGTTTGTAAACTACTTCCATTTGAAATGTAATTGATTCCATTTTTATCATTTGTTCAAGTTTATGTGGTTGTTCTCCTCCTAAGAGATGATAACATCTATTTTCAGCAAATTATACATTATAATTCCTCATTCAAAAGCTGTAACAGAAAACAAAATGCTAATTTATGCTGTAAACGAAACTACGGAATCCTAATCACTCATTGTTAACATTAGGGACAACTGATACTGGAAATAATAAGTTGGGATAAAATGTGGTTAAGGTTGCTGCTGTGTCTCCTGCCTTTTCCTTCCTGGCTTTTTCCGGCCAGTTTGATTTCTAAGACTATTTCCCCAGAGAGATTTCTTGGGTGTCTTGTCTTCTTCCGGTAGAGACCAGACATTCCCTTTACCCCTAGCTATTACCTGCAGCTCGATTTCAAACGTACAGAAAGACGAGCTCACAGAGCAATCCGAAGTGCGTTCTACAGAGGGAGGCATGGTAGAGCCACACACCTGCTTCTCCACATTTCATTAAGTCTCCTTTCCTATGTTTCCCTACACATCAGCCTGGCCCTCCTGCAGAGTCCCTCTCTTCTGGGGTCCCTCTGCAGCCCCTTCTGGCCAAGGGGAACGAACCTTCCCCTCAGTGCAAGCTCTCCTTCTGCTTAAGTGAATACACAGGAGACATAAATAAACGCACACAAGCCCAGTTACTTTCCATAAATCAGGTTGATTCTTATTTTAAAAAAAATAGGGGGTGGCAACAGATTTGGCACCATGGTTCAGAAAGGCACCAGGCTTTGTTTAAATAAGTATCTTTGGGAGAAAAGGTTGTAGTATCAGGTAATGGCATTTTCCTCTTTTCTTCATTTGTAAAAGAAAAGAAAGATCTAAATACAAGTATTATATCAAAAATGTGAATTCTTTAAAGGGACCAAAAAGTCACACACTGCCTCGGAGAGTGAGTCACGTTTCTGCTGCCCTTTGATTTAATGCCATCTGTGCACGCATTTACCTCTTTGCTGGCAAGGTGTGATCATTGATTTCCTATGGTCTCTCTGGAAGGAAGTTCTGCTTCCTTGATGATGACTACAAAGGGGGAGGTGACCCTATTCTCATTCCAATGCAAACCCCGCACTTTTATATTTCCACTAGGGCCACAAGAACAGCGAAGCCAGCAAGAAACACCCTCTTGGTGTACTGTCTCACTGCCGACAGGCAGTGTCTTCCTTCCCCTTCCCACAAGCACACTGTGGCAGAACAGAATAGAAGCGCCCAGCCACGAAGAGGCATTGGTTGATGACGGACAAAAAGGTTAGGTGCCCGCCTCCTTACAGAAGTCACCTATAAAAACATGAGGGTGATGAGGAACGCCTGTCTCTATCTTAATTGAAAACATAATACTGCAAACCCGAACTGATATGAGCTCTTATGTAAAGGGGACTTGAATACATGCATAAATGTGTGGGAGAGAGGGTGTGTGTGTGTGTGTGTGTGTGTGGTGTTGCTATATCTGAGCAATTGTAAAATTATTCATTGCATTTGAAAAGCTGACCAATCTAAAGGCTCCATCTGTTTATCTGGCTGGATCAGCTATCCAAATCAGAGTGTAATGAGCTCAAGTATCAAGGTCCATCACCAAAGGGGAAAAAGCATCAGGTGGGTATGGTTGGCGCCACCAAAACAGGCAACTTCCCTGAAGGGACTTCTATCTGGTCATATAAAACATAGAAAAAAAAATGAGCCTGGGAGATGGACCAGTCAGTAAAGTCAGGGACATGCTGCTCAAGCGCTATCCCCAACACCCACATAGAAACCCCAAAACTGGGAGGCATAAATAGGAGGATCACTGGGGCTTGCTGAGCAAGCAGTCTAGCTGAATCAGCAGACTCCAGACTAAGTGAGCGGCCCTGTCTCAAAATCCTAAAGTGGAGGGCCACTGACGTCAACCTCTGGCCTCCCATGTTTGTATGCATACCCACACATACCCTTGTGTAAACACACATGAACATATACCTGTGCATACTATATACAAAAACGGTGAAAAGAAAAAAGAGAGGAGTGGGAAGATTTGGGCAAGCAAAGGAGACGTCCACTATTTGTAAAGGCAAGTAAGTGACATCATCAGAGATATGCTAGAAATGGATGGGCAGCCTTACAGTGTCTTTGTGTTGTAGGGGAAAGGGAAGAAAGAGAGAGTAAGAGGAAGCTGGCCTCGGGCTGCCTAACCAGCCCCCAACTTGTTCCTAACCAGCACTTACTTCTGTCTTGTTTGCATTATCTGTAACGTGGGAACAAGACAAGGCCCTACTTCTGTGCTGTTACGAGACTGAAAGAATCAAGTACTTGTAAAGTGTTCAGAGCAGCATTTAAAAAAACTAGTAAGCCACTGTGAATATCCTTTGATGCCAAATCGATAGAAATTTACAAAAGGTGCAGAATATTTTCAGGCCACTACCAGAAGGAAGCTCTTCTTACAGGAAGACCTGCGACAAGCTTTGGTCATGACAAATCTTCCTCTCTCTTAATGTGTATTGTGTCGTGTATGTGTGAGCAGACTCACATGTGTGGATGAGTGTCCGTGTGTGTGCATGTGAGGTCAGAAGACTACCTCGGATATCACCCTCAGGCGCTCTGTGACTCTCCTTGGAGACACTGGTCTGGAGCTCACCAACCAGGATGAACTGGCTGTCTAGTGAGCCCCAGGCATCTTCCTGTCTCAGCCTCCCCAGCATGCCACCATGCCTGGCATTTCTATGCGGGTGCTGGAAAGGAAAATAGACTTCTCCCACTTGTAAGTCTCGGTTCATCTCTATGGATCTAAACACTGTTGTCACTTTAAGAGTTGTGGAAGAACCTAAAAGAAAACATACATGCCTTCAGCTCTCTCTGGTGCTTCCTGCTTTGACTATCCCTATTCCTGGAAATAGTGCTAACCTTCCTTCCCCTACTCCTCCGATCAAAAACAAAAGGCAGAAAGGGGAAGTGTTCGACCACTTTCCCACATCCTGTAATGAATCTGTATTAAAAACTTCTACCTTGCTAGGCAAGAGAGAGTACCAAGAGCCGCACGCACTGAGTAGCAACAGTACAGAGCCGAGTTCAACACCAAGACCGTCAGCTCTGCAAAGACAGATCACGGTCCTTCTTTCATGGAGGCCATTTTATATTGAGAGCCTAGAGTTTGATGACGCAGGAGACAAAGGAGAGTTAAAATGCATAGTCACACCAGACAGTGATGTCTCTTTCACAAACACGCCATGAAATGACCAGGTAACCAAAGAACCGGCCAATCAGGTGAGGGAAGTCAGATGTCTGGCCTCTGGGACACCCAAGCAGTCAGCTAATTGGCTCCATTTTTCACTTTCAATTGATTGACTCTGTATCATACAGACCTGGCCGGCTTCGATCTGGGCTTGCATAGTGACAGCTAATAAGGTGACCTAGGTCCAAAATGCAAGCAGGTAACGGCCAGCCACTACCGAGGAGGAAGCCGGAAAGCTTACCCAACTCCAGGGGAGAAACCCAGGCTGAAAGGCACAACATGAAAAGAGAAAGCTCCGAGTGTTGGAAGCTTGCTCTACTGCCATCCCTCGGCGTGAAACTGTAAATTAAAGAACGGGCTGCCGTCTGCTGCACTAAGCCCAAGCAGATACATCTCGCAGATAGACTTTAATTGGGGGTTTCACTCTGAGATTCCACCTCAGCAGATGCTTCCCCCCACACTCCACTCCTGCCCACACACACTTGTGGTTTGTTTTGCACATTGGAAAGCCCATGCAAAATACCTGCAGCATGCTCTCCCAGAAACAGGATGGAATCTCCCAGTTCTCAAATGGTAACAGATGTAGTTTCAGCTCTAATACACATTAGACTCTTTCCCTCTCTCTCAAAAACTAAAAAAAAAAATCACCACCACCCCAGCTACAATAAATGTCACAGCATAACTAAAATCCTTCCCTTAGACAATGACTCGGACCTGGAGTATTTTGAATGTCTGTTTGTTTGCTTGTTTTTGTTTGCCTGGTTTTAGAAGTGAATAAATGACTCGCTCGTCCCCAGCTCTCCGGCGCTGTATATCGACAGCACCCATCTTCATCCCATGTTTCACTCTCTCGTTTATAATGAGCAGTGTCATAATCGTGTTTCTCGTGAAAACGAAAGAGATCAAAACACCTCGTGGTTCCAGGAAAGAAGGTTCTTAGTAGACATGCCTGCCTGCTATTGATGTTGTAAAAAGGTTCCTTTTACATGGTATTAGATGTTGAGAGCACATCATATTGATCTAGAAATAAAAAGCTTGATTTTTTTTTTTTTAGTCCAGCCAACCCTTACCTCCATAAGCGCTTTATAACACTAGGAAGAAGGTTTTATTTTTAATTGAAGTAAACAAATTATACCTGAAGAACGTTGCTATTTTTAGGGAATGAAGGATTTGGAGCTTTTTGGCAGCCATTCAGGTAAAATCATGAATAAGTCTCACTCTTTCAAATTTGGCCCAAGCGTCTCCCCATGTCAGCTCTGCCTGAATCCTGGGATAGGATTTAAACTATCGCCTTTGTTTTCTCCTTGTTCTTCGTAGGAGCAGTTGGGAGCTGTTCTCATAGCCCGTGTTCAGATGCTGAAAGGACAGACTAGAGATCAGCAAGGCCTAATGCATAAGCTGCATAGTCTCCTTCCCCGAAACGATGGTGGTGGCTGAGCTGGAAATAGCAAGTCCTGCTAAAGCACTGCCTGCCAGGACTCCCACCGGACAAGCACAGCTTGGGTGGTGACTGCCCCTTCCCCTAATGATGCATGCCTCTCTTTGTTTCTGCACTTTCTCTTAAAGTTCATACTGTACCACTGGAGAAGGAAATCAATACTTCAAATCACCTATCTCCCCCCCCCCCCCTCCGCGTGCCCGGGCGCCACCATCCAATTCCTCTGCTCTCAGGGTAGCTCATTCCTCAGTACCATCCCGTGAGCTAATCACCCTCTGCAGCAGCCCCTTTATCAGAAATTCTCTACATTTTCTTAGCAACATGAATGAATGACCCTTTCTAGAAGAAAAATGTCTTTGGAGGAGCTGGAGCTGTTTTCCCCTAACCAAGTTAAACTTTACCCAGAGAGACGCCAATAGTTTGCCTCTACAACGACTCCTCTACAAGATTCTCATCTTTCCTTGACCTGTCCCCTAAGAACCTGCCCCGCACCCCCTCCCTCCCAGCCGCCCACCAACTCGGGTTTCCAAGGAGTTTGCACGTGATTGCCTATCTTGCGAAATAGGGGCCCAGGCCTCCGCTTTTCTACGCACTCCGATTCGTTCCCTATCTCCTTAAAGATGCTGCGAAGCCTCCCGTGGCTCCAGAGCTCTGTGG
The DNA here is from genome assembly GCF_903992535.2 of Arvicola amphibius. NCBI lineage: Eukaryota > Metazoa > Chordata > Mammalia > Rodentia > Cricetidae > Arvicola > Arvicola amphibius. The sequence continues at coordinate 48,762,526 of NC_052047.1, read as the reverse complement.
CTGCGTGCCTGGCGACACCCACCGGGTCTCCCTTTTCTCTTCTTCCCGAGGAATAGCAAGCAGTCGAGTTTCTGCTCCCTGCGGTGGTGCTGGTCTGAGCCACCCGCCCGGAAACTTAGCCTAAAGCCTTCAGGTCCAGGAACGCGAAGCGCGGCGCAGCCGAGGAATCCCCCACAACCCCCAGGGCTGGTGGCAGGTGTGTGCTTCATGCCTTAGGTCTGCGCCTCCGTCCTTACAGGAGAGCTGGCGAGCAGGGGTTGGTTTCTGACTCATCGACAGGCACACACGCGTCACACACACACAGACACACACACACCAGGCGCGCGCACTGAGGCTCCTGGAGACTGGAGTTTCCCAAACCCGAGGGGTCCGCGGCTCTCGGTAACCCCAAGCTGCTTCGGGCAGGCGTAGAGAGAGCACCCGGAGCATGCCTTGCGAGGCGGGGTAGCTAGGAGAAAGCCTCTGGGAGCTCGCAACCTGCAGCCAGGGCGCCCCCTTGATCCTATCCGTGTCTCTCCGGGGTCCCCAACTCCACGTCAAGCGCGACCCCCTCGGCAGCTCCTGCAAGTTTCGGCTCGCAGCCGGGGCTGCTTTCTCCCGCCGCCCTGAGCCCCGCGACCGGCCGGCTGATCTGGGGGCGGCCCGGCGCCCCATCGTGGCGACGGCCGGCGAGCTGGCGGGAGCTCGGGGCCCGTTCCGGAGCGATGAGGCGGCGGGAGCCTTTCGGATCTCCCGAGCGGTGTATTATTCACTCCCGCGGCCACGGCGGGATCCGTAGAGCCCAAGCCAGGAAGGCGAGGTCGTCACCTGGCCACTACTACTTCGGCTATTTGTGTCTGCGAGACGTGGAGGTTGGGGGGGAGAGGGGGCGGTGGTGAAGGGGACAGCGAAGCACATTTTTCGGTTGTTTGGCTTTAGGGCTTTGGCTTTGGTTTGTTTATTTATTTGTTTGTTTATTTATTTATTTATAATTTTTTTTTGCCTATCCGCGAGCTCGCAGGAGCGCGCTGAGATCTGGGCCCCGGAGGGAGCGCGCCAGCTCGGGCAAGCGCGGCGAGCCACCCCGAAAGCGGCCAGAGACCGGCAGACGGACTCCGGGAGAGAGACGCTGCAGCAGCCTGGAGAGTCGTGCGGGACCGAGCAGTCCCCTCCGGCCCCCTCAGGCTCGCGGGCCCGCGCCCTCGGGTGCGCGCTCCACGGGGCCCAGGAACTCCCGGAGCCCCGGCCGGCCCACCGAGTTGGTGCCGCCTTCATCGCTGCTCTTCTACCTAGCTTCTGGCCCCAACTTTCCCAAGCCGTACACACACGCGCACGCCCACACACACACACACACACACACGCACATACACACACACACACACACACACACACACACACACACACACTCCTCTCCCTGGACCCCAGCTCCACTTCCCCGTGTAGTTTGAAGATGACAGATGCCAGCAGACTTTCACCAAACAAGCAGTGGGGGCAGCAGACTACAACAGTTATTTAATTAAAAGGCATTTTTTTTTTCCTCTAATTCTCGCTGTGGCTCCCGGAATAGCTTTGGCACTCCCTCCCAGACCCTAAACACACGCCTATCTCTCTCCAGGTAATCAGCGGCCCGGCGGACACCAGTCTCCTTCCACGCCCCCACTTCCCTCATCCACCTTCAGCTTCCAGGGGCCCCCCAGTCACACCAATTCACACACCTACAGGCCGGCAGCAGGAAGCGTGCAGGACACGATGCAGCCGGACTGCATTGCACAGTCATCAAAGTTAAGTGTGTGTTTGTAGGGTGTTCGTGCGCGCCCGGGGAGGTGCGGGGTCGGAAGGAGTAGAACCTCCACTTTGCTTACCACCACCACCACCCCCATCCCCGCGGGTCAGGGGACGCAGCTACTTGAGATTGCAGCCATTTTAGGGATAGAGGTGGCTCTGGGCCCGTAGGGAGTGGAGGGAGGGACAACACGTCGCGGGGGGGTCTTACAGCTAGGCAGCCCCAGGGCTCAACTGGAGGGCGGGCGGGCGGCGGGCGCACAGGGGCGCGGCGCCCGCGGCGACTTGGTGAAGGTTGCGCTCGAGTTCCCTGCTTTTGCCTGGAGTTGTTCGGGGTAACGCGCCAGCTCCTGCCTCTTTCTCGGGTTCCCGCTGGGTTGGGAGGTTTGGGGGCAGATAGGCGTCCATGGCAGAATGGGCACTGGAGGGACGCGACAGCCCCTGGAGCTGGCGCTATATGTGGGGGGTATGGAGAAGGAGGAACACCTCTGCCGCCGGTTGGCGCTGACCCAGACAGTGCGACCCACTTGGCCCCCCATCCTCCCCACCCCCTCCCGAGCCTCTGTCTACCCGCCTGGTGCCAAGTGAGAGAGCAGCAGGGGGTACGGGGAGATGCCGCCCGGCACTGAGCCACCCCTTACCTGGTTGGAAGGGGTTTCCCAGGAGGAGCCGTAGTTGTAAAAGAAGGAGGAGAGGAAGGTGTCTTCCGACAGCCCGCAGCCCGCCATGCTCTGGATGCAAATAAAACGAGGAAAGAAAAAAAAAGGACACACACACACACACACACAAGCAACCAAAAAATGTTTCCAAATCAAACGAAATCAATAAGGCAGCTGAAATTCTCTCGCAAATAAAGAAAAGGAGGGGGGAAGGGAATGGCCGAGGGAACGGGAACTCTCGGCGTTGCTCCCTCTCCAGCTGAGCAGGGATGCTCGGGCTGCCACCGTCGCCGCCGCTGCTGCCGCCTTCTCGAGACGGTACCTAGAGAGGTTCGTCCTGACTCCGGCAGCCGCCGCCGCCGCCGCCGCCGCCTGAGCCGGCTGCGTGTATGCGCGCGTGTGTGCGTGTGCGTGTGTGTGGTGTGTGCGCGCAGAGCGAGAGACCGCAGGAGAGGCGAGAGGGCGAGAGAATGAGCGAGCCGGGATGCAGGGCGCAGAGGCAGAGCGGGCGGGCGGGCGTGTGCGCGCGCGAGGCTGGGTGCGTGCGTGCGTGTGTGAGTGTGGGGGGGCGCGCTCGCGTGTGCGCGCGCGCCTGGGTGTGCGTCTGTTTGGGGAGCTCACCGGAGAGCCGGGGCCATCACGTGGGCTCCCCGACTCCGCCGGCTGCCGGGGACAGCCTGTACTACAGCCCAGGCCACTAAATCAGCCCGCACCACCAGACCTTTGCAGCCCCTGCTACCGGACCTCGAGGTCCTCCCCTCCCGGCTGTGAGCGTCCCGGGACGGCAGGGGGCGCAGGTGGTGCCGCGGGCAGGTGGGTGGATGAGGAGGGGTCCGCCCCAAACCAGGCCAAGAGAGAGGATACCTAGGAGATACACAGCAGCACCCCGTTACAACTCGAGCCTTCCTCGAACCTTCCTCCCACTCTGCTGAAAGATCTTTAGCATTTTAATTCCTAAAACTGCCTTTCCATACAGGGACCCTTCTTGCAGTCACAAAAATATTGTGTTTACACAGTTGCTACGTCCCGATTTTCTTCCTGTCCGGTACCACTAGAGCTCCCCAACCCCGGCGCGCTCGCACACACACACACACACACAGAGACACAGACACACACACACACACAGAGAGAGAGAGAGAGAGAGAGAGAGAGAGAGAGAGAGAGAGAGAGAGAGAGAGAGAGAGAGAGAGAGAGAGAGAGAGAGAGAGAGAGAGAGAGAGAGAGAGAGGGAGGAGAGAGAGAGGCGCGCTCGCGCGTGCACACACACACACACACACACACACACGCTGGCGGCTGTCTTCTCAACCATTCCAAATGCAAACCCACTTATTTCGCCGGTTGCTGTAGTAGAAGTCAATGCTCCATCAAACTAGGCTAGGCTGAGAAGACTGGAAAGTGGATTTAGGGGACAATACTGCCCCAGCAGGAAGAAAGGCTCTGGTCTGCTGTTGTGTTTATTTAACAGTTCAAAACGAAAAACGATTCTGTAGCTTCTGCACTAAGAGTCAGGCCCCTTTCTTTAAAGAAAGATATCCTCTTAAGTCCATTTTATGAAATAAAAATGTAAGTGGATATAATTCCCTCCCGTCCCCTAGCCAAGGTGTTTCAAGACCAAATCTCCGTGTCTCAATAATTGAGCAGCTGAACGTTTCTCTCCCACTGCCAGATATTCTTTCCTTACTTCTCCTGACTCTTTCTATAGATATTTATAGAAAGTAAAATTCCAATAAAGAAAAAAACAGGCATATCCGTGTTTTTCCGAGTACTTCATTCCTCCCTGGGAAACTTGCAAACAATCTCTTAGCAGTTTATATTGTTTTCTTTCTGAATCTCCTCTTTCTGAAACCAATTTTGTTTTTCCAAGAGTGTGCACTTCCTCTTCTAAATTCCCCACGTGAGGTCCAACTCCTCTGTGGAATAAACATTTCCACAGCAACCCAGTGATGTCACAGACCTTGGGTTCATGTTCGCAGAAGGGAAATAAAGCAAGAAGAGATGATCTCTCCAGAAAGACAACTCCCTTTTTCCTTGCAAACACAATGGCTCTCTATTTTTTAGGTTTATATATTACATTTCTGGCTAAATGCCAGTTTTCTTTCTTTCTTCTTTTTCTTTTCTTCTTTTTTTTTTTGAGATTGACTTATTACGAGATTGACTTTCTGTGTCTAATGACCTTTTTAAAAATTAGGTCAACATCCTGTCTTCTGGGTCCACAAAGAATGACATTTCAAATCATTGGTCCCTAGATGTACTGGCCATTTAGATTTTTAATAAGGGGGAAAGGATTGTTTTTCAAAAACAAACAAACAAACAAAAAATGCTGAAAAGAATACTAAAAGATGAAATTCAATGTAGTAACTTCAGAACCAAGTAATGCTAACTGACTGAACTTCAAACATGCAATCATACTTTTTAGATTATTAGACCCACAGGGATTCTCTTCACTTGTCCATAACTGATTTCACCCATGTTGACTAGAGGACTTTCTCCTCTGCTGGCCCTCCTCTTATTTGCTGGGTATCCTGGCTGAGATGAAGAAGGGACTCTTCATCATGTCCCCATTTCCATATCTATGACGAGGTACCTCCCCCCACACATTAAATACAAAGGGACTAGACAGTATAGTCGGGCACAAAACCTGGAGTTAATATTGGGCCCTACTTCCTGTTCCCCTTCCAGGCCAAATGGAAGCTAGCTACTTCAGGCTCTGTTACCAGATCTCCTACTTGTTGAATGGATGGATGTATTCACCACAAAAGAAAAAAAAAAACTCTCTGGAGTGATTTCTCTCCATTCACAGACGGAGCGATGGGCTCAGAAATGTCCTGGGTCATGCACCTAGGACAGCAAAGGAATTCAATGCAAGGCTTGGGCCTGGCTCGTCACTCACCTGTGTCCCCCACTCTGGTATAGCTGAAGACAGCACTGCAGTGGCTATTTCACAGTTGTGTGCTCACAAATGGAGACTGCAACCCCAGCCTTCCCTTTGACCCCAGTTGATGGCAAGTGCACATATGTCTGGGCCCTCTTAGACAGTAATGTGGGGGAGGGTAGTTGCTTTATAAAGCAGAATAATACTCTGTATGCCAAAGAGGACCTAGAACTCACTATGTAGACCAGGCAACTCACAGCAATCCTCCTACCTCGAGCCCTAGTACTGGAATTGCACAGATGTACGCCATACCTGAACTTAATTTTGTTTTATACATAACTAAAATGAGTCTCAGTGGGAAACTTTTGCCTTCCTCTCCTATCTAGACAACTGGGTCTTGAAAAAAGACTTCGACTCAATACTTCTCTTTCTCTGAAAGTTGCTCTCACCCGTTGCTAAACACACGGGGAAACGCATGCATGGATCCACCAAACAGGCCCAGGACTTTGCAGAGGCATCAAGAGAGGAGCAGAGGGGCACAAGAACTTCCTTGGCACACACAGGGGAACATCTGAACCCATGAAGTTTGCTCTCTAGCCACGAGCCTTTGGCTCCCCTCAAATCTCTAGCATCCAACTCTCTAATAGGGACACCTGAAAGGAGGCAATCAGAGTCAGCTTCTGATAAACCAACCCCATTATCCATCCCACGCAGCTCTCTCCTGGGGCAGCCCTGCCACCCCGAAAGAATTCTGCCTTCCTCGGTAGATTTGTTCATCTGGCACGCGCATAGCAATGTGGAAGTTTGGTTGCTAATTCTCAGCAACATGAAAACAAACCATCCCCGCCACCTCCAGCCCCCAGGGACCAGAACAGATGGAGCCAAGCCCCTTGGGAAGCCCTGGGAGCAGCAAGCTCATTGAGAAACGATAGGATAGTCACCTTGCTAGTTCCTCGCTGTGCCAGAGACAGACGTCTGAAGATGGAAACCCACAACAGCAAGCTTCTGATTTCCAGACCGTGGTGGCTGGTTCTCCCGAGACAAACCACAGTCTTCCCTTATCGTACTGTGTTTCTTTATCTACTGCCAAGTCATGACTTGTAACACTGAAAAAGAAAATGCATGGTGTGTTGACCTGCTGTGGTCTCACTAATGAACCATCTACTCTTATTTACAAACACTTTTCCCCTAAGACATAAGTTTAGTAATAATCTTACTCTGGAAATTGGTTAATAGTCCAGATGATGTCTGGGTAGTTTCCTTGTTTATAACTGAGTTGCATTAACATTCTCATACCACTAGGGTGTCATTTAGAGACAGGCTGCTGAGCTCTCCAGATACAAGAGGCCAAATTCTTATGGATATGGATTTTTTTAAAAAAAAGGATAATTTTGGCTAAAACTGCAAATGGGAAGCAGATGTAGTTCACAGAGGAAGTGGATTCCACTCAGTCTCCCTTCTTTATTAAAATCAAGTCTGCTGGATAGTTGTCTTCCTCTTCCTCCCCAATCCCCCATCCCCTCTTCTTCTTCTTCTTCTTCTTCTTCTTCTTCTTCTCTTCTTCTTCTTCTTCTTCTCTTCTTCTTCTTCTTCTTCTTCTTCTTCTTCTTCTTCTTCTCTTCTTCTCCTTCTTCTTCCTCCTCCTCCTCCTCCTCCTCCTCCTCCTCCTCCTCCTCCTCCTCCTCCTCCTCCTCCTCCTCCTCCTCCTCCTTCTTCTCAACCAGAATATGGCTAAAAGTGGCACAGACGTATCTCATCCTAAGAGTTCTAGCTTGCCATGGCAACTCCTGACAAAATTAAAGTCAATATATTATCCCTGTCTCCAAGAGGTTTAGAGTGTTAGCAAAAGTCGGGAATACTGTTTGTTTGTTTGTTTGTTTGTGGAGGGGGTGGTAAAGTCATTGCCAAATTTTGTTTCTAATGGCTTAAGTAATGCGATTTTCTCATCAAAATTGTAATTATCGTAAGACATAGTAAGGTGTAGAAAGGTGACAGGACATAAGAGTGGTTGTAACAGAGGAGAAAGATACTTTTTATGGGACACAAGACAAAGGAAATGGAACTTAACACTGAGAGGAAGCAAGGCAGAAATAAACTCAAAATCACCTTGGCAGTAATCATAGCATTTATTAAATGATTGTGGTGTGTGCTAAGGAAAATAGATACCAAACAAACTACCCTACCCAGCTTTCCCTGTTACAGAGTGGTAGGAACTGAAGCCAATAATTTATGGCCCCTTTTGGGGTACAATCCCCACAGCGAGGCATTAAGAGGATGGAAAGTGACAGCGGTGTTAAGGAGTGGGAAGGTTTGGAGATCAGAATTCGTCAAAGTCACCACCATCGAGCACGGGGACTGTACAGGGAGAGGAAGAGAGACCAGAAAAACCCTGTCCCCCATCACCACAGACAGCCTTTCTGCCTTGGACCTCCAGAACCACAAGCCAAAATAAGCTGTTTTGTTAAAAAAAAAAAATACCCATTGTGCTATTAGTCACACTGGTATAGTACAGCAGGCATGCTGGGCTTCCTAAGAGAAAGAGACGTACCACTGATTCTTTTAGGAAGTGATCCAAAGAAACCAGTAGAGAAACAGATAAACTGGTCAGTACGCCTCCAGACCAGGAGACTTCAGTTCCATTTGAACCCGCTAGGGGCAGTGTGGTACCTGTCTCAGTGGTATCCCACTCTAAGGGTGAGGTGGCTGGGGTATTGATGCCCAGTTCCCTGGTGGAAAGCTTCTACCAGGTGTTGTTATCTCCCTGGCACATCCTGCCTGCAGTCAGGACAGTGGTGGGGCCTGGCAGCAGAGAGAAGGTTCTCAGCCCCTCCGTTGCAGGTCTAGTTTGGGGGTCAGTGTACCTAACATATTAAGAGCTGTGAGGATGTGGCTGTGGTAGCAACAATATCTGGCCTAAGCGTTAAGTTTTCTTATACACGCCTGATGAAGTGGGAATGGTCACATCTCCCATTTTCCCTAGAGGATACAATAGAACAGTGTGGAATGAATCCGCTGTCTCTACTCAGACAGCACTGGGTCCCTGCTTGTCCAGAACCACTTCCCTTCATTTCCATTGTCAGCCCGGATAACCTCCCTCTGTGAGTATGCTGGGATCCCAATCCAACCCCACAAGCCTCTGCCTTAGATTTTGCGGAGGCCATTGGGAAAGGGTGTTCTTCTTCTGCCAGGAGAGCAGAAGGAGCCTGGAGCCGCTCTGGGCTGCATTACTTATTCTCGTAAGAAAAACAAATACCTGCCAGACTTTAGGGCAGCTGGATCCAGCCCAACCTGAGGCTGGACACTCCCCCTGGACTTTTGAGGTGCATAAGATAAGTCAAAAGAAAACAAAACCTTTCTAAGCCAAATTAAGCCCACTTCACAGAATGAAGCAACTCAGCCAATATCACACATCTAGAGAGTGCAGTGCAGTATTCAAGCCCATGTAACCTAACTTCTGTGTTGACCAGAATCCGTGTTCTTTACCACCAAGTCTATGGTGGCAATTTGCATGCAAGACAGCTCAGAGCCACATCACATTTCTCATGCCCTGTCTCTCACTTGGAGCCTCTTCCCTTTCAAAAGTAATTACCTCTCAGCTTTGTCTGAACTGTTTCTTCTATCAGATTATCACACTTGTAGTTGTCGTAATCCCCTGGAGGAGGGTTAGTGTGTAAGTTTAAACATGGGGGACTAAGTAAGACCTTTGGTTCTTGTCAAGGGATAGTTATGGACAGTTTGTGTTTTAGTCAGGACCCTTGATTCTTGGCTGCAAGTGACAAAAAAAATCCCACTAATGCTTGAGCAATAAATATGTAAGTAAATAAATAAGCCATTGTTTCAAGAGACCTTTATTGGCTCAGCTAACTGAAGACAGTGCTGTTCCCAGATGACACTGGTCTAGACAAAATTTTAACTCACGTTGACAACACAATTTTTCGGGTTTTAAAATTTTTATTTCATTTTATTGTATTTTATTTTATTTTTGCCTTTGACAGGCAAGCACCAACAATGCCTGGTTCACCTCCTTCATCTCCCCTTTTCTATTAGTAGTCCCCGGTAGCACCTGTCTCTTCCCTCCCTCCTCTCCTCTCTCCGACCCTCTTCTTTCTCCTCCCGTCTCCCTCCCTACTCATTCAAGCACAAGTCCTGAAGTTCCAAGTGTATTTCATTGGCATACACCTACACAGTCTCATATTGGTCAGGCTGAGTCCCATGTGCTCCTTAACTGGGCCCACCAAATCAAATGACTGTATCTGGATAAGATGCGGGATTCCCCAGAGGAAAACCGGGACAAACATGTTCATCTCAATCTGCAAGAAAGATGAGTAGATACTAAACAGGAAAAAAAATGGCAGCAACTGGAGCTACAGAGAGAGCTCACAGGGGTGAACGAGATAGCTGAGTCCATAGATATGTGACCAAGCCTGATGATGTGAGTTCAATCCTGAGGACACACATAAAAACCAAGGCATGGTAGCATGCCTCTGTAATCAATAAGCACAAGAGAGGTCAAGATAGGAGGACTCCTGGGGCTTACTGGTCAACCAACCTTGACAACTTAGTGAATTTCAGGCCAATGAGAAACCTTGTTTCAAAAAACAAGGTAGACAGCTCGTGAGGAATGACTTTAAAGGTTACCTGCACACACACGCACACACACACACACACTCACACACACACACACACACACACACACACACACTTGAATGCCTGCATACACATCGACATATACATGTACCCTTTCACAAGAATGACAGTTATCCAGAGGACATCCATTATCCATCTACACGGTGGTTGAGATTATCATAGACACATGACCTCTTTCCTGTATTAAAGAAGCTCAGACTAGCCAAGCAGTGGTGACACATGCCTTTAATCCCAGCACTCAGAAGGCAGAGGCAGGCTGAGTTCTGTGAGTTCAAGGCCAGCCTAGTCTACAAGAGCTAGTTCCAGGACAGGCACCAAAAGCTACAGAGAAACCTTGTCTCGAAGAAGGAGGAGGAGGAGGAGGAGGAGGAGGAGGAGGAGGAGGAGGAGGAGGAGGAGGAGGAGGAGGAGGAGGAGGAGGCGGCAGCTCAGACTGTGTTTAGAGTATCCATTGCATGTGCAAACAAAAGAATTGTGTAATAATAAAGAATGAAGCTGTAACTTGGATATAAACTGCACAGATGCACTTTGAATACATTAAGCAGAAAGTCTTGGAGAAGCTGTACAATTTCTGAAAGGACCATAGACATGGATAACACAAATGGGAACAAAGCTGCGAGAGACAAAACCTGTATGACACAGGATCTGACACCAGCACCTCTGCCATCCTCTGCCCTGGAAGGGAGGAAATCTTGTCTGCCAGAAGATAAGATCATTCTGATAAGACATAGCTTAGCAGCCTATGTCTTCTGCCTATGTCTCTCAAGACAGTAGGTTTTCTTGGGAGTACTTTGATGTCGTAGTTGGCTTTGACTCTCAACTTGACACATCCTAGAGTCACCTGGGAAAGTAGTCTCAATTGAAGGACTACCCAGATCTGGTTAGCCTGTGTCTATGTCATCTGTGTCTGTGTCTGTGGGGAGTTGTCTTCATGTAGGAAGGTCTTGCTCCCTGGGCAGCTAGTCTTGAGCTGTGTAAGAAAGCTAATTAAGCATTAGCCTATGCACCAACCAGCTAGCAACTGGCATCCAGCTAGCAACAAGCATCCTACGTGACTCCTGCTGTACCTTAATTGTGAGTGAATTCTGTCAGGGGAGGTAATGCTGGGTGTAGTGATGAGTTGTCCTACCTTTGGGTTCTTGCCTTCACTTCCTTCAGTGATGGGTTGTGATTCAAAAGTGTAAGATGAAAATAAACCCTTTTCTCCCCTAAGCTGCTTTGATAGTGGTATTTGTCACAGCAACAGAATGTAACTAAAACACTCGGTCACGTGATCTATCCTGAAAAGGCGTCTGGGAAGTGGAATTTTTTTTTTCAGGTCTCTATGTGCTTTGAGCTAATTGGGAGAATGCTGAAGTGGAGAGGAGTAAGTTAATTTGCAGTGTTTATTTTAGAGTAGACTGTTGCATCCACCAACGAGAAGATGGTGGCTGGGCCTAACATCCAATAGCCTGACTTTATGTCAGCATTTTCTATGTGAGAGGACCTAGATGACAGAGACATGAAATGGCCAAAGAAGCCACCCTGGCCAAACCTGGAAGTTCTGGAGGCCATATGAAGAGAGCTGTCACCAGAAGTGGCAGGATAGCAGAAGTGGGGATCGTGTTTCAGGGAAGGCTTGACACTGCCTCCTCCATATGTATATCCAAGGACCCCCCCCAACTACTCAGTCACACAGAGATGGCCCCCTTTCCCTCCCGCCCTGAACTTACAGTAGAAGCCTAGCAGGTCTTCTCCATGCATGCTTGCTCTCTAGCATGCATTCTTCACCGTGCAGAGAGGACCATCTTTCCCAGCATGTATGGAATCATAGCTTCCCTTTAAAAGCTTTCATTGATCTTTGGATCAAAATTTTCATCTGAAAAATAACACCAATTCCTTCAGTTTAGTTGTCTGTCCCCTACTTCTAGCCTGCCTGATATGGCTTCCCATAATCCTACACAGCCCCCTAAAGAAATGCAAAGTCCCTAGGATAGGATTCCAGCCACATGCCTATTGACTCTCAAGAACTTTTTTTCCCATGTCTCCCATACCCCAGGTGGCCTGAGGGCAGCCAGCACACTGAAATTCTCAGCGATGCTGTTCTCCCTGGGGTATGACTTGTACTTGTATTTGCTCTGCCTGAAACAACCTTCCTACCCTGTCCTGACGACCTGCAAACCCCTTTGCAGGCTCCAGCTCTGAAGCCACCTTCATGGGGCAGGTCTTTGTACTGGCCCCGGAGGCTCTCCCTTGTGTCTCATGTCCCCCCCATTCATTCAGTTTCCTGCAAGCTGAGCTCCACACCTCAGGTTTCTGCATTTAGCTCAGGACCTGCTCAATACAAGTTGACTGGAAAAGACTGTATAAACCTCTAAAAGAACACAGAGGAAAAAAGCAATCCCCTACACAGAGAGCAGCAATAAAGAAAATGTGTTCTACTACCACCTTGGGACCTCAATTAATGTGCTTTTCTCCTCGTGAGTCCTTGCTTCAAACAAACAGAATCTGACAGGCTGAATTAAATCATTTATCTTTCTAGTTCTCTGCGTTGGTTCTAACACTAGTGTAAAAGCCCTGATATTTCATAAGAAAGTGGCAAAACCAGGAGCTCAGACCCAGGACCTTGACTTTTATCTGGTTGTGTGGTCTATAAATACAGATAATATGGGAGAAAGCGTTTGTTTTCAATGCAACTGCTACCCAGGCAGAATTAAATACCAAGTTACTACAGATGGTGGTGGTAGTGTTGTTGTTGTTGTTGTTGTTGTTGTTGGTGGTGGTGGTGGTGGTGGTGGTGGTGTGTGTGTGTGTGTGTGTGTGTGCAAATAAGAGCAGAAAGAGGCCAGAGGTCGGTCCTCAGGAAAGGGCCATCTTTTTGAAGACAGTGTCCCTCAGTGTTCTGGAACTAACCGAGTAGGCTAGGCTGGCTGTCCAGAAAGCTGCGGGAGCTTCCTGTCTCTGCTTCAACACTGAAACTACAAGTGAGTGTCGCCAAGCCCAGATTTTTTTATACATAGGATCTGGGGATTGAACCCCAACTGAGATATTTTCCCAGTCTCTATATATGATCTTTTGGTTTCTCATAAATTCCCAATGGAGTGTGTGTGTGTGTGTGTGTGTGTGTGTGTGTATGTGTGTGTGTGTGTGTGTACATCTGTGTATGTATATGAGCCTCTGTGTCTTTATACGTATGTCTTAATCTGTATATCGTCTGTGTGTCTCTGTGTGTGTACATGTATACACTAAGCGTGTTATCCAATTCTACTTTCTTATGTGGATTACAACTCCAACAGCCCTGGTAACCAAAGAAAACAACCAGAAACATGGCAAACTCCTGTTAACCGTCTTTCCCACTTGCTTCTTGCACATCTTAGTGCCTTCCATGCATAGTGACAGCTGGACTTCAAGGCCTGAGCCAACAAGGAAACAGACCATTTGCATTCAGCCCTGAATAGCTTAATACCTGGATGAAGCTTTCTCCAATTGTGCTTTCGGAGCCAAAGAAGGTTTGTTTGCATTCCATCACTGTGTGTGAATAACCACAGCAGGAGGATTTACCTTTGCTCTCTGTCACTAGACCCTTAAATCAGGGCCCCCTGAATGGCCCTGGAACAGATCACAGAGGCTTCTGGTTTGGAAGCCTGAAATATTTACTTTTCCTTAAAAATATCCTATTTACTGCACACTATTTGGCAAGGGATAACGAGGATCTAGCAACTCCACAGATAATTCCATTCAGGTCTATGGATTCAAACCTCTCTCTCTCTCTCTCTCTCTCTCTCTCTCTCTCTCTCTCTCTCTCTTTCATTCAAACCTTTGTCTGGAAGCTACAGATCATTTTCCACAGTGGCTAGTCCGACTATTGCTGTAATTCACCTTTACTGAGATCGGGAGACTGAGACCTCACAGAGATGGCATCAGGATCACTGGGAAGAAGGCAGGCAGTGGGAAAATCCTAGGGTGGGATGGGGACTAGCACTGGGGAAACAGTGAGGGAGGTACCACAGGGAGATAGCAGGGACCAGGGTTTCTCAAGCTCCACTGGGCACACAAGCCACCAGGGATCTCTGGGAGACAGATGGTGGTATGGCTGGGCTGGTATGAGGCTTACGATGCTACATTTTCTAGAAAACTCCTGGTGTCGCTTGGCCCGCCTCAGCCTGAGCTCAAGTTAGAGACTTGGGGCTCTGACTCCTGTGTGAGAGGCTGGTAGTCACTGACTCTGAAGCTGTGCACTCCTGACGAGGTCACCTGATACCCTGGTCTGGAAATTTCACTGTGTGGCGGGGCGGCACCTGTGGCACAGATCTGCCCTGAGGATTGAACTGAGTTGTATCTATGAGAGGTTTAATGTAGCATCTGCTGCTCCACAAAGGCCCTTGATAAGAGTGACGTCACGTAATGTGGTTCTGATGTCGCTCATACTGAGTGAGGAGCATCCGTCGTGACAGGATGGGGACCAGAGTGGCCTCCTGACTCCCTGGAAATGGTAGCCTGCTCAGTTCATCATTTTATCTTTTCTGATATTTAGACTATGCTCGGTCTTTTTTTTTCCTCATTACACAAAGTAATCCATTTTTATGGAAAAGAAAGACAGCACAGTAGTTAGAGGGGTAGACACAGAAGAGACCAGGGCCAGCATGGTGGTGCACATTCAGGAAGCAGAAGCAGCAGCATTCCAAGGTCAAGAGCAATCAGGCAAGGCCTTGTCTCTAAAGGAAAAGAAAGTGAAAAGAGAACAGAAATAAAAAAGCAAGCAAAAAAGATCTTTTTGGTTTTATTTTTGTTACATTTATATTTCTTTTCTGTGCATGTGCAGATCACAGCTCATCCGTGGAGGTCAGAGGACAACTTGCAGACATGGGTTCTTTCCACCATGTGGGCTCCCGGGTTGGTGGCAATCGCATTTACCGACTGAGCCACCTTGCTGAACCAGATAAAGTATTTTAACATGGAGGACAAGCACTATTTTGACGTACATATTTCCAATCTACACTTCCACTGTACACAATATTTTTTTAGAGAAGTCATTGGAATATATATATATATATATATATATATATATATATATATATAGTATACAATATTCTGTCTGTGTGTATGCATGCAGGCCAGAAGAGGGCACCAGACCCCATTACAGATGGTTGTGAGCCACCATGTGGTTGCTGGGAATTGAACTCAGGACCTTTGGAAGAGCAGGCAATGCTCCTAACCTCTGAGCCATCTCTCCAGCCCCTGTACATAATATTTTGTAATCTTTTATTGTCTTTGGTACATCCCATCAATAGCAGCAGTCGGGATCACCACAACAGTAACTGGTCTTACCAGGCTCTTGCAATGTGCAGATGCCCCTTAAAAGTCAATGGAATGTCTCTTGGACACAGATTCATCCTTATCTTATAAATGAGAAAAATGACACACAGGAAGTAACACATGGAGGGGGCTCGGGCTGGAGAGCACACAACGTGGCAGTGCTACCTTCCCTTTAACTCCACGTCCTATGGCCTTTCCTTTCTGTCTCTAGTTCTGTCATGTTTATATTTATTTTGTGAGCGTGTATGTGGAGGCCCATGCATGCCCCAGCTCACATTCATCCTCAAACACTGCCTTACAGCCCAACCTTCATTCCACTTGCAACAGTGTGAACATCCATCCATACTATCCCATATATTTGTACTTTCTGAGTGGTACCTAGCATTCTTGCCTGTTATTTTATAAGTAAGAAAAGCATGGTTTAACTGTGCAGATCACTGACAGACAGTAAGAGGGGAATGATCACAGCATGTCTAGAAGCCTGGGAGCTGTCACTCAAGAATACTTGCTTACAAAGAGACCCAAGTACCTACTATGTACAGGATACCTGTTGGTCTCAATGCAGCCTGGAAGTCAGTACAGTTCTTCTGCTGTGGAACTCGGGGCTCAATAGATTAAGAGACACATAAAATAAGTAAGGACAGTCACAAACAAGGTATTTGAGATGGAGATACAAGCTGGAGAAGCCGTTGTCCTTGGGACATGATGGATGTGACATGGCATCTCAAAAGACTAGTGTTGGGGGAGGAGTACGTTCCCATGGCTACGCAAATGTCAGGGAGGGGGTGACAACCCAGTCATCTAGAGTCACATTTAGTTAAATCTCCACATAAAACAAGCCCTTCACACAGCAGCTCCAGGGAACGGTGATCAGAAACGCTTGCCTAACACAGCCTTATAAAGACAGGGCAGAGAGCAAACAGCCAGGATCCGGAGTCAGAAGCTGGTGGGGTGGTCCTGACTCGGTGCTGGCAGCCTTTCCCAGGATCAGCTACCTCCTCTGCAAGATGGGCTGTGGCACCTGCTAGCAGGACTTGAACTAAGGCAGCCAGCCCACAGAGGACCCCGAATGCGTCTGCTCCTGCTGTGATGACTGCCATGTGCTGTGCTTCACACCTGTTTGAGCGTGTCCCCCCAGTGGTTCATGTCATGGAGGTTTGGCCTTGAGGCGGCCGCAGAAGAGATGATGGGCCTTTAGGAAAGGCCTAATGGAAGCGGTTAGGGAATACCCTCTGAAGACCTGATCTGCAGGTATACCCTCTCAAGGGACTGAGGGAGCTCTCATGAGACCTAGGGTAGCTAAATGAGTGAACGTGAGCTTGAATGTAACTCAGTGGTAGAGCCTTTGTCTAGCCTCACACACACACACACACACACACACACACACACACATAGTCACGCAATTTTTGTTTAAATAAAATGGACTGACTTTTGACTCTCTCCAGCATCTTATCACATGTGATCATTTATTTACTCCCACTCACATTCTCATACTGAGGACATTATCACAAAGCTCTGGCCCAAGCATAGCAGAAGCCAGCACAAAACCTCCAAAACTGTGAGCTCAGCGCACCTCTCTTCTTCCTAAGATTTTCAGCTTTGGGTATTTTATTACAGAAACAGAAAATTGCCTGCAATATTTGTGTGCAATTGTGCTGTCATTTGGACGGTCCAATCTTGGACACTAAGACATCAGGCTTAGTCAGTAATAGAATCAAGAGATTACTGAGATCTCACAAAACACACACATGAAAACAATGGCATCATATCGTATTTAAGATCCGTTATTGCTAAGATTCCTCCACTGAGCCAGC
The DNA here is from genome assembly GCF_903992535.2 of Arvicola amphibius. Taxonomy (NCBI): domain Eukaryota; kingdom Metazoa; phylum Chordata; class Mammalia; order Rodentia; family Cricetidae; genus Arvicola; species Arvicola amphibius. The sequence goes on along the minus strand of NC_052047.1, from coordinate 48,745,478 downwards.
TTGGAAAATTAAAGTTAAGTTCCTTCAGTTTGTCATTTAATCCGTTTACTGGGATGACCTGGTGGACCTAGTACCTATGAAGGCCACCTTTGACCTTCTTAATTCTCTGGTAGGACCACTGTTGAGTAAGAGGACTTAGGGAAAATTTTCTAGCTCTTTTACCTTTGTGGCGATAAATAATACTGATGATGGATCAGACCCCACGGCAGGCGCTGGGCCAAGCACTTCTTTCCAGAATGGACGATGGACCTGCATCCTCCACCATACCTTACCTTCTCCTGGTTTTACAGATATGGAAGTCCTCTGAGAGGTCACACTGCCTGTAAGCAGCTGGGTCTGGGCGGGGTCCTCTCTGTCACTCGGGTACTATCCTTACGCTGTCACATCAGCCAGCATGCAACAGCAGCTCCCCTCTCCATTTCTCCCTGGTGAACTCCGACCTTGTCTTCAGATCCACTGTGCCACTTCCTCAGTGAAGCACCAACGTGATGGATTAGTACCAGGCTCTGCATCTTCCTCTTTTATCCCGCAGATCACAGTTACACTAATGGAGTTGTTCCCCTGAATCCACATGTCCAGTAGGGTTCAGAGCAGGGGCTCAGATGCCAGATGCGGGGTTTGGGAGCAATTGCCACCTCTCTTCATCTGAGTGATTTGGAAAAATATATTTAGTTCCTTCCCATCTCAGTTTCCTGGTCTGTAAAATGGTAATTACAGTCACGGCTGCATCACAGGATGGCTGCAACAATAAATACTCACGTGACTGAAGGACTGGTGTCCCACAGATGGCACTTAGTATGTGTGCACGAGGAGCGGACTTGCTCCCCAAACTGTGAAAGCCTGCACGTGGGCAGGCCTGTGCTCACTGGGCAGAGGAGGCAATGCACAATCATGCGTGAATACTGGTGGAGTACCAGCAAGGTCACTCTTATTCAATGAGCAAGACTGAGTCCCTGGTCCAAGGTTCCTGGCTAGTTTAGAGGCTGAGGCTAAAGCCCCTGAGCCTGCTCCTTAGCTCTGCAGCGACCATGGGATCTTTCTCACAGGCAAAGTGGAAGAAGCTAACTAGAAGCTACAGCGGTGCAGGGGTGCTGTCCTGGGGACCGTGAGTGCTGCTTGCCAGATTGAAGGCTTGGCCCTAGCCTAATCCCCATTTTGATGTCTATGGAAGGGATGGAACATTTGGAGGAGGGGGGATCATAGAAGGTCTTCCGGTTACTGGATTGTGCCCTTCAAATAGATTGTGGGACTCTCATATGATGTCAATTTTGTCAGATTGGTGGGATTCACAATCACCATGGAAACATATTTCCAGGTGTGTCCATGAGGGCATTTCTAGGAAAGTTTTATTGAACTGGTGCTCAGTTACTATTCTATGGCTGTGAAGAGACTCTATGACCAAAGTAAGCTTTAAAAGAAAATGTTTATTGGGGCTCATGGTTCCAGAAGATTAGAATCCATGATTATCATAGCAGCAGGCCGGCGGGGTTGGTGCTGGCACAGTGGCTGAGAGCTTGCTTCTGATCCACAAGAACCAGGCAGAGAGAAAGCTAAGGTAATTCTGTAAGCTTTTTTTCTTTATTGATTTTATTGAGCTCTACATTTTTCTCTGCTCCCCTCCCTTTCCCTCCCCTCCCCTTCAACATGATCCCCATGCTCCCAATTTACTCAGGAGATATTGTCTTTTTCTACTTCCCATGTAGATAGATCCATGTATGTCTTTCTTAGGGTCCTCATTGTTGTCTAGGTTCTCTGGGATTGTGATTTTTCTGGGCTGGTTTTCTTTGCTTTATGTTTAAAAATCACTTATGAGTGAGTACATGTGATAATTGTCTTTCTGGGTCTGGGTTACCTCACTCAATATGATGTTTTCTAGCTTCATTCATTTGCCTACAAATTTCAAGATGTCATTATTTTTTCTGCTGTGTGGTACTCCATTGTGTAAATGTACCACGTTTTCCTTATCCATTCTTTGGTCAAGGGGCATTTAGGTTGCTTCCAGGTTCTGACTATGACAAACAATGTTGCTATGAACATAGTTGAGCACATGTCCTTGTGGTACAATTGAGCGTCCTTTGAATATATACACAAAAGTGGTATTGCTGGGTCTTGAGGAAGGTTGTTTCCTGATTTTCTGAGAAATCGCCACACTGACATCCAAAGGGGTTGTACCACCTTGCACTCCCACCAGCAGTGCAGGAATGTTCCCTTTACCCCACAACCTCTCCAGCATAAGTTATCTTCAGTGTTTTTGATCTTGGCCATTCTTACAGGTATAAGATGAAATCTCAGAGTTGTTTTGATTTGCATTTCTCTGATAGCTAACGATGTTGAGCATTTCCTTAAGTGTCTTTCAGCCATTTTAGATTCCTCTGTTGAGAGTTCTCTGTTTAGGTCTGTACTCCATTTTTTATTGGATTATTTGTTCTTTTAATGACCATTTTTTTGAGTTCTTTGTGTATTTTGGAGATCAGACCTCTGTCTGATGTGGGGTTGGTGAAGATCTTTTCCCATTCTGTAGGCTGCCGTTTTATCTTGTTGACCATGTACTTTGCTTTACAGAAGTTTTTCAGTTTCAAAAGGACCCTTTTATTAATTGATTCAGTGTCTGTGCTGTTGGGGTTATATTTAGGAAGTAGTCTCCTGTGCCAATGTGTTCAAGTGTACTTCCCACTTTGTCTTCTATGAGATTCAGTGTGGCTGGCTTTATGTTGAGGTCTTTGATCCATTTGGACTTGAGTTGTGTACATGGTGATAGATGTGGACCTATTTTCATTCTTCTACATGTTGATATCCAGTTATGCCAGCACCATTTGTTAAATATGCTTTCTTTTTTCCTTTTGATTTTTTTGCTTCTTTGTCAAAAATCAGGTTTTCGATGGTGTGTGGATTAATATCTGGGCCATCAGTTTGGTTCCATTGGTTCACCTGTCTGTTTTTATGCCAATGGAATTCTGTAAGCTTTTAAAACTTCAAAACCCATCCCCAGTAACACATAACCTCCAACAAGGCCACACCTCTTAATCCCTTCCGAAGAGTCCTAACCACTGGGGACCAAGCATTCAAATACTTGAGCCTACAGGGGCCATTCTCATTCAGACCACAGGGTTGGAAAGACTGACTCTGAACTCTGCATGTAGGCAGTATGGAGTCACCAGCTAGGGGTCCAGAATGAGACTTGGGGGAAAGAGAAAGCAGACAGAGCACAGCACTCAGTGCTGCTTCCTGGCTAGGGGCACAATGTGACCAGCTGGCTCTCATCCCTACTCCATGTCCTTCCAACTGCAATAGATTCCTCCCCTCCAGCCGTAAGCTGCAGTGAGTGCATCTTTCCTACACTGCTTTTTATCAGCTCTTTGAATATAACCAGGAAAGTCATTAGTGCCCTTGGGCTCTTCCTTTCTTTCTCTTCCAAGCCATGAGATGATCAGTTTCCCTCCACATGCATTCCTTGCCATGACATGTTCTCACGGGTCCAAAGCAAAACCAAGAGCCCAAATAACCCCATTCCTCTCAATAAATTGCTCATCTCAGGTATTAGCAATACCAATGGATGTCTCAATGGGGGAAAGGTGATGCTGCCAAGCCCGAAGACTTGCGTTTGAGTCTGAGACCCACATGGTGACAATTAAAGAGAGAACCAATTCCTGAGGATTGAAGGGACCCACTCCAAAGTGGGTGGTACACACACACACACACACACACACACACACACACACACATCACCGTCTCCTGTGCTTTTAGATTACCCTTGCAATTTGGCTGCTCTGAGCAACTGCTAACTGCTGGAAACAGAGATAGTAGCCAAGGGGCTGTAGGAAAGTCCAAAGAGTCTTGGTAGACCAAATCTCCTTGCCTGGATAGCAGTGCTATCTCGTGCCTGGTCTATCCTCCTGGGCAAGAATGAGGACTGGGACCTCCCATGTGCCAAATGTCAGGATATTTGGAACTTGCTCCATCACTTCTTGACGGTTCTCCCTTCCTACCCTGGGCCCACGATTCCCTGTAACTGTTCTGCTGGGGTGGTCTTCCTAGCATCTTCAGAGGAGAATTAATCTAGCCAGACGGTCTCCAGTCCACTCCCTTTACCATGTCCGGCCAAACCAACCTGCTATGTTTTCCCTCTTGAATTTAAGAGCCTTGCAGACACAAGGATCCTTTTAGCTTTTAACATATTTAATAATTTATTATTTATCTGATATTTTTGTAAATGCATTCCTCAGATCATGCCTTTGCTTCTGCAGTTTCCAATTTGCACCTATCTGACATCGTTTATCTTGCCGTCCCTTGATGCTCTGAAGGGTGGGCTTCCTCTTAACACTTCCTCAAAGCCCTAATGAACTTCCGTGCTTCAGTTACTCGGGGAGAAGGCGCACACACGCACCCTTTTGCATTTTTCTGCTCATAGGCATACAAATCATACGTGCCACTAATACAGTGTTGATTTCTCCCTAGGCTGCTTTTTTAAAAGATGTTTGCCCTTCAGCCTGCTATTAACCAGTTTCTTCCTACTTTGAAAACTCACTTTTTTAAATTTCATCATACAGTATTTCCTAGGGGATTTTACCATTTATTAAGAAGTCAAAACCAATTTTGGAGCAATCATATATACCAAATAGTCTCATGAATCTTTTGTATTCTCCACAGCTCCAGCACATAGGTGGGCACCCTGCAGGAACATCAGAAATACTCATTGGCTAATCCGTGTGGTGAACAGGTAGCTTCCTGCCGGGCAGGCTGTAGCACCGGAGTGGAGAAATCAGGCTGTGTGCATTCCGCAGCGGCATCCTCTCAGGTTAGCTGTGTGACCGTAAGCAACTGACTCAAATGCTCTGTGCAAAATGAGAATCTCTTCTACCATCCTGGGGTGAGGAGTTAGTATCTAACAAACAGAAACCTGGCTAAGCGGGTTTTGCATAAGCATAACCTATGCTCTGGGGATAGCGCTCGGTTGTAGAGAGAGCACTTTGTCTGGCATGAGCAAGGCTCTGGGTTCCAAACTCAGCATAATAAATAAATAAGTAACTTGCATTCTTTGAGGAAGTTTTTGGGAGGAATTTAGATACTCAATGAGTCCTTACACATACGAAAGCAAAAATGGTTCTTACAGTACTCATGTTCCTTCACGACAAAGAGCGCATGTGGTGAAGGTGATAAAATCTTGGCTCTGGCTATCCACACAGGTATTCAGGTGTATGGAAATGATCCACCCATCCAACCCAATGCCAAAATGTCACTTTTGTGTGATCTCAATGTCACTATCTGTAAAATGGGGATGGAGCCCACAATCCCTGTTCTCAGATCTATCACCTTCGTTGAAATAATTTCTTGCCTTTTTAGTCCAAGACAACTATCTACACACCGGTTGGGGACAGCAATCAAGCCACATGTTCCCTCCGAGGACGCCTCAGCTCAGGAGGCAGCAGCAGAAGTGCCCACTAGGGGGCGCATGCGTTCTCTTGTCAGGCCCCGTGCTGGGGAGGGAGGGCGATCTAGGAACCTTTGGGGTTCAATTGTGTGCACCACTACAGGCAATTCCTCCACTGCCTAGCTCAAGGTTGAATTTTCTCCATATTAAACCTAAGAAATCTGAGACTAGCGGGATTAGTCAACTCCCCCAGGATTCTCAGAGCTAAGAGGAGCAATGGTGATGGAAAGTGGACCTCTCTTGCTCGGCCGGGGAGTCTCCAGGACCCAGGGAAGACCAGCACGGGACTTGGCCTGCAAGAAGGGAAGAGGTGTGGGCCACTCCAAACAGGCACGGGTGTGGGCTGTTACCTAGTGTTCCACTGAGAACATAAACGTTTGTAGGTGCCCTGTGAGAAGGGCCTCGGGTCTTAGCAGTTAGTGAAGTGTTGCAGTGGTGGCCCTTCTCAAACAAAAAGGGCACAGTCCTAAGAAGGCCCTGCAAGAAGCCGGTGTGATCGACTGTGCTGAAGCTGCCCAGCATTGGCCCGGCCTGCTGGGTGCCCTGAGAAGACAGGTGTAAATGGTCACTTCGAGAACTTAGGGCTTGGCAAAATAAGAGATGCCCTGCAAGTAAGGCTGTGGGGCACTGTGCATTTGAGTGACAGCTTGGCATCACTGTGTCCAGGGCAGAGGAGGAAGAACCTGACCAAGGTGCTTCTGGAAAGTCTGGATTGTAAAACAAAATCGGACCCAGAATCATAAAGTGTGTAAGACAAGAAGGCTCGTGTCAGTGCTCAGGGGCTCCGGAAATGAGCCTGGAAAGCAAACAGATCCTGACAAAGTGTGTTACGTCACAGGCAAACAAGCTAAGCTTTACGTGGCTTTGTTCTTGGAAATATGCTCAGAGCCTCATCCCAGCGTGGGTCCCAATGTTGTGCTATGGCCATGGTCATCAAGGTTTTGCTGTGCATGCACGGAACGGTGTAGGATGCTCAGTCTCCACTCCGCAGCATCTCCAGAGGTCTCTCATCTTCATTTCCACAGAGGCCAGAGGGCAAACAGGGAGCCAGTGCTGCCCCCCAGCTGCAGAAGCTGCAGGGCACCACCTTCAGATGACCCTCCGTAAGCACGGGAGCCTTGGGAGCCTCCGTCAGCACAGGGGCCTGCAGATTACATGACCTCCCCTCAGGATGACAGGAGAGGGTTAAAGAAGGGCTGAAGTCCCTCAATCCCCTGCTCTTAGGGCATGGGGTCTGACTCCCCCTTTGAATCCCAACTGGCTGCAATGGCTATCATGACTAAGAAAAGGCAATACCTGTGTCCTCAGGAGAAGGCAATAGCGGTCCCAGGGGCTCTCGGAGGCTAGCTCAGGAGAAGCATTGCAGTTTCTTTCCATCTCCAGGAATCCTGAGTCTCAGAACCCAGCCTGTGAGAAAGGCCAAGCTGCCAGGTGAGTCCACACAAATCAGGGGCTGAGCTGTGGTGAGGAGCATCTTGCTAGCCATCTGCCTCAATCTTCTTGGAAGCAGCCTGCCAGAGTGGCAAGCCATCCAGCCACACCCCGCCTGATGAACCCAACCCCAGCGCTACATTCCTCTCAGCTTTTCTCTGGTTTTTTTTTTTTTTTTTTTTTTTTGCTTTTTTAGTTTGAGGATTTGAGACAGAATTTCACTATGTAACCCTGACTGGCCTAGAACTCACTATGTAGCCCAAGGTGGCCTTAAACTTGCAGTGATCCTCCTGCCACTAGCACACAAGTACTAAGATTACAGGTGTGTGACACCGCCCCAGGTTAAAATGGCTGTTTCACACTGCTGTATTTGAAGGGATTTATTAAGCAGCAAAGATAATTCACCATTTAACTGTGCCGTCCCTATGTGGAAGGCACCAAAGCTCGGCCTTTGTGCTCTCTCCCCCAACCCCAGTTTTGAAGTAGGGTCTCTCATATCCTAGGCTGGATTCAAACTGACTGTGCAGTCAAGGGTGACCTTGAAATCCTGATGCCCTTGTTTCGTCCACATCCTGAGCGCAGCACCGTGCTGGGTTTTCCAACCCTGGTGTCTCCATAACCTTCAGTTGCACGTTCATTGAGAATGATGACCCAAATCAACAGCGGACACATTGGAAACAAAATCAAGGAACATAGAAAGACAGCCCTGCAGTTTAGAGGGCTCGCTACTCTTACAGAGGCCCGGAGTTTAGTTCCCAGCACCCACATGGCCAATCAGTGCTTGTAACTCCAGCTCCAGGGGATCGGACGCCTTCTTCTGGTGGTAAACATGCTACACAGACATACATACATGCAAAACACTCATACCTATGAAATAAAAATAACTCATAAAACATGGTCAAGCCACCCAGGGAAGTGACTAAGAAAGGCTAAGGCCTCTGGAATAGCCAGGTTATTGTTTGTGACTTAGCAGTTTTCTGAGTGAGGATCGTGTTAACCATTTCCATAAAATTGTAGAGATTAAATGAGATGACGCATATATGCAGCAGTGGCCAGCATACCTTTAACCCTGAGAACTGGTAGCCACAGAGAGGAAGAGAAGGATGCTGCAAAAGCGAGCTGGGAGAGAAGAGGAAGAGAGCTCGGGAAAAATCAGATGGTTAGGAGTGTGGGTCACGAGGGCACTGGAATATCTGGTCCTCAGAGTTCCGAAGGCTCATCTAGGGAGAAACTAAAGACAGCCAAGTCTAGTCGTCCTTTTAGCACTGAATGCCATGTGTTGACGGAAGCTAAGGTAACGAGGTTTCCAGAAGGAGGTGGATAGGTAGGCTGAGACCTGCTGGACTGCATGAAGTGGGTGCCGGTGCAGGGTCAGTCACAAGTGAGCATGTGAGGACATTCAGGGAGGGATGCTTCAGAATCCAGCATCCTGGTCCTGGAAATGCTCACAGAGAGCTGAAGGAGAGCAGGAAGGGCCAACCTCAGGCCTCACATGCAGGCCAAGGAGGCCCTCTAGCAGGTACAGATGTTCTCTTGAGGAAGAAAACTCTGGGGGCAGAAGGATATGGGAGCATGTGTTCAATGCTGTGGCAGCTTTCAGTGTCTTCACTGTGACGAGGCCACTGTCATCACTGCCAGTCACTAATGTGTGCAGTGCCCTGTGGGGATTCCATGTCCCACCTCCTCCCCTATTGCCCCAGGCTCTCCTGGCGTACCCTATTATCCCACAAGGACAGGAAAGCAGAACAGAGTCCAGAGAGTGGACAAAGTCACGCAGCTCCGAGATGGAGCAGAGAACTGAATTCTGATTTGTTCAACACACTATGATGCCAAACCATTTCCTGAGATGTCTGAAGTGAATGGAGGGCAGAAGGTTCCAACCCAGATCTGAGCTCAGCAAGAACACTTCCCTCACTGGGGGTGGGTGGGGGGGATTCAAGCAGAGGTGGCTGCTGGAAAAACTATCTGGTAGGCACATTAGGACATTTCGATGCTCCCCTAGTATCTGATGCTAGGGAACACCATCCCCACACCCAGCAACTCAATTCCTAGTCATGTGATTCTCCTCCTCAGGTGAAAGGCGCCTTCCCAGCCTCTCTTGCAGCTAGACACAGGCATGTGACCAAGGCTACACCAATCAGGAAACGGTAGACTTTGATCCTGGAGAAACAGGGGGTCTGTTTTGCCAGAAGGTGGGTATCTGAAGATGGCAGCACCACACAGACAACTTCCTGGCAGAGTTCTGTCAAACCAGTGCTGGGAACTGCCTCTCTGGTGAAATCAAGATTCGAATAAAAAGCAAACTCCCAGCACAGAGGCTGCGTAACACTGATGGCGTTTTCACACTCAGTCCAAATCCATACTTTCAAATGTGCTTCCTGGACATGGAGTCCCACTCCCCAGAGATTTACGTACAGAAGTCTCCAACACACACTTGCTAAATTCCTCCCCCACTACATCCACTAGATGGGAGCCCATTTCCTCTATGTGCCTCCCACAGTGCTGCTCCCAGAGGGCTCCCAGGGGGAACTTCAGCATCGTGTGGAGTCGAACACTACATCCCATGCAGTGCTGGGTCCTGAGCTTAGCGAATGTCATTTAGCCCTAATGGGGGTGTCCAAAATTACCTGGGTACACTGGAAAGGGAGAAGGCAACCAGACTCTACAGGTGAGTATGTGTGTGTGCATATGAGGATGAGAAGAACTAGACACCGAAATCTACAGTGTGGACCAGGGGGCTAGGGAGCCAGGAAGACTAGACACGGAATCTATAGTGTGGACCAGAAGGATGGAGAGCCAGGAAGACTAGACACAAAATCTACAGTGTGGACCAGGAGGATGGAGAGCCAGGAAGACTAGACACTGGATCTACAGAGTGGACCAGGAGGCTGGGGAGCTAGGAAGACCAGACACAGAATCGACAGTGTGGACCAGGAGGCTGGGGAGCCAGGAAGACTAGACACGGAATCTATAGTGTGGACCAGGAGGATGAAGAACCAGGAAAGTCTTCAGCTGAGAATCAGCTTTCACCCAGTCCTCTGAATTGAACATCAAATCTAGATACCCAGCGCGTGCCTCCACATGTTGGACCGCCTACCTGGGGCCTGTGGTTTAGCCAAATTTAAACATAAAACTCACCCTTGTAAGACTCTACCCCACCACGCAACCTGGGAAAAGACAGCCTAGCAACAGTGCAGAGGTGAAAACCCCCCGGGGAAACAGAGCTACCCTGAACTTCTCTCAGGAGAATACTAGAATGACGCTGGAGTGTCTCAGGAAAACGACGCACAGGTGCCAAGGACTCTTTATGCTGAGCAATGTCTATTTTAAGAGGCTTTTGGTCAACTTGAGGCCGTCTGAGAGAAACATGAAAAGCAGAGCTAGGTGGAGTCGAGGCAACTGAAGGGTACCACGGGAAGGCTGGCCACTTAGCCACTGTCCCACCACCCAGCTCTGAACACGGTGCAGGTGCCTTCTTCACAGAGACTGTAGATAGATGAGCTACATGAGAGAGGAGCCTGCAAGGTTCTACACCACAATTCTCAATTCAGATATGAGATGACAGGCAAGTTTGCCATGAGTCAGGTGGTGCAACCGGCTCATACCTGTACCACACAAAGCATTCAGTTGTCCTTGAAACTCGGCTTCTGTCTTCTAGGTCTCTCTCTCTCTCTCTCTCTCTCTCTCTCTCTCTCTCTCTCTCTCTCTCTCTCTCTCTCTCTCTCTCTCTCTCTCTCTCTCTCTCTCTCTTTCTCTCTCTCTCTCTCTCTGTGTGTGTGTGTGTGTGTGTGTGACTCGACCGTGGGCAGCCTGGGCTAAAACGTCCTTCTGCTATGGGTCACCGACATAGCGCTGGGAAGACACTGGAATGGGCACTCTACCACTCCGACTCTACCATTTCCTGAAGTAATTGTATCCTTGATAAGCTAGATTACAGCAATCTTCAACCTGTGGGTCATGACCTCTGACCCACAACGCAGCATGAGGAAGGCTGAGAACCACTGAGCTCGGGGTTAGAAAAAGCAAGTCAAGTAGGGTGGGTTTACAGAGCAGCTTTCTCTACTCAGATGGGGCGGGGAGTAGGGACTGTCTCTTTCTGGGATATTTTAAAACATGAGGATGAGTGGGGGTATGAGCATCAGGAGTCGGCAATTTGCAAGCTCACACTCAGCTGAGGTAACAGCTCATGCAAAGGACAAACACAACAGCCACACCCCTGTCTCAAAGACACAGCTAGTGTCATTGTTCCATTTTACTAACTCTGAGGAGAAAGTCAAGGAAACGAAGTTCGCTCTAGATGTGGAAAAATTAAGCTCAACACGTTTACGTAACAAATTAGCTCAGCATCCTCAGGATACTGATTCAGAAAAAAAAGAGAAAGAGGCGAAAGAGGAGGACCTGATGGGAGGTGATGAACTTGGAGCCTCTATCAGAAAAGGCAGCCATTGGGACTGTCTGTGGTGTGCCCAGCAATGAAGCAGGCAGTAGGGAAGGGAACCTCGGGGCTGACCTCTTGAGGGGGCCAGGTTCAGTGACTTACACAATTTTGTGGAAAACGTTGGTGCACTGAATGAATTCTATCAGTCCCCTCTTCACTCCCCCTACCCACAAACACAGTGGGTTCGTCTGAAGCGTCAGTGACTGTGGATTCTACCACTGACATCTGGTTCGATGAGTATCTAGTAACCCCGTTCAAGGCCATCCTATCCCCACAGTCTCAGAACCAGCTTCACACACTGGGTAAATGAGCTAATATTCCTTTCATTGTTTTAGAGACAAGGTATAAAGTAGCCCGGACTTCATGACCCAACTCACCTACCTCTGCAGTGCCTGGGTGCTTCCACCACCTCACTTTATGTGGTGATGGGGATCTAGTCCAGGGCCTCTGCTAAGCTGGGCTAATTTAGTTGCTCTAGCAAACTAAGCTGCACGCCAGCATCTCGTCTAATGGCTATCACTGGGTCACAGCCCCACTGTGCAGCCCTGCCCTGGCACTCGCTATATAGACCAGGCTGACCTCAGACTCTGAGATGTATCTGTTTGTATTAAGCGTGTGCACCGCCATGCTCAGCTATTACTGTACACTTAAGCATTGTTTCCCAACACTTTAAAAACTCATCTACTGTGAAGAACAAGCTCCATTCCCCATTTCTATAGCTCGGAGAATGAATGGCTCCTAACAGGGTACGCTTCATGCTTAGAACTGAACTCCTTCCATAGTCTTTGTGAAGCAAGACTTTGTGAAGCCAGGCACTGGTCATGGATAGACAATCAACTAGGCCTACCTTCAAGGAACCTCGCTCTAGAACCGCGTCTCCCACATGTTGCATTCTATAACGCTACGACAGCCATAGGCGTGGGCCTGTCTCATCCCTAGTGACCATGGGAGGAGGTTTCTTCCTGACTCCGTATGCTCACTCCTGCCGGACCAGATGTGCCACCTCTCACACTGCTGTTTCCTGTCTTTTAGTGGAGGGATGTCCCTGGCTTACAGGAGAAACAAGCCAGCCGATTCTGGGCCCTTTCCCTACCTACGTAGAGTAGTAGTTTTCTCAACTAAGCAGCTTATTTATTACCCATGGACCATTTGATGACGCACACAGCTGGTAACATGCTGGAAGCGCCACTTGTGTCTGCCCCCAGATGGCTACCTAGTGAGTTAACGTTTGCTCAGGAAAGCCATCAAGGCTGTTTTACTCCGTCCTACAACAGACACCTGAAGCCTATGAGGAGGATGTCAATTCCAGTTCTGGAAACACATAAAACAAGACAGCAGCCACCCATCACCAGAAAGCATTATTCCGTTGTTTTGTTTTGTATTTTTTGATTTTTTTTGTTTTGTTTTACTTTTACGCTTGCATTACAAATTATGAAAGCTATTTAAAAACAAATGTGAAAAGAAGTTCACATTCCTATAAAAACCGAGTGGAACATTCTGGCATGACTGGAGAGATGCAAGTTGCTTAAAAGAACATGCTGTAGGCTTTGGCAATGGTCCAGAAACACATAAAGTGTTGGAGGTTAAAGTAAGATTCTCAGATCAGTTCTGCAAGTGTGTTTAAGCTCCTCTTAGAGACCACAGTTGCTCATTAGTTAAGGGTGTAGCTTATACAAGACAAAGCACTTCAATCTGCACGCCTAGGAACACAGAGGAACTTAGGCCAGCAAGGAGCCTGTGGTGCACATTTTCAGGAGGCCCCTATTTTCAGGAGCAGGCAGACACAGGGGCAGGCACTGAGCCAGCACATCCTTCAGGGCTACTCCAATGAGTACCTGCTTGTCTCACCCAGCTCCAGGCCTGCCCGGCCACCTTCAGACATACATATGCTTTAAGTTAAAACATGGACAGAATAAAACATTATGAACAATTCGTCACTTCACTAATGACTAGCCACTTCCAGTCTTGTTGGGAAGTGCTTCTACGATGTGCAAAGCATTTCATGGGCTTACTCTAGTAAAAGCAAATGTTTACTGAGTGGGTCCTGTGGACGAGACAGTGTTCTGAGTGCACTACTAACTGTAGGTGCTGGGACCTAAGTATGGCCTCCCACAAAATGCTCATGTTGAAACTCTAACCAATCAGGGATGGGATCAGAAGGCAGGGAGCCTGGGAGGCGAACTAGTCCGTGACGGTGGTGGTGGTGGTGGTGGTGCTCTCATGTACTTAAGAGGATTGGCACTCTGGAGAGACCAGAGAACTTGCTCACCCCTTCTATCACTTGTAGTTAGTCTCAATAAGATGCCATCTCTGAACTAGAGAACAGCCCCCACCAGAGTCTACCAGTGCCTTGATCTTGGGCATCTTCCTACATCTGGAACCATGGGAAACAGGCTGCTGTTTATAGACTATCCAATGATGTGGGATTCCCCTCTGTATGCTGTAAATATGTTTTATTGCCATTGGTTAATAAAGAAGCTGCTTTGGGCCTATGGCAGTGCAGAATGGATCAAGGCGAGAATTCCAAGCAGAGATAGAGGAGAAAAGAAGGTGGAGTCAGGGAGATACCATGTAGTTGCCAAAGGAGACAGATGCTCAGGAACCTTACCGGTAAACCATGAGTCTCGTGGTAAAATATAAAATAATAGGAATGGGTTAATTTAAGATGTAAGAGTTAGTAAAGAGGAAGCCTGAGCTAATAGGCCAAGCAGTATTTTAATTAATACAGTTTCTGTGTGATTATTTTGGGTCTGGGTGGCCAGGAAACAAACGAGCAGTCTCAGCCTACAATCCAGTCAATGGTATGTCATTAGAGAAGCCTCAAGGGTCTAAGACACAGCACTGTAGGTACTCTAAGTACTGTGTAGGTACTGAAATTCCTCTTTCCAGCGAACAGGTGAGCAAACAGGCACTGTGAGATACCTGGAAGCCAATCAGAGAGTTTTACTAACAAGCTCCAGCCTGCTAGGGACACTGGGTAAGTCAGCTGAAGGAGTCCTTGTTCACTTCTTTCCCCTTTGGTTCAGGCTCTTCCTGGGGCCATTAACTTCAGACAACTCCGTCTAGGTAAAGCCTAGGGCGGAGACTACGTTACCAGGCCTAAAAAAATCATAAGGTCACCAGTTACCTGTCAGCCTTTGTACTGAGCCCAGAGTCAGGATTTCTATCCCTACCACAGCACAAAGCCTGTTGTGCCCGGAAAGCTGGGGTTCTGAAGAGAATAAAAAGATGTTCAGGAGCTGGCTACTGAGTACCGCTGAGACTGGTGTGGGAGCACACTGACTGGCAAGGCTTGCACTCAGCTCTACCTTCTCTGATAAGTTTAGGTGCTGCATTAGGATCCAACCTTACCAAGCAGCATAGCTTAGGAGAGCCCAGGTGGGCCTAATGGGCTGTTTCCTCTGCTCTTGGCCAAGCACAGCAGCCTAAATCCCTGTAACTGTGCTTTTAAAAACCCACTGGTCCTGGTCTAGGCACTCATTTTTGTCATATATTGTGCCAAATGAACTCGGATGTCTTGCTGGCAATCGGCAGTGCTTCAAAAATTCCATAACCGAAGCAGTATCTTCATTTTTAGTAGACAATTTTAGGAAAAATATACAAGCTATATACCATGAGAATGCAGATGAAGTAGAACCATCACTTGGGAAGCTCTTAAGTGAGAGGATCCTTACAAGCGAGTTCCTTCCTTCCTTTCCTGTTTCAACGATGACTTAATGGGCCCCCACTCTGTGCTAGTGAATAGTGAGTTGTGCTAAGCCCCTGCTCTCACATGGAAATAAAATATAAGCTTTGGGGGCTGGCAAGATTCTCAGCAGGTTAAGGCACTCGCTGCCAGGCCTGGTGACCTGAATTCAATCCCTGCAACCCACATGATGGAAGGAAGGAAAGAAACCTCTTCCATAGGTTTCCTCTGACTGCCATGTGCACACACACACACACAAAATGAATGCTAAAAAGTTCAACATAAAGAGGGCACCCCGCACCCATTCCCAGCTCTCGCTGGCCCCAGTCATCTCATTCTTTAACGCACGTCCAGTCAGGATGCTCCACAAATAGGGTGAATGAATTTCCCAAGTTCAAGTTAGGATTCCTAATCACAAAAAAGATTTTTTGTTCTTATTATCACTGTTTTGATTCATTTATCTATTTAAATTTAAAAGCCCCATGAGGGGCATACAAATAAGAAAAGTAGGGAGAATCCTGTGGTGGGGCGTGATTTGAAGCGGTCCTCTGAGCAGGTACATTCCACGCTTGCAGAAGCAAGCAAGGCTAGGAAGGAAACCACATGGGTATGTGAAGGAGGCATTTCAGAAAGAGGCAATGAGAAGGGATGGCCACAGTGACCAACAGCTTCTACAAAAGGATGGTCTCCTATTGCTGTTTGGACAAACCATTGGAGCTTACTGATGTTAAAAAAAAGCCTTATAACTGGAGGCCCTTAAAGACTGCCAGGAGACCTGCAAATTCCTGAAGCAGTCTTTGGGGATGAGGTTTCCTGGTCCTCTCCAGCTTCCAGACTACAGCCGTTCCTCCCTTGCTCACATCACTCAACCTCTGCTGATGATCATATCCATCACTGTGGCCCTTCTGCCTCCTCTACCAAGGACCCTTGTGATTACTTTGGGTCCAGGTCAGCATCCAGAATAATTTATCACATGTTAAGATCCTTAAGCACACCTGCAAAGTCCCTTCTGGGATCAGGGTAACAGACTCTAACACTCAGGCATTAGGATGTTGACCACTTAGACCATCCATTATCCAGCTTACCATGTAAGTACACTGCCAAGCTCCGACCAGGCAAAATGCTAGGACCTCAGTCTTCACGGCCTGCTGTGGAATGCTTGCACACTGTGTGAAAATGTATTGCTGTGCTTGGTGTAATAAAAGGCTGAGTGGCCCATACCTAGGCGGAAGGTATAGGTGGGACTTCCGGACAAAGAGAGGAAGTAGGAGAAATACGGTGCGCAGAAGACTCCATGGAGGGAGCATACAAAATGAGAGAAAGGTAAAAAGCCACCAAGCAAAATATAGATTAATAGAAACAGGTTAATTTAAGTTATAAGAGATAGTGGGACAAGCTCAGGCCTAGCTCTCATAATAATAAGCCTCCCAGCCATTACTGGAGAGCTGACTGGCAGGGCAGAAAAGGCCTGTTACAACACCCTGCTGGCCTGGTTAGGGAGACCAGAGAAGGTGTATTCAGTAGATGACGAGAGAGCGGAACACTGGGGATGAAAGCAGAGAGAGACGGGAGAGGGAGAGGAAGGGAGGAGGAGGTAGGGAGAGAGCCCATACAAGGCAATCACACAGGTGAGACTCCCACAGGTGGGAACACTACAGGTACACTTAGAGATAAGAAGCCCAGAGTAAAGGGCCAAGCGGACACCAGAAGCAAACCATTACCCCCATCTGGATGTGGAACTATTGACTGTGTTTTGGGTTAACAGCCTACCTGCTGCTTTAAAAAGCATCACGATAAAGCAAAGCTGCAAATGGAATTTTAATGTAAGGACATGTGGTCTCAAACTGGCTTTAAAACGTTCCCGTGTCAACTAGAAAGCTACAAGGCAAGCACTGTAACAAAGGGGGCAGAATGTTAACTGGTGGCACAGGGGGATGCAAGCACGGGACTTCGCTACAGAAAACCCAACCAGGTTTGAAATGTCTCACTGAAAAGCTGAACCTTTTGGAGACAAGTCAGCTGAAGCTTACAGGAGGAGCTTGGCTTTTCTACCACAAAAGGAGAGTCCTCTGTTCGCACGAGCACCTGTGCAAACTCTCTAACACAGGAATGGAAATGAAAACAGTAAGCTGTCAACTTGGGGAAAGTGAGAAGGCGAACATAGGCCAACTGCTGGCAGCAACAGAGGTGGCAGTGTGCACTGAGGAGCCATGGGGAAGACTAACACTGTGCTGTTGCTTGAGTAAGCCAGTCTGGTCTCATGGAGCCATGTACCCACAGCAGCATCACAGAGACCAGAAGGCAGCTGAAGATGATGACTGGCGTGAGCCTGGGAGAGCGTGCGGAGATGGAAGCTGTAGCAGCGTGGGGAGGGGGAGGGGCGGGGGGTGAGAAGCAACAGGTGAGACATGCCCACGGCAATACCGTGAGCACTGAGCTGGGAGGGGAAAAGTAATATTTGAACTCAAAATGCAGCTCCACAAAACAAAACATGC
The DNA here is from genome assembly GCF_903992535.2 of Arvicola amphibius. Classification (NCBI taxonomy): domain Eukaryota; kingdom Metazoa; phylum Chordata; class Mammalia; order Rodentia; family Cricetidae; genus Arvicola; species Arvicola amphibius. The sequence continues at coordinate 48,728,001 of NC_052047.1, read as the reverse complement.
ACTTGGAACGACACATAAGACAAGAAAGTTCCTGCGAAGCACTGGATAGTTATCTGGGAGCAGAGACCAACAAACTACCGTTCTTTCTGGTCAAACCCAACTTTAGTCTGACACAGCCTCACTGTTCACAGCCATGCCCATTCTTTATGTACTGTAAGGAGAATTTTATTTGGACAGATGCTGTCAATTACTAAAGATCAGGCATGATTCACACAAGCTTTGGGACCTGGGACTAAAAGGAACTGAAGGAGCTGGGGGGGGTAGGGGGAGGTTGACTCATTAGCCAGAGCACTTGTTGCCAGGTCTGGACCCAATTTCTGTGCTGGGTACCCAGGTGGTGGAGGGAACTTTAACATGAGGACTGCTTGTTGGGGTTTCTGTCCTGCCCAGTTCCCACAGCTGGTAAATCCCAAAGAAAATCACACAGAGGTCTATATAAGTTATAAACTGATTGGCCCATTAGCTCAGGCTTCTTATTAACTCTTGTAACTTATATTAATCCATTATTCTTGTCTATGTTAGCCACATGGCTCAGTACCTTTTTTGGCAGGGCAGGTCACATCTTGCTTCTTTGGTGTCTGGACAGGACTGGGGAGAAATGGGCTTCCTCCTTCCCAGAATTCTCCTGTTCTCTTTTACCTGCCTCTACTTCCTGTCTGGTTGTCATGCCTATTCTTCCTGCCTGGCTACTGACCAATCAGCGTTTATTTAAAACATAATTGACAGAATATAGAATTGTCCCACACCACAAAACTAACTCCCACAAGTTGTCCTGGCTTCCACATGCACCCAGTCACCTCCACAGAAGAAACTTTAAGCCGAGTCTTCAACACTGATGGGCCTAAGCATTCCTGTCTTCCCAGAGGGAAAACAAAGTAAGACCCACTTCAGAGGCAACACACCTCCAAGCATCCTGGGAATTGGACCCTGCTCCATGGTCAGAGACCATGGTTGGGGTAACATAGTAGGAATGCATCCCCCCACAACCCAGATGGGCTCAGTCATACTTTCCATGCTAAGACAGACACCAGAAGGCAAGCTGCAGACCAAGCATGCTGGGACCTGGGAAGGCCACACAACACCAGTAATACGGAACCGGTTTTCATACACGGATCTGGGGTTCAACCCTAGCTCTGTGGCTACTGTCTTGTCAGCTCTCAGGACAGGGAGCCATGTGAGCGTAGTGTCACCGCAGATGGAGGGGAAGCCAATAATGTCCTATAAGGTTTGACAGTAGCTACTGTCATTGAGGTGCCAACATGTTTGACATTTCAGATGTGAATGTTTCTAAATCAGAACAAAGGCCTTGTACATTAATGCTATTGCCACCTCATTTATGGCTAATATTAAGGTATACCTTAGGTCATACAAAGGGCAACAACCAATCAGTATATTCATTCTTACCAGAAAAAGTGGGCAACATCATCATCGACCAGATAGGTAAGAGGACTTTGGGATGTGCAAACAGACTCTCAGATGTCAACTGCCGTCACCTGGGCATGTGGAGCCAAGGCCTGTGTTCAATGCGGTTGTCTGATGCCCACCTTTCCAAGACTGAAGACGGGCACTCTGATTCCAGTGGGCAGATCCAAACACAGAGAAGACCCCCCACTCAGCTGAGTATAACCATCTAGCAGCACTTAGTAGGGAAACGCAGACGGGCCTGGGCTGTGCAGGCTCGCAGGCCGATCCAAGCTAGCTCATGCTCCCTCCATGGAGGCCCAGATCTTTTTAACATCACGTGAAAGCTGAGATTGAGAGGGGACATTCTGGAAAGATGACTAGAAAATCTGGATTAGAGAAAAAGAAAGATCCCAGAGTAGACATGAGAACCCAGGCAAGCCATCTCAAACCTTGTCTTTGCTGGGTCTGTGTCACTCAAACAGACACTGGTCCAGACTTGCATGTACAAAGCCCCATGAGTGAACCCTAAGGACTGCACTAAAAACGAAGAGAAAAGGACAGAGAAATAAAGCAAGATGGCAAAAGGCCTTCTTTCTATGGTGTGCATGTCCCACTCACTTAAAACAAGTCACAGAAACTTACAGAACCCTTGATGGGGGTTTGGGGTTATGGTGCTAAGTGTTTTCTTACTTAACACAAACACGAAGGAGCTACATACCCACTCACAAAGTACAAATCTAAAATGTCAAGTGATCCCTCCACAGTGGATCTGTAATTTGAATCCAAGCCCATAACTTTACATCATGGTTTTCAACTGTGTATTCTTTTTGGCATATCAGGCTTTGGCCACAAATTTCTGAAGTGAGAACCAGTTTGAACCACAGTGAAGTAGTTCCTAAAACACTAACAAATCTCTTACTTCCCACTCATACACAGAAATTCACCAAGGTAAATACGGTTAAATAATAAATGGAGGATTCATAATTCATTATAAATGATATCCCTAACGGTTTGGAATGCTGCTCTCAGCAATAGAGGCATCAAAAATACCTGATCTCAAATATATATACTGCAGATATATAGCAGCAAAAATAGCCTGGTACTGACATGAAAACAGGTCTATGAAATAAGGCCAGAAGTAGAACCAATGTTCTATGTATGGTCATCTAGCTCTCGACAAAGGCAACAAAAGAACAAGCAGAAAAATGACAGCCTAGTCAACAAACGGAGCTGGCAAACTTGGCTATCCACCAGCGGAAGAACGAAATTAGAAAGTTATCTTTCACCTTGTACAAAAACCACAGCACTTCAGAAGCAGAGAGAGGTGGCTCTCTTGAGTTCAAGGCCAGCCTGGTCTACATACTAAGTTCCAGAATAGCTTGAGCTACATAGAGACCCTGTCTCAATAAACAAAAAAGACAAAAAATAAAAACTCACAATGGACAGCTCTGCCCTCACCTTACACCTCCTTTGACTGTGTCTCTGGTAAGACCTGTGTGTACAATGCAGCGCTCAGGGCCTGCTAAGTTACAAGGTCTCCATGGGTCCCACCAGTCCATTAGATGCTCACTTCCATCTTGGGTGGGCTGTGAGTTCTGCTCTCTGGTGCCACAGTGGAGGGAGCTTGATGAACGGTGCATGGATTTTTTAGGCTTCCCTCCGTGTAAGTTCTCAGGTCAGTCTGCTTAGTCTGAACTACCCAGAGCAGAGCAGAGCCTACCACAGGGAACTCACATTACATTTGTCACGCAATAATCCTCTCAGTACCGAGATAGGAATTAATTCATAACTGAATTAGGTGTCAGTAAACAGGCGTGGGTTCAACTAGAAAATCCAATGCAACAGTTCTGAGCAACTCTGCACAGTAGGCTCTTTTCAAGCCTGGGCCGCCTCTTGTCTCTCCTAGTCTCCTCCCCTGGACCTGTTGTTTTTGATGGGCTTCTTTTATATGCACACACCTGAACAAAAGCCAAGTACATCATTTCTTAGCTCAAAAACTGTTCCTTGAAAGGCTGGAGGAAAATGTGGCCATTTTTAAAAGCATTCCTCAAAAAAATCTAGTGTGCATCTCTACCACGTCTCAGGGAGCCAAGTCTGGATGAGATGTTAATGTGTTTTCTATAACAAAAGGAAGGGAACCGGCAGCTATCCCTGCCCTGGGCTGGACCAGCCAGCTTGGATGCAGCCAGAACACCACACCACACCACTCCCCAGCTGGCCCCTGGCCCAGTGCTTCAACCACTTCAATGGAGACTGAAGCTGGAGGCTGAGAATTTGTTTTCAGTTTTCTGATCTGGAAGCCTGACCACTGGTGTCAGTCACTAGGAGAAGGAAAATAAAGAGGTGGTTATCACTCCACTTAATTATGCCCACAGAACTCATGTGAGATTTGCCAAAGGCCTGAAAATCAATCTGCCCAAGTATGTTAGTTACGGCAGGGAAAGCTGACTAAATTTTCACTCATCTGAACATATCAATATTTATTGGTCCTAATCTGTACAAATAATTCATTAGACAGAGGAGTGCTTCAATCCTGTCTCTTGATGTAAAGATGAAGTGGGAATGGCTAGTGACTGTCACCAACTTAGAAGACAACCAAAATCCAGCATGATACCGAGTAAGTTGGTTGCACTGTGAATCCTATGATGCTCCCAACATCTGTAACTGAGCACCGACATGGCCGGCTGGTAACATACCTTCACAGGGTTCTTGTCCTGGTCGGGCTACATTGAGCAGCAAGGGGTAAGTGCTTAGCTTCACACCCATACCAAACTAAAGGTTCGGAGAGAAGGGGTACAACCAAATGGAAAAGTTTGATCTCTGGGAGATAAGTTTCCAGTTATCTTATTTTCTTAAGATAATCACTATATGTTTATTACCTACCTACAAATTAAAGAAAAATAAGCAAATTTCGCCTGCAGTTGTAAAGAACCAAGACGTTGGAGCCTTACCAGAAGCTACTCAGTCTACAATTACCAAAGGCATACACTATGGCCACAATCAAATCATTAAAATGGAGGAAGGCATACTCTTTTGAAAGTACCTCGCTTTATATCTTTTACCTTCATGCCACTTATAGGATTCAAAAATAACTTTGTTTTTTGAGACGGGGTCTCTTTGAAAACCAGGCTGACCTTTAACTTATAGAGACACAGGCTTCTGCTGGGATTAAAGACTTGCACAACCACATTCAGTTCAAAATAATTTATGAGCCGAGAGATAACTCATCAACAATGAACATTTGTTGGTCTTGTAGAGGACCCGAGTTCAGCTCCCCGCACCCACACAGGGGTTCCCTGGTCTCTAGTTCCAGGGTAGTCAATGCCCTTTTCCGGCCTCTGCAGGTACCAAGCATGCACATCATGTGCATTCAAGCAAAATACACACAAGATGAAGAATCTAATATAAAACTGGGTAAACTGGGGTGATCAAGCGGGATTTAAAACTGAAAGGGCACCAGAAATGTGCAGAGCCTGCCTCCTTCACAATACAGAGCTGGATAACAATCTGAATGACCTTGAACACAACTTTTTATCTCTATGACTTGGTTAAGATGAAAATGAAGATTTAAAGTCAATGACTCTTGAGCTCCTCCTATAATTCTAGGACAGTTATTCCAATTACAAAGGAGTTCCCCACTCATGTGGCCCTCCCGTTCCAGAAAAACAAAACACAGCATCACTTTCAAAGTCAGGCAGACTCTGGAGTCTTATACCACATGACTGCAGAAGTTAAATCCTTTCTCAAACGGCAGAAAGGTGGGCTCACATCAGTAAGGATATGACCTGGTGTCAGCTCAGAGTTTCTATGAGGTTAAAAATCCATTTTGGTTTCACTGGTGTTGACAAAGCATGCAAAAATTAGCCTAAATGGTTGCAGCCTTTCTCTGAGTACCTCAGAAAATGCTTAGCGATTTGTGTTTATTGTTTATGTCACAAGAAGCAGTGAGGCTGGCAGTGTGAATATGATATGCTTAGAAGCTGAACCTTCAGTCACTAGGGTAAGTCTTCAAAAACTAAGACTAAAAACTCTACAAACACATATGAATTGGCTGACTGTATGAACAGTAAACTACCAACTGGGTTTTCATGTCTCCAACTTTTAGTCACTGGATCTTCAGATGATTCTAAGTTTAAATTTCCTAGAAGTGGATACAGTAAGACATTTTTCAAGTGACTTTTGATGTAAAGTGGAACTTATGGGGATAAATCACTTAAGAAACCAAATCTTAAATAAAAATACTCTAACTATAGCCTTCACACATCTGCCTGTGGATCCCAAGGGCTTCCCTGAAGAGAACCCAGGCAATTAAACTACTTTCACTCAAATGGTGTGAGAAGGCAACCACCCTATTTACCACCCACTGATATGACAACACCATTTCATAGCCTGTCAGCCTAGTTCCTTTAACCCCCACCAAAAGGCCTAGGCAGTCCTCAGTACTAAGGGCTTATCACAAACGCCTAAGAGCATCAATGCTCAGGGTGGCAATGTTGTAGCCAGAAACCAGATAATTACTTGGGTGAAAAAGGAACAGGGGCGGTGAAATGACATTTTACTTCCAAAGTTTCCTAATGAACAGCTTAAATTAAAAGTTAACCACGAAAAGAAATGGAATAGACCCGAGAGTCTACAGGAAACCCAAAGGCTACAAGCAGCTTTCAGAGCACCATCGGTATCAGAAGTCAGTAGTATGACATAAGCTGAACCAACGACAATCACTAGGCAAAGACAACCTGGCCAGAAGCAATCACACCACACCTCTCTCCCTACACAAGTTTTGTTGTTTATTTTTTAATAGGCAGTGCAGCAGGCTTTGTGCCACTTGGGTTACATATTTAATCCTTTTGCCTTTTTGGAACTGGGGACTGGGGTGGGAGGTGCTGTGTCTCGGAAGGCTCACATCTTCTGTCCGTGCAGGGTACTAAGCCAGGAGACTGAAAAGGAAGGTTAGAACAAGTGGTCTCTTTCCGTGAAAACCTAACAGTACACCTTTTATAGACACACACTTAGGCCATTCACTTGTGGAGTCGGATTCAACAGAACAAAATCTACAACTACCATTATCATAAACACTACACAGGAGTCAAAGCTACAGAGAAACCCTGTCTCGAAAAAACAAACAAAAAAAAAACAAACAAACAAAAAAAAGGAGTCAATTTAAAAAAAATGTGGCTTCTCCATGGAAAGCTTGTGGTTCTCACATTCATTAAAAGCCTCCCAGCACAAAGTGATGCAGCTACTCTTCAGAAAACTTCAACTAAGCATCCTAAGCACTGGGGACTACTGTGACCTCTGACACACCGCAGAGAATGTTTCCAAGCCTAAGCAACTTCATTCACACTCTACAACTACTGCTAATTTAGCTCTTCCGCAATGAAGGATGGGAAACTGTCAGTTAGGGTGCCCTCCCTCCTCTGCCCCTAGGTGTTGGTTGGTTATAAACTCCAGTAACCAACCCTTCCCCTCTGTAAATGAAATGGTTCTAGAAAGCCACAAACCCATCATCTCGCTGTCAAAAAAAGCATGGGGCTAACTTAAACCTAGCTCCATCTATGTGGGATGCTCTAGCTCTTCAGATTACCTACCTCATCCTACCTCGGTACTTGAACAGTTGCTTCTAGCTTGGTGGATGAAACTGGATGCAGAAGGAAGAAATTCATTACCGTGAATGGAAGAGAACCATAAAGTCATAGCATTATACTTTAATAGATTGGGGGGGAGGGGCGTGAACCTGGAGGGCATGCTGGAAAGCAATAAATTAGAATAACACATGTATAAAAAATTGCCACGAGAATCTATCTGCCAGATGGATTAGTGGGTATAAGCGTAGTAGAGATAACCTGATATCCTGAAACAGCTGAACCGCGCCATGGGAATCGATGCAAACACAATGTAATTTTTTCTTTTTTGATTTTGTTTTTATTGTTTTTTTTTCAGACAAGGTTTCTTGTGTAACAGCCTGGGCTGTCCTGGAACTTGCTCTGTCGACTAGAATGGGCCTTGAACTCACAGAGATCCACCTACCTTTGCCTCCCAAGTGCTGGGATTAAAGGTGTGCACCACCACCATTTTTGTTTTTACAAAATAACGTAAATAATGTAAAAAATTTTTAAAATATTTTTTATTTTGTATACAGTGTTCTTCTTGTATGTCTGCCTCCATACCAGAAGAGGGCACCAGATCTCATTACAGATGGCTGTGAGCCACCATATGGGTGCTGAGAATTAAACTCAAGACCTCTGGAAGAGCAACCAGTGCTCTTAACCACTGAGCCATCTCTCCAGACCACAAAATAATTTTTTAAATTTAAAAGCCCAAAATGAAACCTGTTTCTGTATGTGTTCATCTAAAACATTAACTAAAAAAAAGTAAAATGTTTGCTGAAAAATTATGGCTTGGTGCTATACCAGAGATCTATCTAAAACATGGCTCTCACAGGTTAGCAGAAAACTGCTGAATTTCAAATTTCCAAGTCCAGAGATGGAAAAGATAACAAATACATCACCAGAATGGTCCCCAGTCTCAATGAAAGGCAGTCTGATATGAACAAGCAGAAGGTAAGTTTACCACACAAGCTCTCTAACCAACAGAAACTCGGGAGTAAGCCTGCATAGAAGTACACAGCACTGCTCCACTAGTGCCATCACGAGTGGCTGCACTGAAACCTACTAGGATAGGAAGGCAACCACTAGCTTTACACAACCCACCGAGATGGTGAGATAGTTCATCAGTTAGAGCACTGGTCAGGACCGGGGTTCAGTTCCCACGACTAAAGTGGAAGCTCACAACCATCCCTAACTCTTGAGTGCACCAGGCCCACACACAGTGCACATATCCAAACAGTCATACACATGGTCTTTAGTTCTACTTCTTCCAAAATCAGTAAAAGGTCACCTGCACTGCTCGCCAATCAGTTCTGATCTGAAATGTTGGGTCCTGGCAACAACCATCACTACTTGATGGCATTCTTCTCTCCCACTATGCTCTTTTCTCTACAACCTGTACCGTCCTCTACCAAAACACACCTATCTGCCACCACATCTCTGTCAAGAAGATAACTGTGACAAGTTTGAGTTTCAAAGACTTCACCAGTCTCCATCAATCTAACTTTACCTATCCACTGGAGATACTGCTAAAGCCACCAACTATTTGTAGAAAGTCTTACTGCATCAAGAAAATAAAATTCCTCCAGAAAGTCCCTGCAAGGTAGTAACCCACTTAAAGCTTAGTGAGTACCTTTCAAAGTCAGCTCCTCCTAACTGTAAAATTGAAAATGAATGGTAAACTAACCTCAAGTACAGTTTCTCTGGGATATAATTAAGCTTAGAAACTAAGTTACATAAAACACTATAGTTTTAAGAATTTTATTTTGTCCAAGTAATCTTCAGTGACTTTTTTAGTCTAAACATTGAAAAGAATACTAAAAGCAACTGCATTCTCACCACCAAGAGTCAGAGGGTTTAAAAACCCTAACTATTCTCTAAAGTTAATTAAATAATTTTCCAAAAATAAACGTGTTTCTCTCTTTGAGAATGGTTTTTTAAAGCACTAGTAAATTGTCCCCTGGATGAAATACCAGGTTCCTTGTTAAGTTACTGAACAGTGACACCCAAAGACCTAAGGTATTTCCCACCTCCTTGCCTTGCCAACAGTTATGCACTCTAAACTGACATGCAGCCAATAGTAAGCATTAAGCTACCATTTACTGGTGGTCTTTGCCATCCCTATAGTATAGCCACATTTTAATTCACTATGCTTCTTTTTCACGAGTCTTCAGACTGGGGGAAATTGTAATTTCTCCTTTAAAATGCCCAATTATTTCTGCAGGCAGCAAATCCGTAAGCAAGTATCACCAATACTAACCTGAATACCCCCAATCAAGCCTCACAGGACTGCAGGGAATACAGAAAATCTATATACTATAGAAGCCACACAAATCTGAATACAATGAATGCATTATAAATCTTAATTTAAACTGAGGTGGCCTTCCCATTCCCATTGTTTTCAGGCCCCAGGCTGCTTAGTTCAGTCACATTTATACACACCTTCTTCCCTGACAAGATAAAAGAGGTCACTACAGTCAAGCGTTTTCCCAACCTTCCTTTCTATATTCACCATGACCCAAGAAAAGTGTGGCTTTTCAAGCCTATCAGGTTTGGCCTCAGTTCTACTTCTCACGTGTGACTGAGTGCTTTTCACAAACAGTGAATGTTTTTCTTCAGAAAGTGTTCGCGTCCTTAGTGTCAGTGTTAACTCCTGTAGCTCCTATAAAGCTCACAGGAGGCGCGAGATGGAGCAGTAGTTAAGAACCCATACTGTTCTTGCAGAGGACGTCAGTTTAGTTCCCAGCACCCTCGTTGGGTAGTTCGAAACTGACTTAAAGCCAGTCCAAGGGGATCTGACACACATACCCACACACAAACATATACACAATTTTAAAAATTAAAAGCTTGCAGGTTTTATTTTAAGCAACCTCTTACCTTACAAACTCAAGTCAGAACATCGATGGCAGTATGCAAGGAAAGCTAGCAAACTAAAAAATGAGAAATCATGTCACTGCACAAGGTCAGGCATGGGCGCAAGCTTACATGCTAGACTTCAGAGATCAGATCAACTTGTGCATGTTAAAAAAATGTGAGCTCCCTCTTGAATGTTAAAATGACTATTTGGTGTAGGAGTTCCTTCTGTTTGTGTGTTGCTTTCATTGGTTAATGAATAAAGAAACTGCCTTGGCCTAGTTGATAGGGCAGAACTTAGGTAGGCAGGGAGCTGGGAGGAAGAAAGGCGGAGAAAGGGAGACACCACGGAGCCACCAGAATCAGACATGCCAAATCTTTCTTGGTAAGCCGCTGCCATGTTAACAGATTAATAGAAATGGGCTAAAATCAAGGTATAAGAGTTTAGCCAATAAGATGTTAGAGCTAACAGGTCAAGCAGTGATTTAATGAACAGTTTCTGTGATTATTTCGGGGCTAAGCTAGCTGGGCAGCCAAGACGAAAAAATACTTCATGAGGGTCACACATAGACACAGTAGTCTGCATCTGACCCCAATAGCTACCTGCCTACCACTTCTGCCTCAAATTTAAATTAACTGGCTAGCTAAAATCCAAAGCCCTTCGAATTCACAGCCGTCACCAATGTAGACTGTTCTGTGATGGGAAATTGCGAAAATGTTCTATTTTCACCTACTTAATTTTAAGAATGATGGGTAATGAAATCTGACAAAACTTTAGCAAGTTTAACATTTGAAAATGGCAGTTTTCGAAGTTACACGTGACTTCTTGTATACTCAAACAACCTCAATTAAGTTTAACTCAAGAAAATTAAAAATAATGTCCACATAAAGACTTATAAATACACAGCACTAGAAACCCATAGATTTAACTTCTAACCAGATATATAAACATGGTACGTAACGAGTAATGAACAATAACACTGATAAATACATTTGAGTCTTGAAAAGCGATATAAAACAGTGTAATTCCACTTATGACCCTGTTAAAAGGAAAAACTAAAAACAGAAAAGTAGAATGGCTGATGAGAACAATGAGAAGAGACAGTAATATGGAGAGGCAATAAAAAATTGCTGTGTATTTGCCTAACTTTATTAAACTATAAGGCAGTTTCCTATATGTAAATTATACTTCAATATCCAAAATGTTGCAAATCATATAGAAAATGTAAAATATTAAAATTATAGACCTTATAAAAAAGAGGTGGTTGACCCTAATGGTTCATACTTAAAATTTAATTTATTCCACTGCTTACTGGTTTCACTCTCCTGTGACTTTACTCATCTAATCATTTTTGTTAAAGATTTAATTTATTTATTATATATAGTGTTCTGCCTACATGCCAAGAGGGCACTAGATCTCATTATAGATGGCCGTGAGCCACCATGTGGTTGATGGGAATTGAACTCAGGACTTCTAGAAGAACAGCCAGTACTCTGAGCCATCTCTCCAGACCACCTGTTTAACTGATCCTGCCTTGGGTATCCATTTCTTGCCATATTCTTTGCACATAGCATCACATTATATTGAGATGATCCTGGACAATCCCAGTCTACTTTTAAAGATGGCTTCACAAAATGCCTCCTGGGGCTAGAAATGGTATAGAACACTTAAAGTACCTGTTAATCAAGCATAAAGACCTGAGTTTGGATTCTCAAAATGACAGCAAAACAGAACATTGTGGCACTCATCTGTAACCCAAGAACACAGGGGAGATAAAGATGGATCAACAAACGGATATGCACAGCTCACTGACCAGAATCAGTGGCCAATGCATCCACATTTTCTTAAGACATAGTAAAACAAGAAAGGATTGCCATGTAGTTCTTTGCAGGTAACTCTCACTTTCTCTTATCGTTGAGGCCAATGAGTCAGTTTTGTTTTCCCCTCATCTCTCTGATATGGTTTCTAGATATCCTGAACCACAGGATGTCATTTAAAAATGAGGCACACTAAAAAGGATCAAATTGCCCGAAACTAAAACACCAACAGAACCCAACGATACATTTCTTTCATATTAAAAAAAATGGCAGAGGCAGGAGAAACATTGATTTCTGAGGTCAACCTGGTCTACACAATGAGTTCAAAGTTAGCCAGGATTTCATAGTGAGACCCGTCTCAAAAGAAAACAGAAGAGAAAGGGGCACCCGATTTTAATAATAACAGTAATAATAATAGTCTATAAGTTAAAAAATTTATTGCATTACATTTGACTGGCCATATCAAGCATATCATTTTGATTTCAAAATGATTTTAGTTTGTCTATTGCCTGTTAATAGGAAGGTCAAATTTTTACTATAACATACTATACATATTATACTAGGAAAAGCTTCCAACATCCAATATTTAGTAAACTAATGGTGATCCATAGTACTGTTCCTTCCTACCCAGCACAAATAAACATATGCTAGAGTCTGGAGTACTTAAACTGTTCGTCTGAGTACAGGAAGATCTGACAAAAATGCATTTAACAAGGTAATAAATTATCAGCCTTATGAAATGAACTTTAAGAAGAATGAGGAGAAAGCCATTCTTTCATTATTCTGTCTCTGGGGATCCAATTTCAAAAAATATTACACACTTTATCCCATTAGATCACATACTGATTAACCTGACAAAGCACTACATTATGCTGTTTAAAACTTGGCTTTAATGACTACTGTACCAAAGGAGCACACCTTTTAAAAAATGCTAAATATGTAGTAACAATATGATTACAATGAGAAAAGAAAAAACCTAACCCTTGGGAAAAGCAGCTGCTATACTTAGAATCTAGAATAAAAGATACCAAAGAACTTGGCCAAGATTAGTATAAATAGACTTTATTGAAGTCAGTGCCTCTGTACGGAGACAGAAGATTGTGTCTACATAAGCACAAGTTGTAACATTTCACAACTTCTAAAAGGAATGTCAACAATTACAACGATCATGCATACCATGGTCGATAATCACATTTTAGAAGCATTTTCAACCATTTCTAAAGAAATGCTTGTAACATTGTTATATATAGAACTACTTTCAATAAACTGCAAAACATTGATCGACTTTTCCAGTATGAGCTACAGTGTCAACACAAAAGGGAGGCATAAATGTTTAATTTATGAATCAGAATGGAATATTTACTGTAAAGAAAAAATTAAAAAGCTTTCAAATAAAGGCCATTATTGAACCACCATGAAGAGCACAACTTGAACTTGACTTCATTCATCTTTTAAAGCTGTCCTCTGAATAACTTCAGTTCTAAGCATTGAATTCAGTACTGTGAATATTCCTTGGACTGAAGTTTTGCAATAATGCGGTCCAACTGTCTCTTTGCTTCACACTGTGGGAAATTGCTCATGTCATAATATTGAGGGGCAATTTTCACCAACCTGTCCAGAAAGGGGGTGGAAGTTAGGAAATCAGGATTTTAAGTAAGCACTGGGGTTACTAATAAGTTATAAATTCAATCATCTCATTGCTGAATTAAGGCAGAACAATAATAAATATGAGCCCACATCTTTACAAACATCACTCTTAGAAATTAATTTTAGCAAGAATACTAATTTTCTGTTGAACTTATCAATTTTGGAAAAATATCAGAATTTTCAAAGTATTTATTTAAATATTACATAATATGAAAATACAAAGCTATGAAGTGTCTCATTTGACCATACTCCTTTAACCTGTGTTTTAAAGATTATAAAAATGAGACACGTTCCATTAACCATTTTGATAGTCAAATGACTTTATTTTCTCATTCTCAATGTTTTCTAAACTACAAACATAAAGCTGTATGGCTTATAAAGGCCACTATACATTTGCCCCCTCAGCAAAACATTGGATAAAATGGTTATTTTCTGCATTTTATTATCAAAAGTCATAACCAGTGACAAAGATGGAAGCTGCAAAATACTGATACCACTAACATAAATGCCTTCCAGTTCACTCTTAGCTGACATTTCCATAACTTATAAAATGGTGGATGGACTGGTGGGGAAGAATCACAAAAGTGGAATTTTGCTAAATAGTCAGGCATAATTACAATGTTTAGAAATTATTGCTAGCTAACATACAACTTGATGTAATTATTATCTTTACCTAAGTCCAAAAATACCAACATTTTAATGAATAATTAAGGACAAATAAAACAGTTAAAATAACAAAAACATCCTTTCCATCTCTCTCCCGAAGAGGTAGCTGGCAGTGGCTCCTCTCCCTTCTGTTTCTCTTTCTTTCTCTCTCTACCTCTCTCTGCTATTCCCCCTTCCCTTCTATAACCCACTAAATAAATACCTACTCTCTCTGAAAATAAAAAAAAACCAAAATATCAAAGACAAACATCTGTAACCACAGACTACAAAATGGCAAAGAAAGTCCTGATACTATTCAAGTCCCTGCCCACACCAAAATTCCCACTGTCCTCTCACCAAAACAAACAAAAAACTGATTAAAATTCCACCATATTATACAAATCCAAGATCTATACATAGGAATATGCACATCTAGCTAAGAGGATCAAGATATACAATGAGCAGAGAAGGCTAGATTTAATACACCCACAGTAAAATTCTATCCACAGCACAATACTAAACTTGAACCTGAAAACAAACAGCATGCTTACCATTCTGGCTTGATGTCTGTACATGTCCGGATGTAATTCTTTGTTGTCAGCACAAACTCATTGTAAAGCACCCATTCAGGCTTGTGATCAAGCACAGTAGAGGGATGCAACTGGACCACCTGGTTATCTTTCACAGTTAAGTAATGCCCTGTTCGTTCTAAATGTGCCACCTGAAACCAAAACAGTAACTAGTGAAACAGCTAAAAAACAGTATGAGGTATTTACAAGAAAAAATGATCTTTTCTGGTATTTCACAAACACACGCATGTTTTAACGGAATATTTATCAGTATACCACATGTGTGGCTGCCCGAGGAGGTCAGAAGAGGGTGCTGGACCCCCTTGGAAATGGAGTCATAGACTATTTTAGTTACACGCTGTGGGCACTACCAATTGAACCCAAGTCCATCGGCTGAGTAGTCAGTACTCTTAACCACAGACTATTATCTACTGTCTGGACAGAATAAACAAGTACCACACTCATAACTAAAGAAAAGAAACCTAAGCAAACACAAAAGCAGCCTACAAAGAAAAGAAAACTGTAAAAAAAAGAGATCACATAATTCTTTCCTATATTTCTTTTGCTAATAATACACGGCAGTATCTACCAAATAATGATGACAAGAATGTTTTGCCTTTTCCAATTCTAGAACTCTAGATAATGTGAATCAATGTCATTTAGTAAATATTTATACTATACGCATACTACTAGGTGCCAGTTAACATTTGCTGATGCTAAAATAGGAGCTGAAAAACTAGTTTCTTTGTAAGATTCACACACACACACACACACACACACACACAAACACACCTATCTGCATGTATGTCTTTATGCCAAAAGAAAGCATCAGAAATTGAGGGCTATGAGTCTCCATGTGGTTGCAGGGAACTGAACTCAGGAACCCTGAAAGAACAGCCAGTGTGCTCTTAACCACTGAGATATCTCTCCAGCTGATACTAAGTACTTAAGCACAGCTTTATCTGTGTGTGTAATAACAAAAGCAAATTTAAGAAATATCAATAAAAGACTACATATTAAATTAAATATTAAGAATATAATTAAGTCTGGAGAAAAAAAACACTGATTCCTTACTGTATTATTCACTTCATACTACAATAAGTTAGAGACCACACACATCTGCAATCTCCACCCCTAGGGAGTAAAGGTCTACTGGAGTTAAGAGTCACCCTTTCATGAGACCCTTTCTCACAAATCCACCAACCCACTTTTTCTGTTACTTTGATTCAAAGACAGCAACTTCACAGAATATCTTTGACTTTAGATGATGGAACCAAATGCATCAGGTTCCTTTTAGCTAATGAGCAGACTTTGAGACTGATATATTTAGTTTAAGAAATATCCAATGATAGGGAGACTAAATAAGCATGAGCGAGAGGGGATGGTTTAAAAAACCAATTTCAATTCTAACAATGGATTTTGAACTTATACCAAAGGTTTTTTTTTTTTTTTTTTTAAAGTATCACTTTGGTTTACTTTAACCTTTAAAATATTTTCAGGCATTGGAGAGGTGGCTTAGCAGGTAAGAGCACTTGGCTGCTCATCCAAAGGACTTCGGTTCCATCCCCAGCAACCACATGGTGGTTCACAACCCACTTTAACCCCAGTTTCAGATGATCTGATACGTCTATCTGCACCAGGTATGCAACTGTTTCACACATACATTCAGGCAAAACACCCATACAAGATAAAACGTTAAAAAAAATGCTCAGGGTATTCATCTGATTTTTCCTCAAAATTCCACTTTCAATAATTTTTAATATAGTAAATTTAAATTAAGTAACTTATAAGAATAGTTTAAATCAAATGACACTGGACTTTGCAACACCCCAATGGGAATTGTGTAGAACTATATAGTTATTTAGATGTGGAGACACAGGAGCTTGAGAGGTGGCTCAATGATTAAGAGAACTAGCTTCCAGAGGATCCAGGCCCAATTCCCAGCACCCACAAGGTATCAATATACACATATATATCTGTATATAATGTGCATACACATACAAAAACAAATATGTATATGTGTATGCAGAGAGAGGAGGGGGGAGAGAGAGAAGGGGAGGAGAGGTAGAGAGAGACAGATTAAGGCAAAATAGTCACCCATAAAACATTAAATTAGAGAGGAAAATCGACTTATAGATTCATGCACTTAAATTTCATTTTGGTGGTCTTAGGATAATACATTTCCAACTAAGACCAAGATTTTGAGAAACCTTAAAGTATCCAAAATCAAGAGCTGAAACTCCCATCTGTATCTGAAAATGGCCAAAGTATCCATTTGTTATTACAAAGACTCCAGTAACAAAAATAAGTACTTCTAAAATTATATCCAAACAAATAAGTCTTCTAACTTTGCTAATCAAAGTATTAACTTATTATACACTAGACATGATTCTGCTCATACTCACTCATTTGAAGAAACTAGGCAACATTTAGAATCAATTTATATATTATTCTTCAAGTCAAACCAAACCATTAAGTTTACTAAAAAAGCAAAAAGTACATGAACATTTAATTATAAAATCCTGATCTAACTACTTACCTGCATAAAATACCCAGTAACCAATGCTTTTCTTATATTAATATAATAGTCCCTGCTTGTGAAATCAGTACTTCGACGGGGCAAATTAAATCTGTCCATAATTCTTGATAGCTGCTGGCGTACATTGTCTGCAGACATCAGCGACCGGTAGTTAATGAAGTTGTCATAACACCACTGAACAGATTCATGATCTAAAAAGTTGGGCAGAAGGACAAAAAAGGGAACCATGAATCATCCACACAGTAGAAAATTCTGAAAGGCAACTTTTTATTAAAAAAAAAAAAAAAGCTATAGTGCTGGAGACATGACTAAGTGGCTAAGAGTGTATACCGTCTTAGCAGAGGACAAGAGGTTGGTTCCTAAGCACCCATGTTGGGCAGCTCACAGTGGGACACCTGTAGCTCTGGCTCCAGGGGTATCTGAAGCCTCTGGTTTCCTAGGACACTTGCATTCAACCACCGACGAACACACACACACACACACACACACACACACACACACACACACACACTGATAAAATCTTTAATAAGAAAAAAGTTTAAACTAAACAACTTTAGAGAAAAATATTTATACACATTATTTTCTCTAAATAAGTTGTATATTACCAACTTTTATTCAGAACAAATAAGCCCAATTCAAATGAATTGAAAGAAACAGTACTAAAGTTTCTGACTAATAAATGCCAAAACAATGATTTTAAATCAATGGTTCTTAGCAAATTGAGTTATTTACCTATTAACAGCCACCTGGCTGTTTCCAACAAAGGATTATTAGACACTGGTAGATTCAGAGAACTTGGTAAAATGCCAGATTTTGCCCATTTTCAAAGAAATCACAGCCTTAACTGAAGAAAATCAAATACAACATTAAGTAATGAAGTGAATTTCAAATACCTAGCATGATACTCTCTAACTGTGCCTGAACTAAGACGCTAACTTGTAACTGTGGCACACCTGCCTCTGCAATTACAAGCAAGCTTTTGTTATCTGTGTCCTCCAAGGTCTATGAATAAGCATGTCAAGAATTAATAATTTTACTACATGTATTATCAAAAAGATATTTCTCTTTGAATGATTTCTTGAAAAAATTCTAACCAACCCAGTACTATTCAGCTCAAAGTTCAAAAAGTACTAACTATATCAAAGAAAAAGAATCCTTTTGGAGTGACCTATTTTTAATGACAATCATGAAAGAAATCTCCCTCATCTGCTTCATAGATCCTTTAATAAACTGAGGTTGCAAAATAAAAAAAGCGTGAGGAAAAAAAGCATTAAAACTAGATCATGCTGATCTTCCTCAGATAGTATATCTGTGGTATACTGTTTTGTTCCTGGGGTTGAGATTCAAGCAATGTAAGGTTCAACTTTGTCTTAAACAGACTGAGTAAGTTGATAGGTTCATTATTACAAAATACATTGCCATTTCAGAATAGAGTAAGCAGGAGTATGACTTCAAACTAAAGAATATGACCAAAAGTTGGGCAATGAAAATCCTCTAAGGTGTTGTTGCTTTGCACACCCTGATCAAGAATGCAGCTTTTAAAATTTTGCATTTAGAAATCAAATATCAAAGAGCAGGGTGTGGTTATTAAAAACGCCTGTTATCTAGTTACTCAGAGGAGTGTCACCTAAATTCAATATCGGATTGTGTAAAACTAGCCAACTGACTGATCAAATGACAATTTTAAAGATAAACAAGTGTCACCTGATGGTTCTACCATATTCATAAACTGGCGAGAAATAACTAAATAAGTGAGACAATCATCTAAAACTAATACTGCCTACTCTTTACAATGCTAAGAGCTACTCTTAATATTCAAAGGTAAGCTAACTGTAGATTAGAATGAAACCTCCCACACAAAGGTGTTACAACATTTTATTGTCTGCATATACGGTTACAGATATTAAAATGCCATCTTATTAACATGACATCTTAAGCTTTCCCATATTATCCATAGTCCCCGATGAAAACTACTTTGACCAGTATTTGAAGCTACCTACAAGTCCAATGCATTCAAATATTTTAATAAACAAGACTAAAATCTCAGACTCAATAAACAGAGTAAGAAATAATCAAGTAATGGTATGGTGATGTGGAAAAGTGTGTATTTTAAAAGGTAGCAGTTAGTGAATGAATAATGGCTAACAACTGTACTTTAAAAGGGTCTGCTGCCTCTGGTTTAATACAAGGACACAGAGTATTTTAACAGGCCTAAAAAATAACCAAGGCTTACCAGAAAAAAGGTTTCCTGGTAGTTACAAGCACTTAGTATAAAACGATCATGCCTCTAGAGAATTAATGTTTTTGTCTAAGTCTTCACCCCCTCTGGCTTCTGGTCCAACTACACAGTCAGAGTAAGACATCTGTAGATATCTATTAATACTTTCACCAAACTCACCTACCCAAAAGTCAAAATACTTATAAAACTAATGTTATAATTTCATAATTGATTTGCAATGAAATTGAGGATATTTTGAAACTTATTTTAATTGTAAAAACTACAGTATGAGAAATTAGAGACATTTAATATTTAAATGAGTATAGTTTCAGTTTTTTGAGACAAGATTTCTGTGTGGCCCTGGCTTTCCTCCAACTCTTAAAGGTCTGCCTCCCACATGCTAGGATTCAAGGCGTGCCTGACTACTGTTGTCCAGTTTCACAGTGAGAAATAATGTAGGTGAACTTTCCCTTTCATGTTTACAGACTATTTGTAGTTTGACTGAGAACAGTAACGCGAACCTACTCTTCATTCAATTTGTTGGGCTTTATGATTGAAAAATAAATATATACATAAAATATGAAACACATTACAATTTTTGTGTTAGTAGTAAATTTATACAGGGCCCATTTTTATTACTGTATTTCTCAAGTTTTCTGTGATTGCTCCTCTTTCCCTTATTATAAACCCAAACAATTTTGAAAAAGATTGGCAATTCTATTTTAAATGCTCATCAGGAGTTTTTCTAGCCAACCTCTGGGTTTCTAATGTAAAGTTGTCACAGATAATAAATGAAAGTGAGATGAAGAAACATCTCCTAGGTTGCAAGTGACATTTAGACAAAAGAGGTCCTTCAATCTACTTCTACTTACTTTGTTTAAAAGCATGGTAGACATTCAGCAGTGTCAGATGATCTCCATCTATGTGGGCAAATCTCATCTTGGCCTCATCTGCAGCTTTCTTGGCCTCCGTGGGGCGAACAAAACACTGTGGGACTAAACAAGGTTGGTATGGGCCCAACACAAACGCCCATATCGATGAGTCACGCATTCACAGATAGAGGAACAAGGCCTAGCTAGGTCAGTTCACAGAGCATAGGGCAGGGCAGGATGGCCTCCAACTGCATCTTGGACTGTTTACTACCTTGATTTGGTACATCACCTAACCACATCTGTAAGACAAGAGGGTTTCAAAGCTACAGAGTACCTGATTATTTTAACTAGATCTAAAAGTAGGCATCAAAACAGCTATTCTGAAGGCCATCAATTACTAGAAAGCTCAACTTATTTCAAAAACCAGTGCTGATAGCTCTACCAATAACCAGAAATATGGTATCAATAGCCTTTTAATTAACTAATTTTTCAAAAGGCCATCCATTCAACCCATTGAATGGCTATAGTTAGGAAGCTGTACTTGCCCACTGAATAACAATAACAACTTTGCAACCATTCTACTGCCACATTTCTATCAAAATTGTTTCCCTAAATCTTTGGCTATTACCAACTGGTGGGTATCACTATTAGCACCGGTGAGCAAAGCATATGTAAACATAAAAAAAAAAAGATTTGAGAACTCTTGGGCTTGATGATAACAGTAGTGGTGGAAGGTTAAACCGCCTTAGAATTAAGAAAATTCAAGGCTGGAATATTCAATCTAATGTTGCAGCATTTTAATTAAAAAGTAGTAAAGAAAGCCCCAAGTTAAAAAAAAAACTGAATCAAACCCTCAATATAAAAGTAAATCCAATATTAAAGAGTTGACAATTAGTCTGAAATAGTATTTCAAGGGTCAAAATATTGAACTACAGTAGTTGTTTAGAGCCTCAACATTAATTCACAAACTTTTTAAGTTCTTACAAAGTATGCACTACATTTTTTTAAATACAACCTTCCTTAATTCACGTTAGCAATTTCATAGTCATAAAAAGTAGTATCAAAATAAATACTTAACAAGCTTGGGACTTTTCAATGTTTTGAAGCTTTTATAACCTTACCAATAAAAATCATGAATTATCAGTTAAGATAGAAGATAACGGGAATAATCAACATCGAGATCAAATACAGTATTACTCTTTCCCATACAGTTTTCCCCTTTAAAGATGCCAAAGTAGCCAAATAAAGACATCGATGCAATCATAGTAAACTTTAAAGATCTTGCTTAATATAACTGAAGCAAGGTAACTCGTAAGTACAGAAACATGACAGCTCTAAGCACTAACATGAAACAGCCACCAGAGTTGAATAGGAGAAAATAGAGCTCCATAGGCCTCTGGTTTCTAACTCAGAACCTCAAACTAACCAGCAAACAAGCTTCACAAGCTAACTGCTTTTGGCATGACTTCTCCCTGACTGCACATTTTAACACTGTCCAGAAATGGCCTGTTTAAAAACCACTGTACGTTTAATCTCTTGATAAAGACAACCACCAAAAAATTACTTTCCCTAATTACTACTATACATAAGACTAAGATCTAGCTGGATGAGTTCACTCTCACCACAATGACCAACTCCAAAGGACTAATATTCTAAACACAAAAGTACTGTTTACTATATCTGATATGAGAACCTAGAGGGGAAAAAATCCTGGTAGGTAACAGACAAGCACACTAATAATTCTTGCCCCAACTTTCCTCTAAAACTTTATATTGGGAGAAAAACAACTGGGAGAATATAACAAGACATATAAGCAAGGCAGACAACAACCTACCACCACCTCTGCAAATAAGACTTAAAGCATTGATACTGCCCTGCCCATCTGCTCTGAGTCTGATCAGTCATAACTCTGCAAGAAAACATTTAACTACTGCTTAGATAAGTCACACCATTAGAATATACCATACATCTGAACTATGCCATAATTTTATATTTAGAAAGTTTAGTTATCCTTTAATTCCATAGATTTTGAATTTACAGTATTAAGTAATCAGGACCAATAAACCACTCTGCAATTAGAAGTCAGTTCTCTCCAGGACTGAAACTAGTAGTATACAGTATTTTGATTATCAGAATTCTTATATTCTATTTTTAGTTTTAAAAAGAAAAATCATGTTTGCAGTATTTCTTCTCCTTTCAGGAAATCTAATTTCCAAGTTAGATTAAGTTTCATTGCCACTAAGAAATAGTACTACTTTCTCAATGTAAGGGCCAATTTTTTTTAAAATTATCAAGTGTATCAAAAAGTTTCTGCCATTGTAAAAGAGTATCAAAATCAGATTTTTAAGTCCCAAATTATACATTACTACTTCTATGTGACACTGAATCAGAAACTCATGTTTGTCACTTAATACACATACATGTAAGGAAAGGCTCAATTTAAATAAGACAGGCTCCCTGAATAGTGTCAAGTACTAACCAAGTTTTTGTACTTTCAATAAACCTTTAAAATAGCACTAATGGATCTAAAGAAAAATGCAGTTACAATTGCATTCAAACATATTCTTATTGCAACTTCTATTTGTACTCAATAGAGCCAATGTTTTACTATATTTTATGAACACAAACTTTACTTTTGTAAGGGTTTTTATAAAGCTATTTACAAGGTATTTAGGAAGCAAACTAAGATCCTTAAAACCATCTATAAAATCTACCGTCATGCTGAATAATGATAATAAAAACCAACAAAAGGGAAGTCCACCCAAACTCTGAAGAGTTGGGCTTTTGAAAGGTCCCTCTCCCTCTATTACCTGACAACATAGCAGTAATAGATAGGACCTCATTAGAACAGTTGTAGTCACAACTTGCAATAACCATTTTAGCGAGCTGTGGATCTAGAGGAAACTCTGCCATCATGGATCCCAATTCAGTTAGATCTCCATCATCATTTAAAGCAGCCAAGTAATTCAGAAGTTCTAGGGCTCTCATCAGAGTTTCGGGAGCTAAGGAAAAAGGCAATCTTATTAGACAAGTTGTCTTAAGTAAGCAAATATATGACAAAGCACAAACTATTATAGCAATCTCATTTTTCACCCTATATTGGACCCAGTTCAGAACTCAAATTGTCATCAAATTTAATCATATATAGCAAACAACACTATACCAAAATGACTTTCAAAAAGTACCTATATGTAAACCAGGTGAATTAGTTCAAGGATGTCTTTTGTTAAGATAGATTGAAGCCAGCAGAAAATTACTTTTTCATAAAAAATTAGAAATATTACAATTTTTACATTTCCATGCCCTGGCAATAATTCAAACCTAAAATCCCAGACTAACATAACTGCCACCCTTTTTTAAGTTTTTTTTTAAATATTTATTTATTTATTATGTATACAATATTCTGTCTGTGTGTATGCCTGCAGGCCAGAAGAGGGCACCATACCCCATTACAGATGGTTGTCAGCCACCATGTGGTTGCTGGGAATTGAACTCAGGACCTTTGGAAAAGCAGGCAATGCTCCTAACCTCTGAGCCATCTCTCTAGCCCCCTTTTTAAAGTTTTAACACTACTTTGTAAGACCAAGCTTAATGCATTAGTGGAGTCAATAGGCAAAATGTACTTAATACATTTATGTTCTACAGGATACAGAGCTGACAAAGGTCCTGTTTTAAGTCATACCTGGTGGGTCCATAAAATCAAAATGTACCAAGTCATCAATACCAAGCTTCTTCAATTGTAATACAACTGATCCTAAATTAGAGCGTAAAATCTCAGGATAGGTGTTATCCTAATAAAAGAAAAACACATGTTATGGTAATAATACCCTTCATCTCTAATTCCTTAGCCCCTTGCTTTGTCATTACATAACCTGTATATCACTATCTCATGGGGAAAAACACTTGAGAATTGTACCAAAACAAAAAACAGGTCACTCCTTCCAAGTATTTCTACAATCTATACATTTTGGAGCTAGCCATAGAAATAAAACAGGTATGTCAATAAGTTATGCCATAACTCATTCAGTGTAAAGATGAGCTAAGGCTCAAAAATGTTAACCGAAATTTATTCCTTTCCTTCAACTAGAACATAATACATTTATATTCTCCCAAATGCGTAAGATACAGCAATACTCCTTACCTGCATTTCTGTTTTATAAGCTTTCTCTGTATAAAGTCGGAAGCATTTCCCAGGTCTGGTCCGTCCAGCTCTACCAGCCCTTTGCTGAGCTGAAGCTTTACTAATTGCCGTCACCAAGAGAGACTCAACTCTGATTCTAGGATTATATACCTATTGAAATGGAAACAAGGATTCTCTCTTCAGCAAAACACAAAGTTAAATCCAATACAATCATTCACGAGCCACGATTAATGCCAAAATAAAAGGTAGTTTTGCTGACCATGAATATCAGCTCCCATGATGAGAACTGCTTGTTTATGGTCTACCTTTCTTTCAGGCATTCTGGCTACCATTCCAAAAGACTGAAGCTAAAATTTTCAAACAAATAGACGATCCAGGATTTTCTATTACTACCACTTTTCTCCTTATCATATGCTTAAATCACCACTATCATACACAGAAGGGACACGGAAGCAGCCTGATACTAGAACATGTGGGGCATGTAGCCTAGATTTATTACTGAACACAGCATTAATTTCTGAAAGCTAGACAGAACACAAGGATCATGTCAGAAATTTGAAACTGAAATCCAAATTGGGGAAGTAACCCTAAAAATTATTTAAACCACAAAATGAGCAACCATTTAGCACACTCAAGCTCACACTGTATGAAGTAAGCTCCAGGACGATTACCTTTTGCTTTGCAAATCCAGGGTCAATCACAAACACCACACCATCTATTGTCAAAGAGGTCTCTGCAATGTTAGTTGACACAACCACCTGTTCAAGAAGCACAATTGCCATGACTTAATGCTAAGACACTGACAAAGGGACAAAGGGACTTTTAAACCAGTAAATAAAAAAAAAGATCTAAGTATTCTTCTTCAATGACTAAGACCTTAAAAGACAATCTGAAAGTGCAAGACTAACCATTTCAATTATGTCACAACAGCAATTTTATCAACAAAATTTGACTATAAACCACAATGATAATCCAAAGAAACAGAAATGTAGCATCAATAATGAGAAATAAGCATAGTTATAAACAAAATGAGTATCTCTTCAAAGTTCACACAGCATGTATTTCTTTATTTTCAGGCAATATTTACAAGAAAAAGTTTACACATAACACAAACTCACACCCCAATAATGTTCTTAAAATGTCAGAAGAAAAGTTACCATCCAGTAAGAATTGATAAATTCTCAAAACGAAATGTTAAGTTTTACAAAACGGAGTGCAGTGTCTATGGCATACAAAGCACTGTTTGGCAAAACAAAACAAAAAAAATCACATTTTACTAACAAGGAATACTACTTGATGCATTCACATACTATTACAGTCTTTTCAGAATCTGCATGTTTTTCCTAGATTTTAGAATCTCTTCAAAAATTAGTTTGAGCTCATTCACCTCAGGGAGTGCTTGACTAACAAGCCAAAGAAACCATGCTTGCTCAAAAATAGAGGAAAAGAGAAAAACAGGTCTGACTTGGGAAATGGTGGAATTTTTTTCCTATAGAAACAAAAGGAAGTAGATGTTTCTTGCTGGTAATGTTGACATTTGGAGACAGGTACGCAAGTAGTTGACACATATATCAAAGTATGCTAATACATTATAATTTGGAAGGTGAGGTTATAGACATAGAAAGTGCAAATGACAAAGAAATGCTTTGAAATTAAAAAGGAGTTATTTTCTACTTGAAGATAAAATAATTTTTTAAGCATAGGACTTGAATGTTTACACAAAATTTCTCAGAAGAGCTGAGCCACAAGAGGGTCAGCTTAGCCAGGAATTTATATTTAAGTAGACTACAGAAACACTCAAGAATTCAAAGGACACATATTTATCTCTCTTCTTTCACTCAGGAAAAAAAATAATTTTGTTATTCAAGAGTCTTAAATCCAGTGACTAATATTCAATACTTTAAATAATAAAGACAGTGTTATTTTCTGATTTCTTTCTAACGGGAAAGATTACCCAAAATGCCAACATAAAACCTTAGATCTAACAATGAATATTTCAGAATCATTTAATGACTTTTGTTGGGTGGTGGTGGCAGGTGGATCTCTGTGAGTTAAAGACCAGCCTGGTCTAAAGAGTGAGTTCCAGGACATCCATCCAGGCTACACTTGAGAAACCCCATTTCGTCTCAAAAAAAAAAAAAGACAAATGGCATAAACCATTTTTCTATCTATAGATCATACAACAAATAATTTGAAATGAAATACACATAAAATATACAGCAGTAATGGGGAAAAAAGTACGGTCCTTGGAAAGAAAGTACACTATTCTTGTAGAAAGTCAAGTTTTTGTTGTAACTGGAACAAAGAGACACAAAATGTCAGAGCTAGAAATCAAAACAGAACAATGTCTAAGTATTAATATCCCTTAGTGTCAGCTTATTTTTAGATCTCTATATTAGACTAGTTAACAGTTGTGAGGAACAAAATTAGAGATCTGAAATTTTAAATGCCAAAAATCGTGTGTACACTTGACTTCTACACCAAAAGATCATGGTTCTAAATACATTTGAGACAGTTAAAGAATATAATTATTTTTGTTATGTTAAAAGTACATTTCATAGGGTTCTTGGAATATACAATATGATAAAATTTCTTGAAGTGATCAATTATAAGGAATGAAAAATAAACATCTCTATTAGAACACAAGCACTATTCATCACTTCACAAGACAATTTTCAAGTAATATATACCCTCTGGGTAGGATGGGCAAACAGATGAAAATTCACATCAAGTACAAAAGGGAACTGGGTGGTGGGAAATGTCATCATGCTGCTTAGAACAACTTTAACTTAAAACCTGGGCTGTGGTAGTTTGAAGAGAAAATGGCCCTCATAGGCTCACAGAAAAGTGGCACTATTAGAAGTGTGGTCTTGTAGTTAGGTGTAGCTTTGTTGGAGGAAGTACGTCACTAGGTGGTAGGCTTTGAGGTCTCAGAAGCTCAAGTGTCATTGCAACTTCCTGCTGCCTGGGGATTCAGGTGTAAAACTCTCAGCTCCCTTCCCAACACCATGTCTGCCTTGAGTGCTACCATGCTCCCAGAGATGATGTTAATGGGCTAAACACCTGAACTATAAGCCAGTCCCAAACAAATGTTTTCCTTTCTAAGAGCTGCTGTAGTTATTAAGACCATAAGACATGGGCATTATTCTTTTTTCTAAAATTTCAGTATTTAAAGACTATGACGTCCACAAATAACTAACACCAAGGAAAGCAAGACTATGGAGACGGGCGTCCTTACTTCAATTAAAAAATAGGTTAGAAGGTGGTGCACATTGTTAATTCTAGCACTCAGAAAACAAGGCAGGCAGGCAGATCTGTGTGAGTTCAAGGCCAGCCTGATCTACAGAGCTAATTCCAGGAAAGCCAAGGCTTCACAAAGAAACCTTTTATTATAAAATATATATATGCTCTGCCAAAACAACACATATACACACACAGTAGTTTAGAAAAAGAGGATCATGAGAACTCAGCAAGCTCCATGTCGTTACTTTTAAATGTCTCTTGCTAGGAAGAAAAAAAATTAATCACACACTGGATTCACTGAGTCCTTCAGGTCTGCTGGAGGCTTTTCATTTGATAGTCACCAACTCTCTACCACCAAAAGGATAGGACTTAAAAACCATGAGAGGTTTAGCTTTGGGAACAAAATTCACAAAGTTTTTAGAATTAAAATATTATTTCTTATATAGATTTCACAAAACTGAAAATACCAGGTGCAGCTAAATAACACAACATACAAACCCATAAGCACACATAAACTCAATGAATGGATAAAAGTTAAATAAATGAAATTTATTACTTTATTTATAGAGTTGTTTTGCAACTTCAGGTAAAGCAAGTAGTAAACCAGATCTAGATAAAACAGTTCACCCTCCAATAAGGAATTAGTCAGCAGACAAAGTGGGAATGTTACAAGACTTTTCTAGACTAATTGTGTAGTAAGTGTTCAAAAATAGCCTTACAAAGTGTTAAAAATCTCAGGACTAAGAAAATATCTTAAGATAAATTACCCACAATATAGAGTATGTCCTTAGTTGGCACCAGCACTACAATTCATAAAATGTATAAGTTATCCTCAATAACTAGCCTCTAAATGGAACCAATATTTAGTTCATCAACTGCTCTTCAAATAGAACTCAGGATGCCTGGGTTGCCCTACATGAATACTGTTTAGTTACAACAATCTATTTAAGATAATTTGAAAATTTAAAAGTCATTGTAACTTAAGGAAGTTTTTCCCTTTAATTCAAACACGTTTTTTTTTTTTTTTTGAGACAGGGTTTTTATGTGTAGCTTTGGCTGTCCTGGAACTCTCTCTGTATACCAGGATGGACTCACAGAGATCTGCAATCCCTGCCTCCTGAAAGCTGGGATTAAAGGTGTGTGCCACCACCACTGGCTCAAAGACATTTCTTAGCTAATGCAGTTAACGATCTTTAAATAATGGAACAATAACCCTTTCTTCAAAACCATGGAATCATCTCTACAAGAGCTATATATCTCTTTTACTGAACAATACCTACTTTGAGATGTAGTAATTAGTAAGCTAAAAATTAAGCAACAGAACCCAGCTAATTATTTTAGCTTGGAATGTTCTTTCATGCTTGCTATTCCAAAACTCAGGAGACTCAAGTAGAATGACGTTGAGATCAGACTGAACTAAAATCAATCAATCTCTCTCCCCTTAAACTGCCGCATCTTTGAGCTTAGTGACATACTTCAAATAAATCAGTATTTTCAAACAAAAAGCATACAAAATACAAATATTTTCACTACAAATGTATTCCTTCAGAATCTTCCACAGAACAGTACCACAGAAATGTTTTAACATGTCCCAGGGAATGCATTACCTAACGTCTAAGAGAACTTCAACCCAATGAAGCATATTAGATCAGAAATTAGTAGCAATACTTTCAAGTTGAGTTCACTGCTCTAGTATTTTTCACAGGGCAGTCTTATTTTCAAGACTATTAAAACCTGAAATCGCAACATCTTAGCTTATTTTGAAACTGGTACTGAGCATATACCTACCTAGTATACATATACCTAGTATACATATACCTAGTATATATATATATATATATATATATATATATATATATAGTATACATATACATATACCTAGGCCAATTACACATCTCTCTACCAAAAGAATGTAATATGGTTTCTGCCTTCAAAGAATCCATGTATTTATCCAGTGTGTTTAATGCTTCGGAGTCTATAGAGTCAACATTTAGTACTTATTGACTTAAAATTCTGTTTTGTTACAGAAAACTCTAGAAAGGGGCCAAAGCATGGAACTAAAAATAAAAAATTCGTTTACCTGTGGAGTGTCATACATCTAACAGGACAAGGCAACATTTCCCTAGCTTTCCTGTAAACACTCTTCCATCTACTAAGAAGCAAATGTCTCTGTAGGAGAAAGCAATTTGTTCTGTTTTGCTTTTGTTTTTCAAGTCAGGGTTTCCTCTGTTGTAGCCTTGGCTGTCCTGGAACTCACTTTGCAGATCATGCTGGTCTTGAATTCACAGAAAACCACCTGCCTCTGCCTTTCGAGTGCTGAGATTAAAGATGTGCAATGACACCATCCACCCACAGTTCATTTTCTGATACAAGGATTAAAAAAAGTAGAGTTCATCTTAACACACTTTTCCATTTACTTCTGAAATGTAGAGTATTTTGTTGTGGTCAATCATTCCTCGGGGTGTGGTTTTTTTGTTGCTGTTTTTGTGGAGATAGGGTCTCACTATGTAGAGCAAGCAAGTTTCTATTCATAACCCAGGATGATTTTACATTCTTTTTTATCGTGATAAAAATTTTAAAATATTTATCACTTCTCTTCAAGAATGCTAGAATTACAGACATGCACCATGGCACCCAGCTTATAATCTGTAGTTGTTTTTATTTGGTTTCTCTAACTTTTCTATTATCAACAACTATACAAAATATTTAATGTTACCTTTCTTCCAATTGCTCCATTCTGTTTTTTTGGAGGTGGTGGCTCAAAAATGCGTTGCTGCTGCTGGGGTGGAAGTGTAGAATACAACGGAATGATTTTAATATCTCCAACTTCGGGGCCCAAATCATCAACTTCACGCTTTATTCTCTTACAGGCCTCATCAATTTCCTACAAAACAAAAACATTGATGATGAAAACAAAAATCATGGAATATAAAGTATTCATCGTAATCCTCATTACATTTCATTTGACATCAATCATTTGCCTTCATTTTCATATCGATAATCAATGCCTATCATTTCATAAATAATCTACTTTAAATTTGGTAACCAAAAATTAAACAAATTTCAGTGTGATATTGAAACAACCAATGAAATTTTGATTTCTGTATTGAGTCAGATATGTAACTGCTATATTTGCATTCCATGCCCCTTTTCTTGAAGACTCAGATGTCCTAATTAATTCTCAACAAATTGTATTAAAATTGAAATTTCTCACCCAGGAACATTTAACTGCACTCATAACCTTTTCAATTTTCACAATCTAAAAGAAGCCGATGTGTTAGATATTTACAATAAGTCAATTAGGCTTTAATGTCACATATCACTACCGCAATTATATGGAAGAATTGTTTCACTGTACCTAATGAGAACAAGCACCTTTACAACAATAACAACATAGATATTTAAAAGCAAGCTGACATGCAAATGCCTTAGAGCTGCTTCAGAATTTTCCTCACCAGGGCAAACTATTGCAGTGCATTCATATTCAAATATAAACTTAAAGACATAATAAATGCATTTGGAAGAGGAGCAGTAACTCTGGGGTGGCAAATGGTTTAAAAAGGGATGGTTGGTGGGCAAATATTTTGCTGAAACAATTAAATTTGGAAGTACATTAATTTACTCAAGTCTGTCATGTATATAACGAGGCAGTCACCTATTCTAACCAGTAAGTTGTTTATTGTTTAAATTCTTTTTCATTAGGAATATCATTAAGAGAAAAAAGTAATTTCAGGTAAACTAGGTTTCTATAAAACTAAGTTTCCAAAAAATGATTTTAGACCAATGATTTGCAACTATTTCTGTGTTAAAGAATATAAAATTCGGGGCTGGCTCAGAGGCTAAGCACACTGACTGTTATTCCAGAGGACCTGAGTTTGGTTCTGAATATCCACATGGCAGCTGACAACCGCCTATGTAATTCTACTTCCCATGAATCTAGTATTCTGTTCTAGCTTCTTGGACACAAGGTACACAACAAATACAAGCAACATGCATAAAATTAAATCTTTAAAAAATATACAATCCTTGGATACAATAAAACAAAACCCTTTTGCCTACTATAAAATACCAATTTTCTTAACTATTGTAAGGTTGTTTGACACAAGAAAATTGCTATTAAAAATCCAATGTTTTGAGCCAGGCAGTGACAGCACACTAAGCATTTGGGAAGCAGAAGTATGTGGATCCCTACGGGTTCAAAGTCAGCCTGCTCTACAAAGCAAGTTCCAGGACAGCCAGGGCTATAACACAGAGACACCCTGTCTTCAAAAAAACAAAAACAAACGACAACAAAAACAAAAAAGAAAGAATCCACTGTTTCTTGAGACTACCAAGTTTCTAGAAAATGAAAATAGAATGCCATATATTAAAAAAATTGCTCTTAAATGCTCTATCTAGATCAGAATGCCCCCTGCTGGCATATAAATACAGAATTAAGAACCCTATCAAAGTGAAAAGATTTTCAGTAAGACAATTAGACCCTCAATGTTTCAGATTTGTTAATGTCAGCAACATATTGAAAAATAAGTCATCAACCTAACATCTACACTTCACCTATTAAGACTATGCTAAACACAGTAAATGAAATCTACGAAAAACAAACCAGTCTTCAAATTCAAAACATATGAAGAGTTCATAGCTACTTCATTTCATAACATGCCAGCACACACGTGTAAACATCACATAAAAGCCTTCCTTTTCTCTATGAATGAAATAAATTACATTAAGCTGGCTCAGAAAAAGATCCTTTTGGTTTTCCTCAAGAGATCACCCGAAATTTCCAATACTATTCAAATATGCCTAGTTGTTGAAGCAGGTTTAAACAAAGAGGAAAGTAAGAAATTGTAGAGACCAAACAAAAAGAGGACAAAATGAGCACACCAACAACATCAGCACCAACAGTTACAGGACGAATGCTGTTTACATGCCGTTTGAAAAGCAGAAAGTCTTATAGAAGCTTTATGGAAATTTTCCACTAAAACTGCATAAAAAGGACGAGTAGTTCCAATAGAGGGAAACTTTACCCAGAAAACTGCATTTGCAACACACCTTAGCTCACAAAAGAACTAAGCATAAGTCTCTACAGGAAATGAATGCACAAACACCTTTCCCCAAGACATTTGGCAAAGTCTACACATGTCTTTGCTGGCTACCTCTCATGAAGTATTGCTGCATCTAATATGAAAAGGCTGGGCATGCCGATAAATGTCCTACAATGATAGGCATCTGACAAGACAAATTTTCAACTCACAACATAAATAGCATTTAGGCTGAAAAGTCAAACTCTACAAGGGAACCATGCCTAAAAGCACAAATCATTAAGAACAATTCCAGGTTTAAAAAATTATCCAAAATTTACAGCTCTCAACTGAATGGCATTTGCTAAATAACAGTACCATAGGAGTTGGACACAATAAAAAGGTTTTGTTGAAGTCTAAGACACTAGCAATCTTCCGTAACACCGAATAGGCATCATTATGTACCATAATTTTTTGGAACTATAAACATTTCTCTGGAAAAGCAATCCAACGCCTTAAATGACTTAAAGAGCTTGTATGCAATGTTGACTCTTGCATTTCCTCCTCGAACTTCACTTATTTAAAAAAAAAAATTGAACAGAAACAAGAACTTGCTTTAACAAATTCTCTTCCTTCAGATCAGAAGTCTATTGAGAAAAACATTCTAGAATAGGACTCAGGCCTTCAAGTGTAAATGGTACCCATACATTTCAACTGTCTACTTTTCAACAAGAAAACCTTGAATGACTAAGGTGACATAAACATGGCCAGTGTTTGTCTATTAAGTTTACAGCTCCTGGCTAACAGAAATCACTGAACGAAAACTCATAAAGGATGATACCTCTTGACCAGTCAAGAAAAGGAGAAGGTCTCCTTCCTCCTCTTCACACATATGTATCTGGATCACTGTTCGAATTGCTGCTTCAAGATAATCTCTCTCTGGTTCAGGAGTATAGAAAATCTCAACAGGATGTGTTCGGCCAGGAATAGTTAAGAGAGGACAGTTATCAAAGTAAATCTGGAATTTCCCAGCATCTAGGGTAGCACTCATAACTATAACCTGTAGGAGGAAAACAGCAAATTACTTTTGAAGTTTTAAAGATTTACATAATCTCAAAGGGAAAAAATAGTTATGGTCCTAATTAAACATATACTATCAGCTATATAGACAGTCCTTAAGTAGTGTATGTCCTCTTTAATCTCAGCACTAGGGAGACATGGGCAGGCATATCTGTGAGATTGAGGCCAACATGGTCTACATGAGTGAGTTCAGGACAGCATAAACAGCAAGAACCTGTCTCAACACCCCACACTCACAAAAAAGGTAATCTTCAAAGATAAGAAACATTAAAAATAAAGTAGAAGCCAGTGGAGTGGCACACACCCTAAATTCTAACACTCAGGAGACAGAAGCAGGTAGATCACTGTATGGGCTCAAGGACATCCAGGGTTATGTAGTGAAACCTTATTTTTAAAAAACAGAGCTGGGTGGTGATGCATGCCTTTAAGCCCAGGAATTGGGATGCAGAGGCAGACAGATTTCTTTGAGTTCAAGACCAGCACGGTCTACATACAGAGCGAGTTCCAGGATAAGCCAAGGAAAGAGAAACACTGCCTCTCAAAAAATAAATTAATGCACAAACAAATAAATAAAAAAATGCGGAAAGGAATAAATTGTAGCTATATTTTAAAATACGAGACTATCTGACAAGTAAACCCTATGTAAGAGATACTCATTATACAATATGACAATGAAGATTTGCTAATATAATACGATTACTGAATAATAAAATTTGCTCATTTCTCCTAAATTATCTTAATGAGCAGTGTATTTTGAAAACCTTAGTTATGTTAGGGTCTTCAGGCTGGCTGGTCCAAGGCCCACCCAGGCATCTTCCCATACCTACATTTCTGGCCCAAGGATTACAAGGTGTCACCATACTTATAAGACTGTTTCTTTGGGGATGCTGGTTCTGTGTATAATTGCTCCCACCCGGTTATACTAGGGCATCCAATACCTCTGGCCTCTGCTAGCATCAGCACTAATGTGTACATTCCTATACGCACATGCACACACAAACACATGACTAAAAATAAAATGACTTCACCTTTAAATCTGATCTTTGTCTTACAACTTCCTTCAAAACACCCATGAGAATGTCTGTAGCTAATGTTCTTTCATGAGCCTCATCAAGAATTATCACACCATAACGCTCCAGGAGGGGATCATTCATGGCTTCACGAAGTAGCATCCCATCAGTCATATACCTACAATCACAAAGACAACATTAGTCAAGACTCAGCTGTGTGATTTTAAAACTAAGCATAATGACATAAGTAACAACTGCAAAAATTAGACTCAAGAGGAGTTTAAGAGTACATGAAACCTTAAAAATAAATCTTAAAAAAAATCATAAAATCTTACCAAATACTGCAATATACTGAGAAATATAACTCCTAACTGTGGCATATAATGTTCACATGGTTTCATACAAGCACTTAAAACCAATCTGTCATAAACTAAAAAAAAAAAAAAGGAAAAATTCCCAAAAAATTTCAAAACAAGCCAATAAACAAACCATTTTAACTCATGCTATCAAACAATTAAAATGTTACTACATGCAAAATGTACATTTTGGGAGGAAAATGAAACCCTAATTTTTTAAGGTGATAATGTTAACAATAGCTGACAGCATATAAGTCTGCTTGCTATTCTCCCCAACACCAATGAAATGATCTAAAGGACAAAAACGGGTTCATTCATAAAAGCTCTGGGAATGACAGCATCAGTACCATAAGAATGTTGATACTTAAGTGTAAAATAAAAAGTAAATGACATCAGACTGAATGGTGAATCAAAAACAAAAAAAAGGAAAGAAAGAAGCTAGGCTTAGAAATGGCTTCAGAGAAGGCAGTTAATATGGAATCCAACCATTACAGAAGGAACCAGTAGAGTCAGTATCAGATCAAGGGTGGTTTGTAGAACACTGCCAGTCATCTCCTGACCATTCCACTCAGGTCAGTGCTGTCACTAGCACAGAACTATCTTTAAGTTTGGCTCTTAGACAAAAACATAGTATGCCTTTCAATGCTAAAGCCATGGTTCATGGTCAGTTAAATAAAAACCATTATATTTAGAAATTTAAATCCGAAGCCATCATTTATGACTCCATTTTGGCTCGTTGTCCTATGTCTAACCATCCCTAATCTTTCAGAAGCCAACTTGACTTCAGTTTATGCCATCCAATGAAGCAGTTAAGTTCAGTATTCTGACAGCGTACAAAATAATGAACCCCTCTCTTTATTTCATCTAAGCAATCATAAATTTATTTAAAATATTAGCAAAGTATACCTTTGGTGTGGGACAATGGTCTGTATTCTGTCAATTATATTTTAAATAAATGCTAATTGGTCAGTAGCCAGGCAGGAAGTATAGGCGGGTCAATGAGAACAGGAGAATTCTGAGAAGAGGAAAGCTTGGTCTGCAGTCCTCGCCCAGCCACAGAAGAAGCAAGATGTAACTTCCTCGCTAAAAAAGGTACTGAGCTATGTGGCTAACACACAAGAATAATGGGCTAATATACGTTATAAGAGAAATACAAAGCCTGAGCTAATGGGCCAATCAGTTTACAGCTAATGTAAACCCCTGTGTGATTTCTTTGGGACTTATCGGCTGTGGAAACTGGGCAGGACAAAAACCCTGACAACATACCTTCACCACACACACACACACACACACACACACACACACGAGTCAAATTTCAGGAAAGGGCTTGTTATACAAGAGCCAACATACCTAGCCCCTATTTATACAGTTTGTGTTTCTTTGGTGTTCTTTTAAAAATAAAAACCACCACCACTTCTGGAATCAACTCCCAAGATTTTAAGGACATGAAAGAAAAAAAGACACCGTCAATTAAACAATGACTGAATGTCATAACAATACAGCATAGCACCTAATAAGTCACAGTGGCTTCTAGATGTCTTGAAATTTTTCACCTATTTGAGAGCACTGGCAATTGCTGCTTTCAGATGAGTTACTAAAATGAGTGACAAAGTAATTGTGGATAAATGCCTTGGTGTCAACAAAATTTTTATTTTAACTTTTAGGGGGACAAGAAAGTACTAATTATTTCAACAATATTTGTTCAAATACCTATTATCATACCTCAGTGCTGCCTCTACACCTTTCTGGACTATCAGTTGCTAATCTTTCAACAGGAAACCCTACATTTCTGAAAACATTTTTATTAGCAGATTTATTAGCAGTCTGTTATTTCCAAAAATTCATACTGTGTAGCTGAAGTTACAATCAGTATCAAATATTCACAGGTAATAACCTCCAAACACCTACTAGTTACCAGACTTCAACTGATTCTAAGGTGTACTCCAATTGGTATACTCTTCCATAAGAAAGTTACAAAACTGGTGTGTTAATATCTCTAAATTATACAGGCTTACAATCATAATTACTTAGTTAAAACCAAGTAAAACAAAAAGCTGGTGATGAGCAACACTATCCTAGCTTAAGCATTTTTCAACTAATATATACAAATAACATAAGAGAGTGACCAATAAACTGCATGAAAGTTACTCCTAACTTACGGCTGCTAATGAAAATAAACTTCTGAATGTTTTTATAAAGGTGTTTCCAGAAACTTTAAAGTGAGAGGGAAGACTCTAGATGTGGGGCTGGGTGCCCTTATGCCACAGGCTGGGCTCCCGGATTAGAAACTACCACCAGAGCTTTATTTCCACTTCTTTCCTGCAGATAGAGTATGAGCAGCTGCCTCACACTTCTGACCACCATGCACTCTTTATGGTGTTTCCCATCCCTTCTAAAAGGTAAGCCAAAAATAGGCTTTCTTCCTTATGTTGCTTGTCTGGTATACGGTCACAGCAAAGAGAAAAATGAATACAGCCAAATTAATATGCCTATTTAAAGAAGTGTATAGGAAACAATTTGCTGGGCCATTTATTTTTGTTTTGTTTTTCGAGACAGGGTTTCTCTGTAGCTTTGGAGCCTGTCCTGGAACTAGCTCTGTAGACCAGGCCTGCCTCCGGCTGCAGA
The DNA here is from genome assembly GCF_903992535.2 of Arvicola amphibius. Taxonomy (NCBI): domain Eukaryota; kingdom Metazoa; phylum Chordata; class Mammalia; order Rodentia; family Cricetidae; genus Arvicola; species Arvicola amphibius. Next base: position 48,690,357 of record NC_052047.1, on the reverse strand, counting down.
GTGCTGCAATTAAAGGTGTGTGCCACCAATACTCGGCAAGAGCAACTTCAGGTTGTAAAGAATCAACATTTCTCAAAGACATTATGACCTTTTGAATATGGTGTCCTTGAAGGATTGGTTTCAGTACACCAAGGGGATACCAAAATCTGGGTTTTATATAAATAAGCCTGGTATTTGCATAACGTCCGAATGTTTTCCTATACATATTTTATTTTCTAGATGCCCAACATATAATCATAAAGTTTTATTTAATCTTTAAGGAATGACAAGCAAGTGTCCACGTTTAACACAGATAGTGATTTTTTTCTGGATTATTTTCATTTTCACAAATGCAAAATAAGTGTCAACTCTATTTACTTTTTGCATTCCTTTAGCTATAGAATTTCTGAATGCCAACAGTAACACAGAACAAAGCAAAAACGGCTTCATTAACAGAAAATAGTTCTGTAATAGTGACTGCCCTCAACCCGGAGTAGTTCAACTTTACCCTGTTAAAACAGGGAACTTCTGATGGGCTAACTCAAACACTTATGCCATTAACTAAGAACTTCAAACAAACTTAGTCAATACGAATAAAGAGTTTTACAAAAAGATATTCTATTGTCTAATACTAAGATTTCTTTACAAACAGCCTATTTATAATTCCTGGCTATGTCATAGACATTCCAACAAACACAGTTTGGATAGTTAATAATCTCAGTGTCTGTATATATATTCACAGCCAACTAATTGAATAACTACTGCTATGAGCCTATCACCCAAAATTATTTTAAATTAATGAAAATCTCCTAGATAATTTAGGTCTATTGGATCATGTTTTCATCTTAACAATGTAAATAGTAATATTACTACTAATTCAAAATAGTTCAGGATTTTATCAACAAACATTTCTTGGTAACTTCCACAGGATCAAGTATAATTTGACAAACCTGAACAATAAAAGTACAACAGAATATCACATTACTGGCTACAGTAGCAATTCTTAACCTTCCTTAAGCTGCAATCCTTTAATATAGCTCTTTAATTGTGATGACCCCCAACCATAAAATTATTTTCATTGGTACTTCATAACTGCACTTTTGCTATTGTTATGAATCATAATGTAAATATCTGATCTGGAGGATATTTGATATGTAACCCCCAAAGGGGTAACAACCCACAGGTTGACAATCACCAGGCAACAGTGAGAACTACTAGATGTAGATGCTCATCTAAAGAATATACAATATTCTTAATGTTCTAATATAGCAAGCAAAACAAAAACCAGGAAGCATCCAACTCTCTTTCCAATACATACGTATTCATTCTTAGCTGAAATACTTAGCCCAGACCCCTAAACACACTAAACACACACTTTGTTATAGTTCAGAGACTTAGAATAAAAACTTTAAAAATTTAAGTAAAAACAAAACAAAAAAAACAAATTATTTTAAAATACTTTTACAACTCCTACAACTCTGAATTTTGAAGACAATACTCTTACACCAGAACATGACAGAAATCCGAGGTTGTAATTTCTTATGCAGTATCTTCTAAAACAATGGTAGCGTGTAAACAAAGTGAGCCTTTCTACAAGCACTTCTTGGCAAGTGCATAAATAATATTAGAAATATAAGTAGAAAATCTAATTAGTTTACAGTGATACAAGTCAATAGTATTCTATTTCTAGGGGGGAGGGGAAGCATTTCCCTTATAAACTAAGGATCCGAGTTCAGTCTAATTTGAAAACTCAACTTCAAACCTCCACAAGTTGTGAGGCACAAGTTTCCTACACAAACATTTAAAAAATAAAGAATTCGACTTGAATGCTAACAATTATTTTGGTCTTTTAGTTGCTTCAAGAGCCAACTAACCATTTATTATATCTAACAGGTCAAACTAAACCATTTAGCTTAAGTACTACTGAGGCTACTACTACAAATTACTTTTAAATTGTACAATTTGTGGACTTAAAGTAGTAGCAGACCTGCTTTTACCTTTTACCTTAAGTCCTAAAAGTATTTGCCTACATTCATCCCATGACAAACATCAAATTTCAATACATGCTAATGTCCCTCAACTGAACTCAAATATCATGATATATAGAACTTTATTATATTACTTTATTAAGCCCCCTTTTAATGTGTTTAACTGGTATCTTAGTTTTCTATTATTGTGAGGAGACACCAAGACCAAGGCAACTTCTTAAGTTTTTTTTTTTTTTTTTTTTTTTTTTGAGACCTGCTTTCAGTTTCAGGGGCTGAATCCATGACCACCATGGCAAAAAGGATGGGAGCAAAGAGACATAGCACTGGAACAGTAGCTCAGAGCTTTTACATTACCAGAAAGCCGGAGGGAGAGTGACAAACTAGGACCCACCCCTAGTGACACACCTCCTCAAATAAGGCCACGTATTCTCCAAGACCACACTTCCTTCTTAAACTATCCAATTTGGAAACAAAGATTCAAATACTTGAGCCTATGAAGGGCATTCTCACACAAACCACAACTGGTTAATAAGATTCAATTTATTGCATAACCCAGATATGCACTACCACTACCACCAGCAGCAACTATTAGCCATGTTGACTACACACTGCTAATCTGCGTGTAATTACTTAGGGCTGTACACAGATCAACATATTCAGAATAATCCTTGAGACAGTTACCAGCTCCATCTTCTGAAGACCTGAAACTAATTTTCATACTTTAAGTAGGAGGGTAGGTAGCAACTCTAAAGAACAGAGGACAGAGGAGACATCATCTTGGTTCTTAAATTCCCCATGTGCTAGATCACTGTGCCCTGTTGGCCAGCACTTCAGATTATAAATTCTTATAACTAGTTGGCACTTCAGTATTAAATTTGCCATGTAATAGTTCATAATCCACTGGTGCCAGTCCTAAATGTTCTGTACCAAGATACTTACTGAGCAGGGCTTGTATTTTGCTTGGTAAGACCTTTTAGTGTCTTTCATCTTCTTCTTTACCTTTGGATTAAAACAAGTCTACCAATTTTATGACCTAGACTGTATAATTTTTTTTGTTAAAAATGTATTTCCTTCAAGCTTTACACGAGGTAGTTTATCATAATGAAACCCAAGATTTCCGCTCATTTTCCCCTCTCACATATCTCAACCACTTCCTTTGGACTTTACTTTTTCTTGGCTTCCCAGCAGCTTACCCTCAAATTATACACCAGATAAAATTCCCAAGTAGACTATCAGAACAATAATCAACAGAAAAAAATCTCATGTCCCCCAGAAATACTTTGTCTAATATACTAACCCCAGACTGGGTCCCCTTTAACATTCCAAAACCAAAGTTACTCAGATAACCAAAACATATTCAGAATGAAAAGGAAATTACATAAATCACTAAATCCCCATGTGTCCCACTTCATCAACAGAACCTCTAAGGATTTTACTGAATCTGCTTCCTTTCCTAATTTTGCTATTCATTAAGATTCTTGAAGTTAGAAGTTTCACATTCCTCTATTGCCTATTTCACTTCCTCAGATTAAGCGGAGAAGGGAAGAACCTACAAAAGTTACATACAAGGCAAGTGTAAAAAATGGGAGACATAAATCCTATTCCAAAGATAATTATGGCTCAACTAGACAAGACACATTATCTTAAAAACAATCTGGCATAAAAATGCTTATACAAGTTTGTTCGATGTATAAATTTTTTATTTATACTGTAGTGTTCTCCTAAGCAAAAAAGTTAACTGCTCCTCATGGTAGCACATGCCTTAAACCAACACTCAGGCAGCAGAGTCAGAGACATAACTCAGTTCTAGGATATCCTGGTCTGTACTAGCAAAGGCCAAGACAGCTAGAGCTACAGACACCTTATCTCAAACACACGCACAGTTGTAATTACCACAGAAAGATGGCTCAGCATTTAAAAGAACTTCCACTACACCTGATAACCTGAGTTTGATCTGCTGGAATCGACATGATGGAGAGAACCACATGTTGTTCTGTTATATACTCACACATATGCATTAGGGTGGGCCGTGCTAAAACCCACATTCAAATTTTATATATTTAAAGGCTTAAAAACTAACCTTTCCCTTAAGGGAACAAAGAAAAAATTCTATTCCATGTCTGAAATTCTTTCACCTTATACATAAATCCTTCTATTAGCTTCACTTGGGTCTTAGATTTTAAACAGTAATTTTCAAGACTGAGACACGTGCCTAGTGAACGCAGATCCTGGGTTAGACTCCATACCAATACCTTGACAAACCAATTTCTCATCTAAATCGAATCCTTAAGTTAGTCTTCCATGTAAATACCAGGTTCTGATCCAAAACCTTGTATTTGCTATTTGCTTTTTAATTTCTTACCACACTGTCGAACACATAAGCACTGTTAAATAGCTAAATAGCTGAGTATGCATTGCTAAATGCTGGGTTCCCTCAATATCAAGCTTCTTCTAATTGTGCATCTGAAAAAAAAATTATCACCCTAACTACCAGTAATATCAGCTATGAAGTCAACTCTAAAATATTTTTCTATAGGCATGAGTATCAAACTGTTCCCTTTCATAAACTATCTGTTCCATGAAAATAACTGAGAAGTTTCTTATTATTTACTCCACTCCATACTACAAAGTTCTTCAGTGCACTGAAAAGGTATTACGAGCTAATGTCTTCTTTGACACATCAGGATGTATGACAGTTAACAGAGGCATTCATCCCTACCTCACCCACTAGTTTTCACAAGCCGGACTGACTCTTTAGCTTCCTCAAAACTATGTAGTTTTTGTTTGTTGTTTGTATTTCATAGTTTTGATCCCAAAACAGCAACAGGGAAAATAAGCTTGAGGCCCCAAGACACCTAACAATTACAAAACCCTGTCCACTCACCATACCGCTAAGAAAAATCTTCTTTACTATTCTTTTGTATTCAAAGTTCATTTGGCCGGGTGGTGGTGGTGCATCTCTGTGTTCAAGGCCAGCCTGGTCTACAAGAGCTAGTTCCAGGACAGGCTCCAAAGCTACAAACAAAGTCTGTCTCGAAAAACCATAAAAGTGCATTTGACTATTTGATGAACATATGAGAACTTTAATTTCTAGATAGGAAAATAGCTAATCTACTGTAAAGAGCTGTTCTATGCATACACTCTTCCTATTCAATCAACTGTACAACTGACCTTAAATTTATTAAAGCTTTAGCTATTTTTAATACATGAGTTTTCAGAGTTAATACATTACTATAGCAAACATATCCAGGTACTTTTACAAAGGCTGCTTAGTGAAGGAGTCAGTCTGTCAATTAAAACTACCACTAGCACTCTTCTCATTAAATAATAGTTAAATTTTTCTTTAAGAAAATGAAGAAATAAACCCATTTCCAAGGCTGTTAGCTATGCCAAGTTAGTTTAAACTACTGAACAGATTATAAAATACCAATAAGTTTATCAGGAACATTTTTTTTCTAAAGCTTAATTACAATTTCTAGGAAATGCTTAATAAGGTAATACAATATCAAAAATGTTTTCTCTTTGAACTATTGCACTGTTTTAAAATGAGCTGGTTTTTCACAAAGATGCATCTTTTGAAAATCTACCCTTCATCTACTTTCTACCACACACGCTATTAAGGCTTGTAACCTTAAATTCCAAACTGCTTTCTCCCGATAAATGTACTAATCAAATGTTAAAAAGTCATCCTTTGAGAGATGAGGAAGCACACCCAAGAAGTAGAAAAAAGTATATTAGCTAAAAAGTAACTGGATAGTCTAATAAAAGAAGTGTTTTTAAGTTATACATTTTAGAGAAGAACATACTAAATATTTAAAAACAAAAACATCTCATCTGTTCTACTTCTCCAGACAGTTAAAATTCTTTTCCTAATTCAACCAAGTCAGTCTCATTTATCTCATTATAAGTTCTATCCACACCAGGCTCGTGTCACTGACCACTCAACACGTGCTACACATCATCTTCTTACAATGCAACTGAAAATCACACTGTAACCAAATTATTTCTAAAACTGACTAAATGTCCTATAAATGCCAACACATAAAAGCAATAGAAGAAAGTAAGATTTGTGAGACAATATATATCGCTACTTATGCAGAACATAACCATAAGATATAGAAAACAACTAGGCAGGCAAGTTATGATGAGGCTCAATATGGTCATAAGCATAGCAGCTATAAGGAAGCAGGATCTTAAGGAGCCATCATAAATACATTATTACAAAGGATTCCTCCATGAGTTGACATACAAGTACTATACTATTAATTTCCCTTACCCACAAATAAATCATATTAGTTACTGTTCTAAAAGTAACTTTTTAATAAGTGATTTTTTTTACTTTACCATATTCAACTGAACAATCTATTAATACTTCACATTTTATGACATCTGTAACATTTCACAGAAGATGTAGTTCCACGTAACTAAACCTGACCTTTAAAATGGAATTTCTACTGAAGGGATATATTATCACCAAGAAAAAAATTATTAAAAAAATTAAGAAGCCACCTGGCATGTCTAAGACAGTCTACTTCATACTATTCTAAAACTGGTAACTCCACCAGTACAGCTCAGTAGCTAACTGTAGAAAACAACAATTAGAAAAGCATCCATTTTAAAGATTTAAAGAGTACTTACTTAAGAATGGTTTTTGCACTACTGCAGTCTTCAAATCGAATGGAGTATCCAACTTCCTGGCCTAACATCACATCCATTTCATCAGCAACTCTCTGAGCCACACTCATTGCAGCCACTCTTCTGGGCTGTGTACAGGCAACTCCTCTTTTGGGTCCTGGCAATGATCGCATATACTCCACACACCACTGTGGTATCTATGAAGCAATTTCACATTTAAATTTTTTTATACTTTACTTAAATACCAACTATATGCCCCACCAAGTACTTTATTTCACTCTAATAATTTAAGACAAAATTCTATTATGCAAATAAACTGTTTATAACTCAGGTTACGATAACATGAACTCTCTAAGCTAGAAGTGTTCATAGGTAACACTGATGTGATATAACTATACTCCTGGGTGGGCTAAGTCTACTCACTCTGCTCAATGTGCGTAAGAGTAAGCTATACCGTAACTATTTTTTAAACAATGGGGAAAAAAACACCCAATTTAAATTCTACCCTTCCTTTAAGTCTCAAAAGTAAAATATAACGTAGTTCTAAAAAACACATTTTTTAATTATAAAATGTAAGCACAACTACCATATATATATATATATCATCTTATGACTATAAATTGTAATCCATCAAAAGGTCATGTTACTTTTCCTCCAGGAGTGGTATGCATAATGATAGCACGTTAGGCACCATCTTAAAAGTAAGTTCTTAAAATTGCCACCTTCAAGTTCAATAGGATTGAGAGCAGTAGCCAAGGAAAAGAAAATTCCAAGCTCAAGGTAGTCGTTATAGTGAGCTGTTACACTATGAAGACTCGAAGGGATTCTCCCACTGTTTGGTTCTCTAGTCATTCAACTGGAAAGAAAAGGCTGACGCCGATGTTCACCACCTTCAGTAAGAATCCTCTGCTACAACTACCTGGGCCTGCCTCCATCAAAGCTTCTGAGATCACAACAGGTTCTAAAGCTACAGAATGCAGAGGGTTTGGATCTAAACATTTACATGCTATCTGATGAAAAACCTTAGCTAGCACACTGTTACATAATTTAGATTACTTTAGCCATTATAGGCTAACTATTGCATAAAAAAATAACACAAAGGGGAGGTAACCATGCTATTCTCCAAAGAAAATAGTATCTTTCAAGGGCTTATATAAAGAAAACTACAAACTAAAATAACAGTATCTCCCCTAGTTCTGTAAACCAAAAGACCCATGGTCAGGTGCTTTTCTTGGAAAACTTTATGTATTTGCCTTCATTTCACAGATCATCCTCCAAAAGTAGAAAATAAAATGTGGTGACCAAGTAATGTGAAATTCAAACCACTGACTAGCAGATCAAACGAACAATTAATCCTTAATTCTTAAAAGTGTTTGGATTTTGGGAAAAAATCCATTCCAATAAAATGAATGATTTAACCTCATTTTAGAAACAAGAGAGTTAGGTTAATTTGGCAAATCTCAATCTTTTAGGGGTTCTTTGTATTCTTAACTGATGACAAAGCAATACACTTAATTATTAATTTCTAATAAAAACCCATCTTCTGTAAACTTGCGTTTTGTTTCTACAAAAAATTTTTCAAACAAAACTTTTCTAGTAGGGTACATATTTTACATAGTCCCAATAACAATGTCTGCCTTGATAGAGAGCACTTGGTTCTCATTATATGCTCATCTGCACAATGCAAATTATCTTAAAAGTTGGAGCTATAAGAAAACTTAAAATGGATAAAGTAAGAAAAATACATAGCCCCTGAGGTAGATGGCTCAGACAATTGCCACGCCTCTCCTAAGTTAGTCAGACTGCCGTGCCTCTCCTCAAGGAGAGAGACGCATGAAGCTCCAGCCCAAGATGGACGTAAGCTAGAAACTTCCCGGTAAGGCACCACTTCGTGGTGCTACACAGATTATTAGATATGGGTTAATCAAGATGTGAGTAAGAGGCTGAAACAAATGAGCCAGGCAGTGTTTAAAAGAATACAATTTGTGTGATGTTATTTTGGGGCATAAGCTAGTCAGGAGGCCGAAAGCAGGGCGGCAGGAATGCAGCCCACAGCTCCCCACTACAGCCCCTGTCTCTCCAAAAGTAATAAACAAGTTAAACAAAGATTATGTAAACTTACTGGTAAAATATGAAATAATTTATAATTCAATGACATTAATAAATTTAGATCTATAATCTTCAAGAATCTTTTTAAAAGATTTCAACACATAAAAGTTGGTGGGTTTTTTGAAACAGAATCTATTTCTGTTCACCAGGCTGCCCTTTTGCCTCTGCCTCCCAAACAATGAGATTAAAGGTGTCACCACACAGAGCTAAAACTTTGAGCTCTTAATATCATGTCGTCTCTCAATTAAGTCTTTTTAATATTTTTGGTTGCTACAGTATCAAAATGTCTCCAAGAAATACTTAAATTGTAGCACATAATTTTAAAAAGAAATTTAAAAATAAATCCTAAGCCATATATGAAGTTCCATGTCTGTAATAACATTACAGAAGGATGCCAAACTAGAGGCAAGCCTAGACTACATAGCAAGATCATTGCTCAAAAAAAAGCATACAGATCAATGCACTTGCCTAGCAGTATACTCAATTATAAATGTTCACCTCTATTCACAGGCATGAATAAAATAATCCAATAAAAGCATATTATCTTTGCATATTTTCAGAATACATGAAAATTTCACTCAACTCGGCAAAGAAATGCCTATTAATCCCCATAAGCACTACTACTTTTCACTTATCAGATTAATAAAAGTTTAAGTTCAGGGATATAACCAAACAGTTTATGGATGCTTATGGAACAGTGCTCCCTAAGAAAAGAAGGGCTACAATAAATCCAGTCAGTTCAAAATCTATAAACATACTTGCCCCCAAAGCCAGCAAACAAAGCATTGTGGTCAGCAAGTAAACGCTAGCTAAAGGCACTTGCCATTAAACCTGACAGCTTGAATTCAATCTTCATTCTTTCTTTTTCCTTTTTGATTTTCAAGGCAGGGTTTCTCTATAGCTATAGAGTCAGTCCTGGAACTTGCTGTCTACCAGGCTGGCCTCGAACTCACAGAGATCTGCCTGCATCTGCCTTCAAGTTAAAGGTGGCATGCACCAACACCGCTTGGCTTCTAACCTTTTTCTTTCTGTGAGATGGTAATTCATGTAGACAAGGGTAGCCTTGAATTTAGCAACCTGACTACCTGATTCCTAAATGCTGGAATTAAAAGGGATATGTTACCACAACTGAGAACTTTTGACACTATTCACATAATTCAAATATTTTAACAAAGAAACAACTACCCCAGTGGTTCAGATCTCCCTACACAAGCACTAGAAAGCGAACTTTGTACTCACAACTTTACGATCTCAGGGCTAAAATGTGTTGGAAATTATCCCTGCCACTCAACAAGATGAGAAAACATCAGTTATTTTTCCTGTACAGACTAAAAAAAACCCAATACTCTCTAGTGGAATAATACCATGAAAAGTCACTAAAAAGTGATCAGCAAAGTACTCTTCTTCAAGGTATTCTACGCGACAATGGGAAACAACCACCATGACCATTCAGTACATTTAGTTAAGTTTAAACATGAACATATTTACCATCATATTTAACAACTCACCTGTGTTGTCTTACCAGACCCAGTCTCACCAACAAGTACAAATGACTGATGCCTAACAAGAATATCTGTAAACCTATCCTTGTATTCCCAAACAGGGAGCTGAAGCCGTTTCTTTAGAATATCATAATATCGAGGAGTATGGGGCAGGTTGGTAAATGGATTAATGCACTGTGGAAGTGATGTGTGTCCTGCATGTCCGGTGTGTGTTGAATGGGCAGAATGTGTAGAATGTGTTGAATGAGCTGAGTGGGTTGAATGAGCGGAATGAGAAGCTTTTAAAGGTGGCAATCCAGCACTGATAAGCATAGCGTTGGTGGAAGCTCTCAATTCCTTTTCCTTTTCTTTCTCCCTCTCCCGCTCTCTATCTCCTCTATCACGTTCTCGGTCACGATCTTTAGATCGGTCTTCTCTATCCCGGTCTCTATCCCGGTCTTTCCTGGAAATACAAAAATTGAGAAATCAGAGGATTATATATAAAAACATGTGTTTCAATGAACTATTAGAAATGATCAGATTCTTTGTGCACCAACCATTAACATCTTTACTAGAAGAGGTCTCTCGTTTCATCCTTCTAAAACTTGAAGTATGACAACATTAAGAACTGATTCATAGGCCACCAAAATGACTCAGCAGATAAAGGTTTTATCAAGCCTGAGAGTCTGAAGTCAATACCCAGGACCCATATGGTAGTTGAGAGGACCAACTCTTCCACACTCTCCTCAACAAAAAATGCAATATAACATAACAGAAAACCTGAAGCTAGACACGGTGACACAAACCTTTAATCCCAGCACTTGGAAGGTAAAGGCAGGTTGATCTTTTTGAGTTCGCATCTATGACAAATAATCCTAAAAGAGTAAATCCAACTCATATACCATAAGTTGCCATATGGTTGGCTCGAACTAAAATAAGTCATTGTGGAGATGACAGAAACAAATCCTTAAGCCTGTCATTGCTCTTTACTTACAACACATAAATAAAGTCCATTTCCTGTGACTCAAGTATTTATATAGCATAGCAAGAAAGAGCATTCACTCTCCAGTCAAGTAGGGGAGCGACCTTAAGCAGAATACAACAATTAAAATGCTTACTAAATACAGCACTGGTAAACTAATAACTTTATCTGATCCAGTTCTTAAAATATGGGATTCTCATTGGGTGGTGGTGGCAAACTTTTAATCAGAGGCAGGCAGACCTCTGTGAGTTCAAGGCTAGTCTAGTCTAGAGTTAGTTCTAGGACAGCTAGGGCTGTTGCAGAGAAACCCTATCTTGAAAAACAACAACAAAAAAAATATGGGATTCTGCCGGGCGGCAGTGGCGCACGCCTTTAATCCCAGCACTCAGGAGGCAGAGGCAGGCGGATCTCTGTGAGTTCGAGACCAGCCTGGTCTACAAGAGCTAGTTCCAGGACAGGCTCCAAAGCCACAGAGAAACCCTGTCTCGAAAAAAAAAATATGGGATTCTATTCTATACAAACATGCAGTGAAGAAAAGCCTTAATAGCACGAGACTTCTCCCATCCTAATATCCACCCACTACAGAATTATAAAACACAGGACACAAAACTGAAACAAAGCTTCATCTGTCACCCACAACCCAAAGAAACCAAAAGTATATAGGTAAAAGATTACTTAAAAAATACTAAGAAAAATGACCAGGCCATAGTGGTGTAGGCCTTTAATCCCAGCACTTGGGAGGCAGGGGAAGTCAGATCTCTGAGTTCAAAGCCAGCCTGGGTTACAAAGAGAGTTCCAGGACAGCTAGAACTGTTACATAGGTAAACCTGCCTTGAAAACAGAGAGGGGGAGTGGAAGGTGGAAGGGCGAAGGAGGAAGGGGGAAGGAGGAAGGGGGAAGGGAGCAGGAAAAGGGAGGGAGAGAGGGAGGTAGGGAAAGGCAGAGAGAGAGAGAAAGAAAATACAGAAATACAAGTCTCAAAATTTCAAACTTGAACCTTAACCTATCTAAAAAATATTCCCAACCATCACCTTTGTTAATTTTGCTTCTTATTTAGATGTTCCTTAAGTGGGTGTTTACACCGCAAAATGTGAGTTAAGAAAGTTTATAAAGCAAAGAAAGAATCATATAGACTAAACAGCTCAAGGACTAGATACCTTTGCAGGCCTAGTGGTTCAGTGGGTGAAAGCAAGAGAACCTGAGTTCAAATTTGAAGCTCCCTTGTAAGCTAGGCATGGCCTCATGGTACCTGTCACCTCAGCACTGGTGATGGTGACAGGAGACAGGTGGATCTTGAGTTTGCAGGCCAGTTTAGCTGTAACAGTCAGCTTCTGATGAAACCCTGTTTATAACAAACAGGAATGTGTATGTGCATACACCCCCACATACAGAAAGGGTTTTTTTGTAGATATCTCTTCATTACAAAGGACAGAAAGAAGCTGAATAAGCATCTTCCTTATTTAAAAATATGGAATCAGACAGTTAAGATACAGACCTAACCTTTCCGACTCAACAAAACCTGGGGAAAGAGAGATACTAGACAAAGCAATCCATGTAATGCTATGTGATAATACCTATACTTACACCTTTTCCAGGAAACATTTCACCTACAGCGCTATTACTATAGCAGAGAAAGAAGTGCAATGCAAAACACAAGAACCTGCTGATCAATAAAGTGAGAATTTCACACACAGCCCAAAAAGAGGGGCATGGCAACCACAGCTGCAAAACCACAGGAAAGACATAAGACTCGCTTATCTACTCTGCAAAATGAAAATATTAACAAACCATCAAGAAAACATTTGGAATGCAGAAAACTAATTCAACTGCCTAGAAATAATGCTGCAGTTCACACTGGCTACTCTGAATGACAAACAAAGGTTAAAAAAAATGTTATATCCCTCTCCATACATAGGTCCACTTGTCTATGTGCATGGTTTCTTGTTTAAATAGGCACTGATCATAAAAGTTGTTCATAAAAATTTGCTAGTTAAGCATAATTTTAAAGAAAGTAAAAACAATCCTGGTGTGGTGGTACACATCTTAAATCCCCTAACTTGGGAGACAGGCAGAATGATCTCTGGTCTACACAGTGAGTTTCTAGGACAGCCAGAGCTATTGGGGCTGCAGCAGGCCAGGGGAAGGGGGGGAGGATGATGGAGAGGGCAGGGAGGAAGAGAGAGAAAAGAGCAAACTCTAAATAGTTCTTTAGTCAACACTGAAATTTCTCAAGAACAGTCAGTGTTTCCTTGCATGCATGTAAGTTGTGTCCACTGATATGGAACTAAAAACATTAAATAAGCTGATGCTGTGGTAATGTTCTTTGGCATATCTGAAATGCACTAACAAATACTGGTTACTACTGATGGTTCAGTTTAAATTGTACATAGAATAATAACAGGCACAAATATATTGATAATGATGAAACTAGTCTACATTAGAATATTCATCATTATCAATGCTGACAATCTCACTTTCAGAACTTCTAAGCACACGATGCAAATACTTTCCATCTACAAAATAACAAAAACTTGGGAATTACTTATTATCACTGAGCAAGACGGGAGACTTGCCTTACAACTGGAATACTATGCAACCTATGGGAAGGCTGATGTTAATGATGAGTGAAAAAAATCAAAGCATACATCCACACAAATTCTGAGAGCTCACTGTTATTACTGTTCTCACTCATGAATAAATATGCTCTCCAAAGATGTAAATGAAGATTTGGAGGAATTTTCAGCTTTTTCTCCCTTTATATCTTTACGTAAGAATTATTTCTTGTCCACTGCATCTGATTATTATCTCAGATACCACACAAGATTGCACCGAAACACACGTCTACATACAAAGCACCTATAACAGTATCGGGTACTATTCTGTAATTAAAAGTTCTGATCAGGAATACTAAAAAGCATTAAAATGAAAATGTCCATATCTTCAGATTCTTCCCAAACTGGTGAGCTGCTCAGCCAGTAAAGGCACTTGCCACCAAGACTGGAAAACTGAGTTGATCCCTGAGGCCCACATGGTGGAAGAAAGTAACTACCATGTTTTCTTGCAAACACCACAAGCAGTGGCGTGTACACACGTACACACACAAAAGAGTATTGGAAAGATAAGACAACAGGGTCTGGTGACAGCTGGGTTCACAAGCCTATGCTGTCAAATACAATAAACAAGAGGAGGGAGGGAGGGGTAAAGGCTCCCTGGAGGTCCAAAGTACATTCAAACTAAGTGAAGGGGGCTGGAGAAGGAACCAAGCACAAATGTTGTATAAACTCATTACTAAAGAAAACTACTTCTATAAGAAAAGGTACTCAAAAAACTTAGGAAACAGAGTAAAAGCTACCCTCCAGAATCTCTAGAAATTAAGGAATTACTGTACAAATGAACTAACTCTCCTATACTCACTGACAAACATGTAATATTCAAAACAAATATGAAGCTACCATGCTACACCCAAAAGTCCATTGTACCACGGTTGTTTTGCTAAAAGGAAACCACTACACTTGTAACATGGAACCCCTAATCCCAATAAAAGCTTTCTGAATGGTGAAAATACACACAAAAAGCACTTAATGAACCCTTTTCCAGTGTTTATTCCAATGTGACCCCTGAGGAGACAAAGTCAGTTGCACCTTAGCCAAATGTGACATTTCAGCTTCACAGAAGTTCAGAACCAAATGTTGTCCCCGCCTTTACCAACCCAATATAAATGTCATTACGACAGGTGGTGATGTCTAACTACATTACTAAGTTTCATGTTGAGAAAGACAGAGTCCTAGACACCACTAGAAAGTATGGAAAAGCTCACTGTAACTTTGCTCTCCCTTGGAAAATATCATACACTGTGTTTCTACTTCTAAGTACTGTGGCAGAGCTCATATACTAACAGTGGGATTTCTGCCTGAGGATACTAAGAAGCTGTCTTGTGGTGCTGTTATCTCAATGCCCAGTATTGCAAGATTTAAGAAAAAAACAAAAAACAACCCTACAAAATCCAAGTGACAAACCTGCTTTCCATATCCAGTACTTCAATCTTATGAGATTATCAGAACACATTATCCTGACCTATACTTCACAGTGTTAGAACTCAAAACTCCAAAGGGCTGCTCGTGAATTAAAAACTCACAGGGCAAAAGAAAACGATGAAATCATGCAACAAATTTGGATAGTCTGTCTTCTCTGGATTCTGTTTTGCTTTAATTAACCACACAGATCTCTGTATTGCCGAAGTGAAAACACACGACGGCCTGAGGCGGCGAGCAGGACTATAAACCACACTGCATCTTAAGTATGAACTGGGAAAAACAAAACCCTGGAAAATGGTAACTGCATTACATGTATAACTGCTTACATGATACATGCCTCTTCCCTTTGCGAAAGTCTAAGAAAGGAGCCCAAGTGCCAGATCAGGAATCGGTGCGAACATTTCTCAGTCGACACGTGGGGTATGTTTGCTCCTACATGCTTAACAACACTTTTTGAAAAGTGAGTCCAAAGTGGAGAACGGAAAGAAAATAACTTATGGAGCGGAGGTGGGCACACATCTTTTCATAACCCTACCCCAGTGATGCTCAGCAGAGACGATTTTTAAGCAAAGCAGGAAATAAAGGAGATGGCGGGAGGGCAGACGGAGGGCGGAAGTTGGCAACGGCCTCCTCTGAAGTGCCTCAATGGAAGGAGGCCCGTCGTCTCCCGCCAAACACTGAACCCCGCGGTGGGAGCGCCTCTCTTTGCAAGCGGACTGCTCCCGCCGCCGCCCAGGGCCGTCCGCGACCCGGTGCCCTTGCCCGCCGGCTTCCGGCCGCTCTTCCCGGCAGACGGCCTCACGCGAGTACCGAGGCCTCGCGGCCCGCTCCTCACGCCCGCCGCCCGCGGCCTCGTGGCCGCCGCAGGCCTCTCGCCCTCGCCGCACACACTCAGCCCGCGCCCACGGCCGCCCGGGGCCAGACAAAGACTCGGCCGCCGGGCCTGCTCCCCGCCACAAGCCAACAAAAGCCTGGGCCGCGACCGCGCGCCCCGGCCTGCCTTACCCATCGGTCCCCGCACGCTTCTTGCCGGAGGGGTAATCCTCCCCAAGGTCCAAACGGTGCCGCTTGGACATCCTCGCACTCCTAGAGCGAACGCTTAGGAAGGAAGGAAGAAGAGAGACTCCGGCGGCCTGATCCGCACAGGAGAGGCCCGCTGCTCAACTCGCGGGGACCCCCACCCCTCCCGCCACCACAGCCCGCTCGCTGCGGCCCGAACCAGGAGCTAAAATGGCGGCCGCGACGAGGGCTGGGCCTGCGCACGCGCCTCCGCGGCGGGCGTGCCGGTGCGGTGCGCGCGCACGCCGAGCGGAGGCGTGACCGCCAGCCCCTCCCGCCGTGCGATTGGCTAAGAGGTTCTGAGCTCCGCAGGCTCCTCCCTCTTCCTCGAAGTGGTGCGGCAGTCTGAGTGGCGGCTGGGCGGGACGGAGACGCGCCTCGAGCTGTTACTTGCAGTCTGGAGTTTACTCGGAAAGTTGAAAAAGCCTGATCCGAGTTAGGAAATCTAGCCGTCTGTGTCTTTTCTTTTGCTTTTAGGGTCTGTAGCTCAGCAAGGTTAGGAAACTAATGATCATCACTCAGCCGATAAGTGGCAGAGCGGGACGCAACTATTTCATAACTCCAGAACCGGAATTTGCAGTTGTTATGCCCTATGCCCAACAGGGTGAGAAAAATGTTAATTTACCTCGACTCATTTTGCCCGTTTGCCACAGGACAGAGAAAATCTATTAATTCAAACTATAGGTGTTTTGGATAGGGTGCAGAAAATTGGCAGTAATCGTACTGTGCACCTTATTTTGCCTCTGCCCTAGTCTTCCTCGTTTGTGCGTATATGAGTATACATAAGGCACCCAGAGTGTTGCTCTGCCTCTGTCTTCGTTTGGTTTGGGTTTCTCTGTGTAGCCCTGGCTGCCTGAAACTCGCTCTGTAGACGAGGCTAACCTCGAATTCAGAGATTAGGCGCTGTCTGTCTCTGTCTCCTAGTGCTAGGATTAAAGGCCTGTGACAGAGCACCCGACTTCTGTCATTAGTAGAGTGATCCTGGAAAGGCATTTTATAGACATGATTACCAAGACTGAAGGAGGAGATCAGCTAATAAACTCAGCCATTAAGACTCTACTGTAGCCAGGTGGTGGTGGCATTCGCATTTACTTATTTTATTTTATTTTTATTTTTATTTTTCGAGACAGGGTTTCTCTCTAGCGTTGGATCCGGTCCTAGAACTCACTTGGTAGACCAGGCTGGCCTTGAATTCACAGAGATCCACCCGCCTCTTCCCCCCCCCCCCCCCTTAAAGGCCTGCGCTGCCACCACTTCTGGGTTTGGGCATTCACATTTAATCCCAGCACTCCGGAGGTAGAAGCTGGTGGATCTCCGAAAATTCGAGGTCAGGCTGGTATACAGAGCGAATTCCAGGACAGCCAGAGCTACAAAGAAAAACAAAAACAAAAAAAGGCTCTTATTAAGGAATGAAATCTATAAGATACTATAAGATGCACTCACCGCACAGAAGAGAGCTGAGCCTCTGCCACCTTCATGCTGTTCCACCCAAGGGTGGAAACTGGTTCCTGCTTGGACCACCCAAGAGAGTGTGCAACCCTTCCCCTACTTATTTTAAGGGGTCATGTATATTAGAGAAAAAAACACGCGCATAAGGCCAAAATGTGCCATCCAATTGGTCATTGGATCGGATGGCAGAATTCCACAACATTACAGCCCATGTGCTTGGTGGTCGTTCACTCCCAGAAGTGTGGGAGAAAAAGGTCTACGGACCAACCCAAATGCAGGGTATCACTTCAGATGAAGGCCCCCCTTGGCCGCCCCTTGGTTCTAGTTCCTTGCAAATTCTCAAAACTACAATCTTTAAAATTAAATACAACAGAATCATGGCAGATGGCAGCTTCTGTTTTTGTAACAAAACGTCAACACAAAGAAAATGAATATCTCTTTGGTTTCTCGAGACAGGGTTTCTCTGTGAAACAGTCCTAGCTGTCCTGGAACTAACTCTGTAAACCAGGCTAGCCTTGAACTCACAGAGACCTGCCAGCCTCTGCCTGCCGAGTGCTGGGATTAAAGGCATGCACCACGAAAGCCAGGCAAAAATGAGTATTTATTTTTATCACTTTCACAATATCCAATAGAACATTCTATCCTAAAGATACATTAACAATGTTAAGCCAGTGTGGAGGCACACACTTTTAATCTCAGCACTCCAGAGGGCAGAGGCAATCAGATCTCTGAGTTCAAAGTCAGTCTGGTTTGCATAGTAGTGAACAACCAGAGCTATATAGTAAGACCCATTCTCTCTCTCTCTCTCTCTCTCTCTCTCTCTCTCTCTCTCTCTCTCTCTCTCTCTCTCTCTCATCTGTCTCCCTCTCACATGCACACACACACACTCGTGCACACACACAACTGCTGATGCTCTGCCAATGGCAAGAAGGACTCACAAAAAAAGCAGGAGCACTGGAGTACCAGTCCCGTGGGCAACTTACAGGCAACTAAGCTACGGAAGAGTCCTACTCTATCGGGTGTTTCCTCCATATCTCCAGCATAGACAGGAGGAGCCTCTTGTGCAGACTCTTGAGCCTTGTCAGCCCCATGAGCTTCCTCTTCTCTCCAGGATGTATGTTAATGGACCAGATCCTAGAAGGAGCACATGTGCGTTATCATCACAGCTTCTCTGATAGAAGATAATGGTCATGTCAAAACTGGAGGTGACAGCTGCTCTATAAAATTATTACCTAGTTGCATTAGTCAGGGTTCTCTAGAGGGACAAAACTGGTAGAATATATTTGTGTGTGTGATATGTACACACACACATGCACGCACATATATATGTGTGTATATATGATATTTACACATATATATGAATTTATTAGAGTGACTCACAGACTCTGGTCTGGTTAATAGCTGTCCTCCAACAGAAAGGCCAAGAATCCTGTAGTTATTTAGTTCATGAGGCTGGATGTCTTAGATGGTCTTTGGTTTATGTTGGAGACTCAAAGAAATAGGTTCTTTTAGTTTTGTTTAGTTTTGTTTGTTTGTTTTATTTCTCGAGACAGGGTTTCTCTGTATAACTTTGGTGCCTGTCCTGGAACTAACACTTGTAGACCAGGATGGCCTTGAACTCACAGAGATCTGCCTGCCTCTGCCTCTCCCAAGTGCTGGGATTAAAGGCATGTGCTACTACCACCCAGCGAATTATCTGTATCTATTTTTAAAAATGAACATTTATAATAGTTTTCAGTACTTCTTTTATTTTGTATGGGTGTGTTTGCCTGAATGTATGTCTGTACACCATATTCGTACCTGGTCCATATGGAGGCCAGAAGATGGAACTGGATCCCTGGAATTGGAGTTTGAGATGGGTGTGAGCCTCCTTACAGGTTCTATACATCAAACCTGGGTCTGCTGGAAGGGTAGCCACTGCTCTTAACCACTGAGTCATCTCTCCAGCCCTTCGGAACTATTTTTAATCAATATGTCCTCTCTGCTATTTAGAGCTATAAATAGTTACAATATGTAGAAGGTGCTGTGACATGCGACCAAAACCCCACTTCCAGAGTAAGCCATTGCTCAGCAATCAGAGTGCTACCCACAGACAACCCTTCAGCCTCCAGCTCCTTCAGGAAATTGCTTGGCTAAAGAGAGGTGCAGCGATCAAGGATAGCCAGAATATACTCCAGAGGTAGAAAGCCTGGGACTGTCTCTCCAACCCAGGATAGCAGTGAGATATAAAACATCTGAACTCCTTGAAGGACCCACTGTCATCTTTGTTCTGATGGTGTTGTTGACTTTACGATGTCCCCCATCAACTTGTGCCTTTAACGTTTGGCTCCCAGATGGTATCACAAATTTGTAAGGTCCTAGAAATTTAAAAGATAGGGTCAAATCGGAAGTGCTGTGTCATGGGAATAGGCTCTTTCCTTGGCATTCGAGTGCACACCCCCAGGTGTCTCTGTGTGTGTCTGTGTTTGTGTGTGTGTGTGTGTGTGTGATATTTTCCTATCATTGTAACAGAACACCATAACCAAGACAACTTACAGAAGAAAGGGTTTATTTTGACTTACAGCTCCAGAGAGCGAGTCCATAATAGCAGGACAAGCACAGAAGCAAGCAGCAGGCATGGGGACAAGAGCAGGAAGCCTGAAAGTTGGCATGTTGAACTGCAAGGGCAAAACAGAGAGGGCGAACTGGAGGTGGGCGAGGCTTCTTAATCTCAAAAGCACTCCTCTAGTGACATTCTTCCACCAGCAAGGCTGCACCACCTAGACTCCTCCAACAGCATTACCAGCCGGGGACCAAATGCTTAAAGGTCCAAGACTATGGAGGGCATTTCCCATTTAAACCGCCACACTGTCTCCTTCTTGACATATACTGTAAGGGGAACTGCTTCACCATGTCTGTCCTGCCACAATGGAGGAAACTCTCTGCAAACATGAACCCAAGGAAACCTTCCCTTCTTTAAGCTGCCTGTGCCAGGTAATTCAATCACAGCTATGGAGAAGCAGCCAATAGAGGCAGTATCTCTGGACCAGAATGCAATTAGTCATCAACTATGTGATGACCTCAAAAGTTAAGGTCAATGTCCCTAACAAAACGGAAGCTGCAGGGCTGGGGAGAGGATGACTCAGTGGTCCAAAGTACCCGTTGCTCTTGCAGAGGAGCTGAGTTCAGTTCCTAGCATCCACACAGCAGTTCCTAACAACCTGCAGCTCCAGTTCCTAGAGATCTAACACCCTCTTCTGACCTCCACAGGTTCCAGACACATACACAGCCCATGTAAGGTAACACACATATAAAATAAAATATGTAAATCTAACAAACAAACAAAAAACCCTGAAGATATCCTCTCCCTCGATGTTATCCATAAACTCAGCTGTCCTCAGACTGCCTGGGCCTCTGTTCAATCAGCTGCAAGTTCCAGGATAACGATTGGTTAGGATGACTTGCAGAACTCAAGGAAGCAAATCGTTCATGACTATGGTTTCATTATAAGGAATAGGATCAGAACCTCTGGACCTTTCCTCCTAGGTTTGGGACACAGGTCCCTGCTCTGCACCACCATCTTCATAAACAGGAAGCTCTGATGAGTTGGGCTTCAGTATATGAATGTCTTTCCTGCAATCCTGGGGCTTTGCTCCTGCTAAACACGAATTGTACTGCCAGGAATAATCCAAGATAGCATGTGCTGTGATGGTTTTAGAGTCAGCAATCTATCACTGTCATCCGTGGTGTCAAGTAAAACATATCTACCACAGGGAATCGGGTAAATCAATGAACCTCTCACCTGCATTGCACCGAAGAACAGATCACAGCAAAGGTCTCATAGGAAAGATCCTATGGTCCCCAGCAAGAGAAAATACACAGTTCTCAAATATGGGAGAAGCAGTGATGGCAAGAATTTAGGAAGAGCAATTACTTTCAAATTTATTCATTTATTATTTCTTAATTTAATTTTAATTTTTGAGACAAGGACTCATGTGCCTTAGGCTGGCCCCCAACGTGCTAGTCAAGAACACCTTGAACTCTTGATATTTCTGGTCCCTGCATCTGGACTACTGAGATGCCAGGCATGTGCCAAGATGCCTTGTTAATCTACAACTTGGAGTATGCCCAAGGCACTGGGTCCCATCCTCAGCATCTCAAAACAAACAAACAGAACAAAAATCCCTTCCATCTGGAGTAGGGGCAAAAACCAGAGAATCTTCTGAGGAACTGTAGGAAATCAGGGAGAGAAAGCTGAAGACTGAGTGCTAGACTCAAGCATAACACAAGAAGGCCAATAGCGAACCTCCAGAAGAGATAAAGCTAGGACACTGAAACCAAGGGAAAACTTGAAGTTCTAGCCTCACTTGTCTTTAGTTACTTTCAGTGGACTTTACCAGTCACAATTCTGTCGGCAATGCCATTGGGCTACACTGGCAGCCTTGTACTAGCATGGCTACAAATGTGCCTTTGGAAAGTGTTGTGCTGACAGTCGCCTGGTTTACCTTTGAGCATCTTGCTTGATTCAAAGAACCAACTCTTTGAGCTTGCACAGCTGTCTGGTGGGTGAGCTCTTTAGTGTCTGGAGACAATACCATATCCTCAGACAAGGCTAATGAACACCACCATTTTGGGAAGGAATATCCATAAGTGAGTCATGAGAACGCATAGACAGACACTGACTCCTTCATATACAATCATGCGTCCCTGTGCCTATGTCTGTAACATGAGGGCCTGCTTGTTGGGGTTTCTGTCCCACCTGGTACCCTGCAACCAGCAAGCCTCAAAGAAAATCACACAGAGATCTCCATAAGATTATAAACTGATTGGCCCATTAGCTCAGTCTTCTTATTAGCTCTTGTAGCTTATATTAACCCATTATTCTTATCTATGTTAGCCACATGGCTTTCAGTACCTTTCAGTAGGGCAGGTTACATCTTGCTTCTCAGTGGTCTGGGCTGGAATGTGAGGAATGGGCTTCCTCCTTCCCAGCATTCTCCTGTTCTACTTCCTGTCTGGTTTACCTGCCTATACCTCCTGCCTGGCCAATCAGTGTTTTATTAAAATACATGATTGACAGAATACAGATAATTCTCCCACACCACTTCCCCTCTTTTTTTTGAAACAAAGGAAAATATCCATAGTCCATTTTTGGGGAATGTGGGTATAGTTTTCCAGGCTACTTTCTGCTGGTTGGGGGCACTGGTAATCTTATAGGGACCTAAAGAAAATAGAGTTATAATCAAGTCCTGACTGGAGTATCCTGAGAGTCTTGATCATCTCAAGCAGCAGTCTTGAGTCTGTTTTGGATGTAGAACTCAGACATCCGGGCCATCTGTTCCTACCGGAGATTTCTCAGGTGGTCTTCCTTGATCAAACTGGATTTTTCTTAACTCAGAATGAATCCATAGCCTCTCATTTCCTGTGGAAACAAAAGCAAAATCTCTTCTCCAAAGTAACATACATTTTGACTTCAATTTTGAAGTCAAGGTATTTTTAAAATATCTATCTGGGATTAGTTCAGCAGCATTTATAAACAAATATCTTTTAGCAGCTGTTGCTCCTTCCTCAGCATTCAAACAATTCAAAGAGAGTATAATAGCATACAGTATCAAGATTCTCTGTGTATTTTCCATCTTTATGTGGCTTTATTTTAACCTATATTTCTTTTATTTTTACTTTTACTTTTTGAGACAGGTTCTCTTATATCTTTGTCCTGGAATAACTGTAGACCAGGCTGTCCTTGAACTCACAGAGATTCGCCTGTCTGTGCCTCCACTGTGCTGGGATTAAAGGTGTGTGTTACAACACCTTGAATTCACAGAGGTCTGTCTGCTTCTGCCTCCCAAACTTTGGGATTAAAGGCATGTGCTACCACACCTTGAACTCACAGAGGTCAATCTACTTCTGCCCCTTGAACTCACAGAGGTCAATCTACCTCTGCCCCCTGAATTCATAGAGGTCAACCTACCTCTGCCTCTCAAGTGTTGGGATTAAAGGTGTGTACAACCACACCCAACTACCCTCTTTCTTTCTTTGTTTTTAAGAACTTTAACCTTTAGTCTGCATATATTTTTAACACACTGTAAACCATTTAGAGGTTTTCTTCATCTTTGAACCTCTCTTTACTGTATAGCTCTCTTTTTCTGACCACATGAGTCTTTATGGAGAGGATTACAGCCATGGCTTTGATGGCTGGATCCAGCCCATTCCTTAGCTTTCCAGCCTCATGGTGGAGGTACCTGCTCTAGCCATTTTTATTGCCACAACTGTATGGCATTTCAAGATCCTTGCCAGCAAGCAAGCTGCAAACAGTGTTAAACAACACTCAAAAGCTCCATAGTCAGGACTGCCTGCTTGAAAGAGTCAGAGTTTGCCCTGGCAGGACGGACCAGAAAGCCGGGATTTTAAAACAGCACAGCCTTTTTCCTGCTACTACTGAAAACTGAGAAGCATGCAGTCAGCTTTTTATCAACACCATTTAAGTATTTCGTGGTAGGACTTCTTAAAAGAGCTGCAAGGTTTTGCAGCTAAAGCTGAGTCAGGAAGCCTCTCTTAAATGAGAGCGCTTGCCTCTAGCGAGCAGAGCAGACCAGATTGCTGCTACCAAGAAACCTTGCACAATGCTGTTATTTTGTTCTAGAATTACTTCCCAAGCTGTCTCAGGCTTTATGTGGATGCAGTTATCCATGTCAGGGGCCATTTGTAACATGAGAGCCTGCTTATTGGTGTTTCTGTCCTACCAGGTACCTTGCAACCAGCAAGCCCCAAAGAAAATCACACAGAGATCTCCATAAGATTATAAACTGATTGGCCCATTAGCTCAGTCTTCTTATTAGCTCTTGTAGCTTATATTAACCCATTATTCTTATCTATGTTAGCCACATGGCTTTCAGTACCTTTCAGTAGGGCAGGTTACATCTTGCTTCTCAGTGGTCTGGGCTGGAATGGGAGGAATGGGCTTCCTCCTTCCCAGCATTCTCCTGTTCTACTTCCTGTCTGGTTTACCTGCCTATACCTCCTGCCTGGCCAATCAGTGTTTTATTAAAATACATGATTGACAGAATACAGATAATTCTCCCACACCATATGTCACCTGCTTCCTTACTTGCTAAATATCCTCTATCCATTCTCTTCATGCATGAGCACTTGGGAGGCCAGAGGTCTCCATGAACTCATGAAATCTGAACTCTGCCTGGGCTATGCAGTGAAACCCTCTATGTAAAAAAAGGCACTGGGATAAACTTAAAATAAAAATTAAAAAGGAACTGGAGTTTATATAAAATATTCATAGACCTAAAATAAGAATAAATCATTGGGTGGTAGTGGCGACTGCTTTTAATCTCAACAGGAGGCAGAGGCAGGTGGATCTCTGAGTTTGAGGCCAGCCTGGTCTACAGGGCAAGTTCTAAGACAGCCAGGGATACACAGAGAAACACTGTCTCAAAAAAAACCAAAAATAAATGAATAAATTTTAAAAACAAACAAGCAACACCTTCCCCACCCCCCTCAGACCTTTGTGTTCTATCTGTCAGGAAAATAGCTCCAGTAGAGGTCATTCACTCAAAAGGCACATGGCGCTCTGAAGGGTAGCATGCCATCTCTGCAATGTTTCCCCCCAGCTGGTGACTCCACAGTGGCCTCTTGGTACTGTAGTATGTGATTTCAAAGCAGCTCTTAGGCTTGTTCCTGACTCAATAGCATGAGGAATCTCACAGTAGTGATGGGAGTAGGCTTATGTCAATTGGATTGTATATGGCTTTTTAGTGCCTTCTGTAAAATGAATACTTTCTAATAGGTATGAGTATGTGAAATGAAGATCTTTACGCTGTGCCCACTTCCATATGCACCCTATGAACTTACTTTGGGCCTGCGGATTCCATATTGGTAGTTTGAAACCAACCATAATGGAAAGCAAAGTTTTGCTTTTCAACGTTCCCAATTCTCTGTTTCTATTTGGGTACCACGTTGCTCAAAAATACTACATTTTGAAAGGTACATAAGTCTCTTTTGCAGTTGTTATGACTTTGATCCAGAATCTACACTCTGATTCTTCCATTGGAACTTGTCATAAAATCTACACATCCTTTTTCCCCATGGAAGACACTCCTCATAGCCAGCTGTTTATCTTGAAACCTTAGACCACCTTCTGTGGAATGTGTCGTGTGTGTGTGTATGTGTGTGTTTTGTGTGTGTGTGTGTGTGTTTTGTGTGTGTGTTTTGTGTGTGTGTGTGTGTGTGTGTGTGTGTGTGTGAGAGAGAGAGAGAGAGAGAGAGAGAGAGAGAGAGAGAGAGAACACTAGAATAGTATACTAGAAATATACTGTCTCCAGGGCCTGAAGAAGCTGTCTTGGCCTGTGATGAGAGCTCCAAGGTAGGTAACTTCTCTACTTTGCAGATATCCCCATCTGCCTCAGGTCACCACTAACAACTCATTTGTGTAGTGAGCTCCTGGCTCTCTTGTGGTATATTTCCCTCGATAGTACCTGTAAATGACTAAACTTTCCACCCTCCTGGGTACATATTCTGCCTAGATCTTTAGGTTTACATCTTTTCTTTCCATCTCTGCCTTTTTAAGCATTTTGCAAATACGTCTTCCTTTTGGGGAGGTCCAAGGAAGAGTCATCATTCCAGCATCCCAGAACCAGTCTGATGTCATCAGTCTATGTTTTTCCCTTGAGTGGGATTAATGAGGCATTGTGTGGGCTTGCCTATTGGTTCTTGTTCTTGGGAGTGAGCATGCCCACAGATGGCTGCCATTGTTTTTCTCCCCTCTTAATTCCCAGGGTATGCTTGGACAGTACTGTCTGCCCTCTGCATGCCTGGCAATTCTACTCAATAGTTTCACAGACTTTACTACATATGTGTACAATTTTTTATCAATTATATACATTGTATAATCATTAACAAAATAAAGCTAATTAGTATACGAATCAAGTCACATAATTCTTTATTTTCTTCTATAAAGTTGATTTAATTGCTGCTTTGTTTTGTTTTTTAACAATTTATTTATTTATTGTGTGTAATAGGCACATGTTTCAGGGAACGTGTAGAGATCAGAGGACAGCTTTCGAGATTCAGTTCTCTCTTTTCATTTGTGATCCAGGGATTGGATGCAGGTCTTCAGGCTTGGTGGCCATCATTTATATCATCTGAATCATCTCAGTAGGAACTTAGGGTCACAGTCAGTCTCCCAAGATGTCAATTTCTGTCACCCACCCAAGGCAACAAAACAGCTAAAATAATAGTAAAAATTAGAAAGATGTGATTTATTCAATGTGGCCACATTGGGAAGAAGGACAAAGAGATCCCATAATAACAAACCCACTCTCACACTATCTTTGATGTCTCAAATTGAAATAAAATAAAAAGTTAAATAGAGATCCAGAGGTACACATCTATGTAATCAGGTCATGATGTGGTCCCACCCATCTCTGACTCTTCATTGTACGACCACAGGAGACAAGTTACCACCTCTGACTGAAGCCTTTTTCATCTCCCAGCAAAAGATTCCCCAGGAAACTTTCATTTCTTTTGAATGGGAGAGACACAGAATACCTTAATTTCTGTCAGGCCTGTTACAAGTTTCTCAGATTTTCTAGTGGGGAGGATTGAACCCAGGACCCCTGTGAGCTAAAAGTATTCTATTTACCACTATGCTACATCCCTTGACCTCACATACTTTAGACTTTTTTTTGTTTTCTGGGTTTGTTTGTTTAATATTCATTTTTATTATTTTATGTGTCCACATCTCTGCAGCATATATATACTTGGTGCCCAAGGAGAAGTTGAGCCTCCATGTGGCTGCTGGGAATCAAACCCAGGTCTTTTCACAACAACAAGTGCCCTTCACCACTGAGCCAACTCTCCAACCCTGTTTGCTTGAAGACAGGGTTTTTCTGCGCAACCCAGACTGTCCTTGAACTCACTCTGTAGACCAGGCTGGCCTCAAACTCACAGAGATCTGATGCTTCTGTCTCCCAAATGCTGGCATTAAAACTGTGGGCCACCAGTGCCCCGAGTTTTTTATTTTGTTTTGGTGTTGGGGGAGCTTAAGAACATTAGAGATCTACTGTTCTAGAGAGAAAAGAATTCTTTTTGTTTTGTTTATTTAGGGTCTTTTGAGACAAGATCTTATTATGTAACTGAGGCTGGCTCTGAACTGTGGTCCTCCTGCATCAGCTTCTCATGCACTAGGATTGCAGGCATGCACCACCTTGTCCAGTATATTAGAGAATTTAATTTGCCAACATACTCTGGGAGTGAATTTTATCCTTTTATATACTCTGACATTGCTAATTATCATCTTTTCATCTCACCCTGAAGATCCCTCACAGTTCTTGTAGAACAAGTTTGGCGCTAAGGCACTCCCTCTGCTTTTATTTGAGAACATCTTATCGGTTCTGCAATTCTCAGGAGTAGCCTTGTCGGGCCAGGTATTCTTGACTGGCAGTTTCTTTCAATACTTTGAACATGCCTGACTTTACAGGCATTCTGCTGAGAAGCCCCGCGTCCAGTCTAAGCGGAGAGAATGGTTGCACTTGTGTATAACTTGTCTATTCTCTTGTGATTGCTTCCAAAATTCTGTCTTCAGTTTTTCTGTGCTTTGCTTTGGATGTTTGAAAAAGGATTTCTCTGTGTAGTCCTGGCTGTCCTGGAACTTGTGCTGTAGACCAGTCTGACCTCAAAGTCACAGTTCTGTCTGTCTCTGCCTCTGAGTCCTGAGATTAGAGGCAAGCACCAACACTTTCAGGCAAATAATTTTTAGATTGATGTATTTATTTTGCTTAATGTATATGAATGTTTTCCCTGTATGCATATATGTGCACTAAGTGCATGCCTATTGGATTTTCTGGGGTCAGAGTTATGTATGGCACTATGTGGGTGGTGGGAATTGAGCCCAGATCCTCAGAAAGAGCAGCAAGTGCTCTCAATCACTGAACCATCTCTTCAGTCTCAATTTTCATCAGTTTGTTTATAATGTGTCTTTAGGTTGAATATATTTGAGAGATATTTGCTGTGGGATGTCTTTCTATATGTTGTGAATATGTGTTGCTCCCATTGGTTGATAAATAAAGCTGCTTTGGCCTATGGCAAGGTAAAATAGAGTCAGATGGGAAATCCAAGCAGAGATAAAGGAGAAAAAGGGCAGAGTCTGGGAGACACCAGCAGCCGCCCAAGGAGCAACATGTCATAACACCACTGGTAAGCCATGGGCCATGTGTCAATACATAGATTAATAAAGATGGGTTAATTTAAGATGTAATAGCTAGCTAGTAATAAGCCTACGCCATTGGCCAAACATTTCTAATTAATATTAAGCCAGAGTGATTATTCTGGAATTGGCAGGCTTGGATTACAGATATTTGAACTTCATTTACCAGAAAAAGTCCATAACTTGGAAGGTTTTACTTATTCTCTCTCTCTCTCTCTCTCTCTCTCTCTCTCTCTCTCTCTCTCTCTCTCTCTCTCAGATTTTACTATTTTAGGAGTATGAGTACTTTGCCTGCATGTATATGGACACCACATGCATGCCTAGTACCCAAGGAAGTCAGACAAGATCATCACATTCCCTGGAAATGAAGTTGCCGATGGTTGTTGAAAAGGCTATGTGGACACTAGGACTGGACCCTGGGTCCCCAGTCAGAGCAAGTGCTCTTACACACTGACCCAACTCTGCAGCCGCAGTTATTACTTCCTTAAACAAGTTCTGCCTTCTGCACTTTTCTTACTGGACTCATCCTAACCTGGAGCAGCAGTTTCATGGTGGTGCCCTGTGTATTCCAAGGATTTTCTTTTATGACTTTTCGCTTAGTCATCAGTTTTTCTTTCTTTCTCCTGAGATACGGTTGCTCTTTGTAGCTCTAGCTGTACTGGAACTCTGTAGACCAGGCTGGCCTTGAACTCACAGAGATCTGCCTGCCTCCTGAGTACTGGAATTAAAGGAGTGTGCCATCACACACAGCCAGTTTTTCTTACCTGGAGAATTTCAGATAAACTGACTTCCATCCAGTCCACAGATTTTTTTTTCTTCTTCTTGATTGGGTATCCTAATAATACTTACTGAATTTTCCTTGAATTCATTGTGTGCTTTGGCTCCAGAATTCCCATTCAGTTGGTTTAGATTCCTACCTCCTTGTTGCTGATTTAGATCACATGTTGTTTTCTTATTTGGGTAAACTATAGATCTATCTTTTATCCTTGTTTTTCTGGTGCTACAGGATTGACCCCAGAATCTCATGCGAGTACCTACTGATAGTACATAACTATGGTGCAAGAACATAGGTTTACGCAACCCCAAATTCCATGTTCCATTGTGGGAGCAGTTTCATGACGTTGATAGCTTTACAGGACAGAGACTGTCATAAACCAAGGCAATTTAAAATACATCTGTGGTACCTTAGAGAGGCAGGTACAGGGAGGTGGAGGGAGCTTTTCTTTCTATAGGTTCAAGATGCTATCTGATGATATTTTTATGTTTTGGTTTAGTGGAAGCTAGTGGCTTGCTAAGTTAATATATTCTAAAAGATTTTTGTTTTTGTTTGTTTTGTTTTGTGAGACCAGGTCTGTCTGTGTAGCCGTGGTTATCCTGGAACTCACTATATAGTCCAGAGTTCCGCTTGCCACTGCCTCTTGAGTGCTGGAATTAAAGGCATATGCCATCACCCCGGCATATGTATGTATGTGTGTATGTATGTATGTATGTATGTATGTGTGTGTGTATTTTTATGTGTGTCGGTGTTTTGTCTGCATGCATGTCTATGCACCACATGCATGTAGGTGTCTGTGGAGTCTAGGAGAGGGTGGATTCCCGGAGACTGGAGTTACAGATGGCTGCAAACTGCCATGTGGGTTCCGGGTAGAGACCTGGGATCCTTGGCAAGAGCAACTTATGCTTGTAGCCACTCAACCATATCACCAGATCATCCTGGCCCCATTCTTAATGTGTGCTATGCAGGAAAATTCAGTACATTTACACACCTTCTTCCAGAACCTTTTTCATCTTGGAAACCAAAACTCTACCCACTAACGTCCTTGTTAACATTATCCGACCCCTTCATCTCACCTCGGCTCTCGGCAAACACCATTCTAATTTCTGCCTCTAGAACTGACTGTCTTTCAATGTTTCTGTCTATTAGTTACAGACGTTAGTTCAAACACAGTGGTGGGCAAGGACTGGCTGTTTCTCAGGGCTAGACCTAGCCCCAGTTCAGATAGCTAAACCCTGGAGTGTTGCAACATTCCAAGCCCTCCACAGAACCACAGCTGTCATCAACACCACCTTCTCTGTAACAGGATTCCTCCCAGAAATTCTCATGCATACACTCGACCACAGACCTATACCCTAGTTACCATTTTATCTGTGTTTACTGGACTCCTTCAAACACAATTATTTGCATTCCTTACCAGAAAATCCGTAAGTGTTCATTTCTCTCAGTTTCTAGAAAATCACAGTTCCTTTATTAATGTCTTTGTTTAAAATGCTCCTTAAAGTCATACATTGCTCCTTTTTCATTTGAAGAAGTAGTCACTATCATAGTCTTTTTTGGAACTTGGAAGTAACAATATGTACCCCAAGACAGGTCTGGACAGCTGTCCTCAATAAGGGAATTTTAAAAGCGAAATTAAGCCTGCTGGTGGTGACACATGCCTTTAATCCCAGCACTTGAGAGGCAGGGGCAGGTGGATGCTGTGCACTCAAGGCCAGCCTCATCTACAAATTGGGTTCTAGGATAGCCAGAGTGGTAACAGAAAACCCTGTTTTGGAGTGGAAACCAGAAAAAGGAAATGCATTCAATATAGATACATTGGAAAGAGGGACCAAGGGATCCTGTCTGTCCCTGAGGTCTTGATGTGAGATTTAATAGACAGCCAAAAATTTGCACATCCAAGATCTCTCATTTTAGGTGTGATTCCCACCTGTCATTGACCCTTGTCCTATAAGGTGGTCTGAGTTGATAGAACTGTGTGAAATCTCTTCCTACAGGACAAGTTTCCTCTCTGGCTGCTGATTTTCTTTTCTCTAAGCATGAGATTCCTGGAGAAACTGGCTCTTCCTTGGGGTCTGCTGTTGGAATACACTGATAGATTGAGACACACAAGGCTTTCTTGAGAATACCTTCATTTCTGCTAGGCCTGTTACACTCTTAATTAACTTAGAAAAAAAAAATCTTCACCACTCAAACTTGCCTAGAGATCCTGAGACTCTTTAATATCTTCTTTCCTTCCTTCTTTCCTTCCTTCCTTCCTTCCTTCCTTTCTTCCTTCCTTCTTTCCTTCCTTTTCCTTCCTTCCACCTTTCTTTCTTTCGTCTTTTCTTTTTTTCCTAATTTTTTTGAGAGAGTCTCTCTATGTAGTGCTGACTGTTGTGGAGGTTGCTACGTAGACCAGGAGGGTCTTAGATTCACAGAGACCTTACTGCCCCTGCCTGCTGAGTGCAGGGATTAGAAGTTTGCATCACCAATCACCAAGCCTACCCGAATCTTTTCTGTGATACAATGGCTCCATATATCTTGTTATTTC
The DNA here is from genome assembly GCF_903992535.2 of Arvicola amphibius. Taxonomy (NCBI): domain Eukaryota; kingdom Metazoa; phylum Chordata; class Mammalia; order Rodentia; family Cricetidae; genus Arvicola; species Arvicola amphibius. The sequence continues at coordinate 48,658,139 of NC_052047.1, read as the reverse complement.
CCAGGGGATGTGCGTACTGAAATTTTATTTCCATTTTTTGATATTGTAAAGTGAAGTCATGGGCTAAAAGCTTCCCTTTTGTTTGCCCTAAAGTGGTTTCCTGAAATCATCTAGTGAAGGGATTTCTTTTACTGTTTATTGATTATAAAAATTGGAGATGAATATAAGAACCTGATACAGTCACCATAGCCATGACACGTTGCTACCATTCTCAAAAAAAAAAAAAACTCTTGCAACCTTTGGGCTCTGCCTATTCTCCCTGGGGCCACTCATTATTTCTCTCATTGACCCATTTAGGTCAGCTGAATGTTGAACACACTGCCTCTCAAATATTGAACTGTAACAATAAAGTTAGAGGATTCTTAAACTTTTTCACTCACAATTCTTTTTTGTTCAAGAATTTTTTACACAACCCTGGGTATATAGATATATAAGGTAGGCATATAAACCAAACATTTACTGATATGAAATAATAAAGGAATTTATATATTAAAGATTTATTTATTATGTATACAGTGTTCTGCCTACACGTATGCTTGCAGTTCACAAGAGGGCACCAGATCTCATTACAGATGGTTGTGAGTCACCATATGGGTACTGGGACTTGAACTCAGGGCCTCTGGAAGAGCAGCCAGTGCTCTTAACCACTGAGCCATCTCTCCAATCCAAAAGAATGTATTTTAAAATAATTTCTTGGCATACACCCAATTTTACCATATATTAAAGATGAAAGCAATTTTATATACAACAAGGTAGATGTGCATATTTACTTTTACATAGAGAAATAAACAGCCAGATGTAGTGGTTCATGTCTTTAATCCCAGTAATTGGGAGGCAGAGGCAGGTAGATCTCTGTGAGTGTGAGGCCAAACTGATCTACATAATGAGTTTTAGGACAGCCAGAGGTATGTGGTAAGACCCTGTCTTGAGGAGAGAATAAAAAAGAATTAAATATACCTGGTAGGTAAGATTGTATTCACTGACACACTAGTGACACTAATGTGAAAGGGGTAACCAACGACTTTCTGATTGGATTGGAAGCCTTCTGCCCAGTTGGAAATTCATGCTTTCAAAGCCCATTGCTTTAGTAGGTCAGAGGACCTAGAGGGGAAATCTTACTGTAATTGTGCTAAATGGAGATGGTTGCCAACTATCTTCTAAATATTCACATCTGTACCTGAAGATCAGTGCTCTTCATCTTAGTCAGAGAAACTTCTTTTTACAGTGGGCAGTGATTAATATAGACTCATAACTGTTGAGACTGCTAAGCATATGTGGACTGTTGAATGCTAGAAGAGATATCAGTATCAACCTTCCCTAAGACTCAAGGGCCATCTCAAAGTGAGTGCAGAAAGAATGAATATAACAATCCGAGAATAGAATGGAGTCTTGTGGACATGGAATCTTGATGTACTTAGGAGCTATGGTTTCTTACACAAGACCTATAGAAGATCAAGCCAATCAGAATTCTAGCATAGATGAGCAAGAAGCTCACAAGACCTTACCTCTGGCTGAGGAACAATTGGCCCTTTATGGATATTGAAGGGGGAAAGTAATTTTTCTTTGGGAGTGTAGCCACTGGAACACTCTTCATGCCCTAGTGGATGGCCCTCCATCATTGACACACCCCACAGGCTCATGTGTTTAGCCCATGTTATCCAGCAAGACTACCCTATAAAGGATCCAAAACCTTCTCAAACAGTTCAAGGGACAAGAGTTCAAACACATGAGCCCGTTGGAGACATTTCACATTCAAACCACAACATACAGCCATCTAATTAGTACGCAAATTTGATTTATTCTCAAATGAAAGTTTAAATTATATTTACATCAAATGTCTTGGGTTACTATTGCTCTGCTGAAACACCATGACCAAAGCAACTAGGGGAGGAGAGGGTTTATTTGACTCGAACTTTCACATCACTGTTTATGTTCAAAGAAAGTCAGGACAGGTACTCAAACAGGGCAGGTGGTGTAGGAGGTCCTTCTGTTTATGTGTTGCTTTCATTGGTTAATCAATAAAGAAACTGCTTGGCCTGATAGGGCAGAACTTAGGTAGGCAGAGAAGACAAAACTGAATTCTGGGAAAGCAGAGAGAAAGCTGCCATGGAGCTGCCTGGTCAATCATGCTAAATCTTTCCCGGTAAGCCACAACCTCATGGTGAACACAGATTTAATAGAAATGGGTTAAATCAAGATGTGAGAGTTAGCCAATAGGAGGCTAGAGCTAATGGCCAAGCAGTGTTTTAATTAATACAGTTTCTGTGTGATTATTTTGGGTGTAAGCTAGCCAGGCAGGACAGAACAAAGGGGCCCCCAAACTCCCTACAACAAGCAGGAATCTGGAGGCAGGAGCTGATGCAGAGGCCATGGAAGGTTGCTGCTTTTCTGGCAGCTTGCTCTCCAGGGCTTGTTCAACCTGCCTTCTTATAGAACCTAGAACCACCAGCCCAAAGATGTCCCCACCCACATCAATCACTAATTAAGAAAATGCTCTACAGGCTTGCCTACAGCCCAATCTTATGGAAGCATTTTCTCAATTGGGGTTCTAATCTCTCAAATGACTCTAGTCTGTGTCCAACTGACAAAAAAAATTAGACAGCACACCAGGCTCATGAGATTACTCAGTAGATAGAGGTACTTGCTGCCAAGCCTGAAGTTTTGTCCTTAGGACTGACATGGAAGGAAGAGAATTGACTCCCTGAAAGTTGGTCCTTGACCTTCACACATGCCCATGGCATGTGTTTCACATATATATAAATGCAAAAATAAAAGTCATAAATATATTAAAATTGTTAGCCTGGCATTGGTGGCATATGCCTGTGATCCCAGCACCCTGAGGCAGAGGCAGGTCCACAGAGTAAGTTCCAAGACAGCCAGGGGTACATAGAGAAACCCTGTCTCAAAAAACCAAAGAAAAAAATCTTAAAATATATCCATACCAAATAATTGTTTTAAAGTAAAGTTCTTTATGATTTATTACCAGCAAAGGTTTTATTTGTGTATGTGTCTTATAAACATATATATATATATATACTATATATATATATGTATATATATATATATATAATATATATAATATATAAATCTGAGGTTGTAGCTCAGTGGTAGAGTACTTGCATACATAAGGGTTTAAATCATCAGCAACTGAAAAAAAAACTCTCAAAGTAAAAATGAGTTGCAAGTGGAAAATATTTCCAGAAACCCTGGCCTAAATCTGCAGGAGTTCTGTTGGGAGTCCCAGCAACTGCAGTTCGTTGGCATGGGAGAAAGCACCTAGGAAGAGCCATGGAAGAATCCTGTACTGCATCTGCAGCATCACTATGAACTCGTGATATGCAAATTTTAAACAGCATTTCTTCTACTCTATCGGCCTGAAAAAGATCTAATGTAATGACTTAGCAAATATCAGCAAGTCCCATGGACAGGGGCTTCCAGGCTCAGTTCCCCCTGCTGAACAGCATGAACAGCAGGACCCTTTGGGTGGCAGCCTTGATGGGTCCAGGAAAAAAAATGCACCTGACCTGAGCATTTGATTTTCTGTTTTCTCCTCTCCTCTCCTCTCCTCTCCTCTCCCCTCCCTCTCCTCTCCTCTCCTCTCCTCTCCTCTCCTCTCCTCTCCTCTCCTCTCCTCTCCCCTCCCCTCCCCTCCCCTCCCCTTCCCTCCCCTCCCCTCCCTTCCCCTCCCCTCTCTTCTTTTTCTTCTTCTCTGTATCCAAAGACTCAAGAGCCATCTGAAAAAAGCTCCCAATGAGTAGTGAAATAAAATTATGTTAACAATTATGCTACATTGAAACCGTATCAACACACTATGCTTATTTTTACTTGGCAGTTAGGAAGGAAATAAAAAAAAAAAAACATGGTTTCTGGATTTAGTGGTTTGAGGAGACCAACTCCCCTAAAACGGTCTTGTTTTCTTCTACATTCCCAGGCACTAGGTATTTGGAGAAGATACTGGCTTTTGTAGAAGGGACTTCTGTAGTTAACAATTATGAAACTAATGAAGCAATTTCAGCATTGTGGAGGTCCTAACAGACCAATGGATGGAGTTCCGACTAGAACAACAAGCAGATCTTCTGTGTTATCTTCTAGATGAACGTTTGTCAGAAATTTGACCCGAGTCTGATCAACCTTCTGGATCCAACCACTGAAGCATGTGAATTACAGCAGACAGAGGACCATATTAGATGACACCACAGAGGTGCAGGTACCAAAACTCAGGCTAGGGAGAGATGTTCTTGGAAAACAAGCTCTTTCTTCAGGGAAGGATGGGGAAATGGGAAGGATTCTGTGGATTAAAACTACCTAGACACTTACCTCCACCAACCCCAATGAGAGCCTTAGCTACCTTAGTAAAATAAGCCATACAATAACTGGGGAATTAGAACAGTGACTAGATATCTCTTCATATCAGAAATCACCCAATTTTAAATATGTGATAATGGGATGGAGAGGTAGTTCAAAGGTTAAGAACACTTGCTGCTCTTATAGAAAATCAGGGTTTTGTAGAAGGAGGAGCAGTGGGCCTGCTTTTCACTGCCAGGCTCCTGCACAGCTAGCTTTATACCCGATATATTACATGGAAACTGTATTCATTTAAATTACTGCTTGGCCCATTAGTTTCAGTCTCTTATTGGCTAATTCTCAACATCTTGATTAATCCATTTCTATTAATGTGTGTAGCACCACGAGGTGGTGGCTTACCAGGAAGGACCTTAGCCTACATCTGTCTCGGCTCGGAGAATCATGGCGACTGACTCACTTCCCTTCTTCCCAGCATTATGTTCTGTCTACTCCACTCCACCTATGTTCTGACCTATCAGGCCAAGCAGTTTCTTTATTAACCAATGAAAGTAACACATAGACAGATGACTCTCCTCCATCAGGGTTTAGTGCCCAGTACTTAAATGTTGAATTCCAACAGTCTCTACCTTTAATTCTGGGAATCCAATGCCATGCATGGGCACTGCATGTATGTGGGTGCACATATTGTCATACAGGCAAAATACTCATAAAATAAAAATACAATGATTTTTAAAAAAATGTGTAGTAGGAGGCCACTTGTTTGTTTCTAGCCACCCAGACTCCCGAAATAACCACACAGAAACTGTATTAATTAAATCACTGCTTGGCCTATTAGCTCTAACTTCTTATTGGCTAGATTTTACAACTTATTTTAACCCATTTTGATTATTTTATATTTTACCACAAGGCTCATGGCTTACCGGCAAAATTCCAGCATCTGTCTCCTATGGGGCTACATGGCTCTCCTGACTCTGACTTGTTTCTCCCAGCATTCAGTTTAGTTTTTCCCTGCTTACCTATATTCTGCCCTGCACAGGCCTAAGACAGTTTCTTTATTAACCAACGGTATTCACAACATACAGAGGGGAATCCCACATCACCTTCCCTTTTCTGGTTAAATAAAAAGGAAGGTTTTAACTTTAACACAGAAAAATTAAGTATAACAAAACAGGTAAGTAAGCAAGAATTATAGTTATAATATTTATATCTGCTTTATCTTTTATCATAACTAAGAAAAGCTATAACTATCTATTCTTAAACTCCCCCAAGACTCCAGAAGGATATAATATTACCTAAGTAAACAGGAAGTGCATTGTAAGCAACTTCCAAAACTCTAAAATTGACAGAGATATCTCACTGCCTGGACAGTCACCCAAAGTTCTTCTGTATCATTGGGGCATCCATCTTCAGCCTATAGGTCCATAGTATCCAGCAGACTTTTCCATGAAGCAGGAAATTTCAAAAACAGTTCCACCTATATTGACAGTTTGTCAGTCACTTTCTTTTGTGTCCTGCAGAATGTCTGGCAGACTTTTCATGAAGCAGGAACCCTGAAGGACAGTCTCACCTTTAGGCAAGTTCAGCAGTCATTTTTTTCTGTGGGTCTTGCATGTCCAGTTCAAACAGCATAACATCAAGCAGTCCTGCAAGAACAGTTTCTTGCCCAAATGGCTAAAAAACTCCATAAGGAGCTTCTTCGATGCTTATCCTCCTCTTGAAATAATTGGTGCTGCCAGGAGCAGATGTGTCTCACTGTCACGAAAAGTCCTAAGTTCTTAAACATTTTCAATTCCATATTCTGTAGTCTTTGAAATGTTTGAAGAATGCCTATCCATCTGAAGTACATCTCTGTACATCTAGAAAACCTAACTAACATGACTACAAGCTTGACTATTATAGATAATTATCTGTTAACCTATATTTCTTTATTGTGCATTACATTTTCAAATGAGCTGCACAAACATAATACCTTAATCAAGAGCAGAAATAGACATATAACAAAATTGACCTTAAATTCGTATCAATAAACCAAGATTCATACCAATGCAAAGTGTTCATCTCTATAGCAAAAAAGTATTGAACTTTTTGCATGTTTTGATGCACAGTGACACTGTTAAGCAAGCAGGAGAATCAGAGTTGCTACCCTAGTGGTTCTCTCTTGAACAAGGGGCAGTAAGTTGGACAGGATCATTCAAGAATCCACACAAAAATATATGATGCCTGAGTTGCGAAGGAAAGTTCTGTAGAAGATAAATAATGAGAGGCCGGTCTTCAACTGAAGGCCGCCGTGATAAAAACCATGGTAACACAATCAACATGGTATCGGCATCAGGGCAGACAAATCAGGGGAACCGAAGAGTGAATCCAAAAATAGATCTCAGCATATATCATAATTTAATATGTGACAAAGGCAGTATTTCAATTCTGTGGGGAAAGAATGGTTTATTTAAAATAAATAGTGCCGGTGTAACCGGTTTTCATCTAGAACAAAATGAACTCGGTCTCTTGCTCACAAGTCTAAAACAAATTCTGAATGGATTTAAAAACTTAAGTGTAAGCAATAACCTTAGAAAAACATTTAGGTGGCTCCGTGTGATATAGGGGTACAGAGAACACACATATAAAAAAATACTAAACCCAGAAAACTTAGGAAATGTCCAACGTATGGGCAACAAAGTTTAAATGTTTAAATGGCAATGATACCAAAACAAATCATGTCAAAAACTAGTCAAAACTAATCTAGTCAAACTAGATTAGGAAAAGCATGTGCAACCATAGACAACACACAAAGGGTAAATATTTCTCGTCACACAGCAAATTCATAGAAATTGATAGGAAAAAATTCCGTTTGTAATTATTTTTTATATGCATTAGTGTTTTGCCTGCTTGTATGTCTGTGTGAGAATGTCAGATCTTGGAGTTACAGACAGTTGTGAGCTATCACATGGGTGCTGGGAATTGAACTGGGTCCTCTGGAAGAGTAGTCAGTGCTCTTAACCACTGAAAACCATCGCTCCAGCCAAACATTCCCATTTTTTTAATGGGCAAGACAGGGAATTCACAGAATAACAAGTCCAAGTGATTAATAAGCATGCTAAAAGGTTGATAAACTCAACAGCATCTTGGGTACTCGCAAATTAGGATAAAAATGAGGTATTTAGCCAGGTGTGGTAGCATAGGCCTATACTCCCGTACTCAGAACAAAGAGGCAGGAAGAACAAGGCCATCCTCAACGACATAGTGAGTTTGAGGTCATCTTGGGCTACATGAGACCTTGCCTAAAAACACCAAATAAAAATACCCTCATCAATTATGTGGCATTCCTTTACATTCACAAGACTGAAACCATGCAAAAGACTGCTATTGCAGTCTCACACATTGCTTGTTAGATTGTGAACTGTTTTTTGAAAGAAAGCACTCTAGTAATGTCTATTAAAATAATGAATCCATATAACCTTTGACCTAGTGATTCAACGCCTGGGCATATAGAAATAATTAATAACAAGCCAATATAGAAGGCTTTATGCGAAGTTACAGAAAAAAAATTTAAAGTAAAGTGAGCACATCCTGAGGGAAGGTTTAATTAAATTCCTCTCTCTCTCTCTCTCTCTATCTCTCTCTCTCTCTCTCCTTCGTCTCCTCTCCTCTCTCTCTCTCTCTCTCTCTCTCGCTGAATTTGGCAAACTGGCTGAATGATGTCTCTGTTTCACAAAATCCTAGGCTTCAACTTTCAAGGTGGAATCAGAACTTCTTGTGAATTAGGATTCTCCCAAGTGCTGAGGGAGAAGGGCAAGCCGCTGTCTTACGTTCCTGGAGTCAGACTAATACTGCACTGTGTGTGTTTGTTTGTATGCAGACTCCTTATGGTTTATGACACATGAATGTAAGGACAATGTGAGGCATGGACTCCTTGGTGTTAGCAGTTCTGCTGTGCTGGGGTCAGATCTGGGTGGATGCTGAAATGAGGACAGTAAAAAAAAAAAAAAACGGACTGAAAATTGGCTAAGAAAAACTAGCATGACATATTATTAATGTATCTATATCTTAATGTGCTCATTATTCACTTTTCTTGTTTCTGTGAGCAAATACCTGACAAGAAGCAGCTTAAGGAAGGGTTTGTTTTGATTCACACTTTGGGGGTAAGGGTCCATTATAGCATGGAAGCCACAAAGGCAGAAACAGCTGTGATGGCAGGAGCTCGCAGCTGCTAGTTCACATCTGGGTGGAGCACTCAGCAGAGAGGAGACCGGAAGTGGGGTGGACTATAATCGTCAAGGCCTCTCTGGGAGGTCCACTTCCTTCTCAAATGGTCCATAACTTCCACAAATACTACCACTAGCTGGAGACCAAATGTTCAAGCACCTGTGCCTGTGGGAGAGATTTTACATCCAGACCACAATACTATATTTAAACATTGTGTGTATGTGTGTGTACTTCATGTACATATACTTAGTATAATATACATTATATTAGCAGAATGAGGTTGCATTAACTACACCTAAGTATTTTGGGGGATGTGATTGATACACTAGTAACATTTAAAATATGTGATAAGATTGTTTTTCATCAAGCAAAGCATATGCAAGAATGTCTACAGAGATGACCTACATAAATGCGTATACTACTGAACCATGCAAAAGATAGGAAGGGACAAATGCTAGGTTGTTAACTTGGTACCCCAAAGGGAGTAGAGACAGATGAAATAATGGATTATTTTCTTTTCCATAGTTCTGCTGTTTTACTTGATGTCTGGGGGTTTCCTATTGTTGTGAAGAGACACCATGACCATGACAACTCCTACGAAGAAAACATTTAATTAGGGTGACTCACTTACATTTTTAGATGTTCAGTCTATTATCATGATGGGAAGCATGGAGGCATGCAGGCAGATGTGATGCTGGAGCTCAGAGTGCTACATTTTAACCAGAAGACAACAGGAAGTCAACTGACAGTCATACTGAGTGAAGCTTGAGAAAAAAGCCTCAAAGCCCACCCCCAGTGACACACTTCCTCCAACAAGGCCACACCCCTAAGAGTACCACTGACTTTGGAAGTCATTTTTTTCAAACCACCACACTTGCTCAGTCAGTCTGAATGTTTCATAATTTGAAATAAAAAAAATTACAAATACATGTCTTCCCCTAAGGACACAATAGTCTCCGTTCTTTACAGGGGTCTCTATTTCTTCCCCTGTCCCTAACTCGTTTCTTGGTCCCTCTAAGCCTCCTGTTGATATTTACTCTTTTTTTAAGTCAAGGATGAATATTTGAGGCTTATCACATTTTTTGGCATCTCCTGAGACTGTCATCCAGTTGTTCTCACTTTTTAACTGTTATCGTCTGCCTTAAGTGTGCTCTCCTATGTAGTTGTCTTATGCAGTCTCAGGCCTTTAAATGCAACACCCATATTAACAGACCCCAAGACTTTATCTCTTCTCTGGGCTCTCTTGGTTCCCAACGCTGGCTTCCTGACTACCCACAGCTGCACTCGAACATCTGTTTTGGACCAATCTCAGTAGGGACGAGAAATGGAACTTTAGACCAAAAACCTCCCCACCCCCCCCCGCCACTTCTTTCCTCCAAACCTTAGAGGGTTCTATTGCGAGTCAGGGCAACTCCATCTAGCCAGTTGTGAGGCCAGACATGGGTTATCCACATTTTCTTGGGAAATTCTGTTTTACCTACTTTCAAAAAAATATTCTTTCTTTTGTTTTGCTTTTCAAGACAAGGTCTGTGTAATAGTTCTGACTGTCCTAGAACTTGCTCTGTAGACCAGGTTGGTCTCGAATTCACAGAGATCCACCTGCCTCTGTCTCCTGGGTGCTGGGATTAAAGCCATGTGCCACCACCACTGTCAGGCCAAAAATATCCTTAACAGGCCACTTTTATCACCACCCTGCCTTAGTTAGGGTTTCTATTGGTGAGACAAACTCCATGAACAAAGTTGGTGAGGAAAGGGTTTATTCAGCTTACACTTCCACATTGCTGTTCATCACTGAAGGAAGTCAGGACAGGAATTCAAGCAGGGTTGGATCCTTGAGGCAAGAGCTGATGTGGAGGCCTTGGAGGGCTGCTGCTTACTGGCTTGCTTCCCTTGGCTTGCCCATCCTGTGTTGAGAGAGGTTTTTGTCCTAACCTGGTCCTTCTATGGTTAGCTACACACCACCCACAGCCATTTAGTCCCAAATAGATACACAGAGGTTGATATTATAAACTGATTGGCCCATTACCTCAGGCTTCTTATTAACTAATTCTTATAGCTTACATTAACCCATACTGTCTATGTTAGCCACGTGGCTTGGTACTTTTTTTGGCGAGGCAGTCATATTTTGCTTCCTCTGTGTCTGGGTCACAACTGCAGACTGTGCTTCCCTCTTCCCAGCATTCTCATTGCCCCGCCTCTACTTTCTGCCTGCTTGCCCTACCTCTACTTTCCTGCCTGGCTACTGAGAAATCAGCGTCTTATTAAAAATAATACAAGTGACAGGATAAAAGACCATTGTCCCACAGCAATCCTGCTTTCTTATAGAACCCAGGACCACCAGCCCAGGGATGGCATCACCCACCATGGCCTGGACCCTCTCCTATTGATCACGAATTGAGAAAATGTCTTACAACTGGATTTTCTCCACTGAGGCTCCTTCTCTGGTAATTCTAACTTGTGTGAAGTTGACACACAAAACCAGTCAGCACACACCCTGACTAGCAAAACCACCTTCTCTCTCGGTCACTGCTTTCCCTGTGTCCATTCTTACCCCTCTTATCGTCAGTTCTTAACAGAGTCAAACCTTGAGCATGTATGTATTAGGTGCCATCCCCTCCTCCACTTAGGACTCTGAACTCTCCTCTCTCCCATACTCCCCTGCTCTTGCCCTCACTTGTGTTAAGGTCATCCCCAAAGTCCATATTGGAACATCTACACACTCTCAATCACTGCACTGTGACCCTCGGCCTCAGCCCTTCCATTCTCCTAAACTTATCCTCCCAGGCCACTATGGCTTCCCTGCAGTTCTTTCAACCTGCCAGGCATCTTCTCTCCCACCCTGTGCCACTGCACTCTCTGTTTCTTAGAATGCTCTTCCACAGTATAGTACTCCAGGGAACTCTCTTCACTATTCCCAGAGACCATTCCTGGATGCCTGACTCAGCACCCACCCTCCTATCCTGACACAAGTCTCTCTGGTGTTAGGCACGTGTGAATTTTCCATACCTCTTCCCCTTTTCTGATGTACCGAAATGCTTATGTTTGCTTAAGTAAAGTCTAAGGTAAAACAGGATGACCTCAAACTGGCTATGTAGAACTCTTGATCTCCCTGTTCTGGCCCCCAAGTGCTGGAATTCCAGGTGTGAGACACATGACACCAAAATTACCTTTTGTTGCTTATCTCCCCATATAAGAAAGTTCTGAGAGACCTGGTATGATGTTGCAGGACTTTAATCCCAGCACTTGGGAGGCAGAGGCAGGCAGATTTCTGTGAGCTCCAGGACAGCCTGGTTTACAGAGAAAGATCCAGGACAGTCAGGACTGCATAGAAAGACCCTGTTTCGAAAGAAAGGAGGAAAGAAAGGAAGGAAGGAAAGAAAAAGAATGCTGGTAGAGACAAGCATGCCATTCTGATCATTGATTTTACTTCAGATGCCAAGAACAGTGCCTGGAACATAAAAGATACTTAAGGGCTAGGTGTAATTATTCAGCCACAAATAAGGCTCCACTTCCGGGTTCTAAAGGCAAGCACATGCAGATGGGCCTTCGGGTGTGGAGATGCCTGAATGTTGAAGGGTCTTGCATGACCCATGTGCACACGTGTGGTTCCATCTACATATGACTCAGCTAAGCCCTTGTGTGCATGCATGAGCCCGTCATCTGCGTCATCTGCGTCATCTGCGTCATCTGCGTATGATGTAGTCATGCCAACCCCCTGTGTGCATGCATTAGGCAGCTTTAAAAGCTGGATGCGCCAATCTTTCTCGCTCTCTCGGGCACAGCGATTCTCAGGACTGTATGCACCCCCTCTAATAAACTCCTAAGTGGGTTTGTTGCATGTTCCGTGTTTCTTTCACTCGTGCCCAGGTAATTTCACTAGGGAGATATCAGTTGTACAAGCATAAGGAACTGAGTTGTGTCCCTAAAACTCACACAACAAAACCTGGGCTTGGGACATTTTTTTGCAATCCCTGTGCTGGGAGGGCAGAAACAGACAGATTCCTGGAGCTCACTGTCCAGCAAACCTAGAAACCTAGTGTAACTGGTTAAGTTTTGCATTGGCGAGAAACCCTCTTCCCTCTCCCTCTCCCTCTCCTGCCCTCCTCTCGCTCTCCTCTCTATCCTCTCCTCTCTCCTCCTCTCTCTCCTCCTCATCTCTCTCTCCTCTCTCTCTCTCTCCTCTCACACACACACACACACACACACACACACACACACAGAAAGAGAGGGGGGGCTGGAGAGATGGCTCAGTGGTTAAGAGCACTTACTGCTCTTCCAGAGGACCTGGCTTCAGTCCCCAGGACCTGTTTGTAGAGACTGAGAAATGTGAGCCTATTTTTTGTATGAAAGTTGTTGACAAGTGTGACTACACACCCTAACCTAGGGTGTGATTACTTGGTGTTTTGGACATTAAGATGACCCATAGAGATAGATCCACTCCACCCTAAGGTTAGAGAATTCAAGCATAGTTCTGCTCCTTCTTTAAAACAGGAGGTTTGACTTAGGAGTGGCTGCCTTCAGGATACTTGGTATGGGTGGGTTTACTGTCTAAACAACACAATGCTTTTCTCAGGAAATAATGACTCGATGTCACAAGTTTAGGACAAGTAACTGTTCTGGTTGTCCTTTGTATCATGTTAAAGCAGTCTTTTGCCTTCTTCCCCCTTTTGTATGGGGTATAACCTGAGTGAAAAAATTGAACGCGGCAAACTCAGAAGAATTCAGTATTCTGAGCTGTCCTCTTGTCACTCTCCCGTGTCTGTGACTCTTTCAATCTCTGTCCCTCCTACCCACTTTTCTAACCCTCATGCCCCTTCCCTGGAACGTGCAAACCCTCCATGGCAAAAGTCACCCAAAAGGTGGCTCCGACACCTTCTTGATGGTTCATGGTGGTTTAGCTTCAGTCCTGGGGGCACTGATGTTCCTCTTCCGACCTCTGCCATACACCAGGCACTGCATGAAGCACACAGACAAAACCACCCCCACCCAGACAAAAAAAAAACAAATAATAAATAAATAATAAATAAATAATAAATAATTTAAAAAGAGAAGGGGCTAGGAGACCATGGGTTGCATGATGAAGGGGCACTTGCCTTGCTGCTCTTCTAGAGGATCCTAGTTCAAGTCCCAGAACCCACATGGTGGCTCACAACTGTCTATAATTGCAGTCCTAGGGGATCCTATGTCCTTCTGGTCCTCTTAGGGCACTGAATGTACATGATGCACAGATGTACAGGTAGACAAAACACCCACATACATAAGATTAAATAAATAAACAAACAAAAATCCAGATAGACAGTACTTAAGGAATGACTGCTAAAGAGCTATAGTGCCATCCGTCTTCCATATAGACACACTGTAATGGTCTGTCCTGTCCCTTTAAGAGACGAGCCCCATCCACTCCTTCCCCTGTCTACCGAGGCAAGCGGACCCCCACCCCCAGCCTGGCAAGCTCTTCCTTTTGGTCTCTCTCTCTTCTCCCCACTTCTCCTCTTCCCCCTCTCTGTTTCTCTTTCTCTCTCTTTCTCTGCCTCTCTGCTCTTCTTCCTTCTCCCCTTCCTCCTTTCCCATCCCCCTCTATAAGCCACTAACTCAATACCCACTTTCTCTGCATGGCGTGCCTAATAGGTCTTTGTCTCTCACCAGCTGCGTGGCTCCCTGCCTGGGACCGGCTGCCTTTGTGGCCCGCTGTGGTCTCGTGGCCCACTGCCCACTGTCACCACGTGGGGACCTGCAGCGTTTTACCATAACACACACAACTCCCCCTGCCTCCATAACAATACAAGAATGAGTTACTGCATCACATTAGCTCTCCACATGGCACTCTCAACTAAACCAGTCCTCCTAAGGGTTTTAACTTTTCATTCATTATTTATGCACACACACATACACACACACTACAATGCACAAGCAAGGGAGTTGATTCTCACCTTCTATCATGCTTGTCCCTGGGAATGAAATCAGATGCCCTTCCCTACTTAGCCATCTCTCTGCACCCATTTGTGTGCGCTTTAAGCGATAGTTTTCTATAAGATGCCTTCTGCCCTTGATGTTAAATCCTGATGCTTTCTCCCTCCTAAGAATAATTCCATGTTTGCAGCTCTCTGGTGAAGCTTTCTGTTGTTTTACCTTCACTGTGACAGACAGACTCTTTCTAAAAGTAACTCTCTGGTGCTTTTCTAGGAATTGGCAGTTGCGAGCCTCTCTTACCCATCACTCGGTCTTCTACCTTGACCTCAGGAAGTCAAGTGCTTGCTTTGTGTGAGCCAGTTGTCTTCAAATCTGCGTGAATCTGATGAATTGAAGTTTCTGGACTTTGGTCCTTGGTGACCACCCTTCCTTTTACAAGGTAGTTTTATGCAGCCTGCCTGGGCTCCCAGCCACCCACTCTCTCCGTGCACAGCTGCAGTCCATTAACTATACCCTCGCCCGTATTAACCAAGGCATTATGAAGTATGCTTCCGATTCAGAGAGGACATGAATGGCACAAATGTGAGATAATAAAAATGTGTTTCTAATGCCTGACACTGTGTTTCTTTCATACTAATCGGCTCAATCGTAAAATCAAAGATAGCCACCCACATCCTTAGGGAGCTCATTGAAAATCTCAGGCAGCTGAAAAACTTTCTAATCTCCTTTTACCATGGCTCTAGTGTCAAATTAAAGATGTTTCTAAATTCAAATATGCATTTTATTCCTGTTTTCAAAATCACTAAAAGACCAGCTTTTGACCATTGACTTCTATGCTGAATATGCTTTCCAAAAAAGGAAAGAAAGAAAGAAGGAAAGAAAGAGTTGAGAGTATGTTAAATTATTTTTATCTAACTTACCTTAGCATAGTTTTTCCTTTCTGTATAGTATTTCTCAGTCACAGAAAAGCATGCTTTAAAAAATTCTCTCTTTTCCAAACAACGAGATCCTCAATGCCTCTGGTTGTATAATACAATTCTGTGACATGCTGGGTTTGACGGACAAACTGGTCTCTGGTCACTCATTTGTCCAAGGCCAAATATGAGTTAGTAAGATCACAAAGTCACACAGTACCCAAATTGTGATTATCTGTTTACTTGGTTTTTATTTAATGTATATAGGTGTTCTGCCTGCATCTGTGTCTGGGTACTGCATATATGCCTGTGCCCTCAGAGGGCAGAAAAGGATGTCAGATCTCCTGGAACTGGAGTTACAGACTGAAGTGAACTACCATGTGGGTGCTGGGAATTGAACCCAGATTTTGTGAAGATTAGGCAGCGATTATAGCCACTGAACCATCTCTAGTTCCTGGTTTTCTTCCTTTCCTTTCCCTTCCTTTCTTCCTTCCTTCCTTCCTTCCTTCCTTCCTTCCTTCCTTCCTTCCTTCTCTCTCTTTTCTTTTATTTGCATGTGGTCCTAGTGAAGTAACTCAAGACCATGTGCATACTAGCTAAGTGCTCTGTTATTGAGCAGCATACTAGACTATCATTGTCATTGTTATATACGGAGTCAGCATCTCTCTCAGCTGGCTAGACCACTTTTGAACTCTCCTGTAGCTCAGAAGGACCAAAGCTTTCAATCCTTCTAGCTCAGTCTCAGATTCAGAGTATGGACCTATGCTATCAGGCCTAGCTCAGAACTGTTGTTTTTTTTTAAAAAAAATAAGCAAATAAGTAAGTAAAGTTATTTTAAAAGTTATGCATAATTTATGTAAATAAACATACCTATATAATACATTATATATTTATTTTATATATAAATATATGGGATATTTAAGTTTATATGTATATAAAATCTCACTTGTGTGAGTGTAAATGTGGATGTGTACACGCCATGGGGTACACGCAGAGGTCAGAGGACAATGTTCAGAAGTTGGTTGTCTCCTTCCACTTTGCCTTTAGGTTTGATCGTTTTTATTGTTTATTTTTATATTTAAATTTTTTGATTTCTATTTTTAATTATGAGTATGTGTGAGTATGCGAGAATACGTGACTAGAATACTATGAGTGCAGGTGACTTTGGTGGCTGGAAGAGGATCTCAACAGATCCCCTGGAGTTGGAGTTACAGCCAAGAGCTGCCCAAGGTAGGTACTAGGAACTGAACTCAGGTCCTCTTCAAGTCTTGTATGTGCTCTTAACCACTGAGCCATCTCTCCACGCCTCCTCATGTTGCTTCTGTCCCAATGAGTACTCCAGTCAGAGTGGCAAACTTTGAGGCAATTCTCTTGTCCGTACTGTAGGAGTGCTATCTCCCTCTAGAGTACTGGGATTACAAACATGTTGCCATCACATTTGCCATATACGGGTTCTGGAGATTGAGTTCATGTTCCCAGGCTTGCATCCATTAAACAATCTCACAATCCCAGAATCACTTATTAGTACTCATTATTTCAATGTCTCTTGTTCATTATTGTTGTGAGGGTGGGTGGCATGCATGCTGTGGCATTCATGTGGAAGCCACAGGACAGGCCTCCAAGTCAATTCCTTCTAGGTGTGAAGTCTTTGAATGGACCTCAGCTCATAAGCCATGCATGGCTAGCGCTTCTCTTTGCCCATCTAGCGTGTCAGATTGCCGAAATTGTTACTTTTAAGAAACCCACTTGCCCTTTGACTACACACATCAAGCAATGCTGAGAAGGGATCTTGCATTCTCCTTGGAGTGGGAACTTCACCTGAGAACAGAGGACAGTGCTGACCAGTTTCTCCACATCTCCGTGCTTAACAGGAGACCAATGTCGTGAGTGGCTGCTGAGTCCTGCCTTCTTCCTTTACTTCTTTCTGCAGGACACTCCAAAGAACTCCTCGTTCTCTGTAGGAGGAGTGCTCAGGTTACAGGTAGGAATCTGCAGGATGCTTGAAGGAACTCCCTCTACCTCTCTGTAGAAGTGCTTGAATTACAGATAGGAAGGAATATCTGCAGGATGCTCCAGAGAACTCCTTCTACCTCAGTTCTGAACTATTTACAGAGCATTGGCATGTATCATTAAGTATAGATGTGTAAGGTAGGGCCCATCTTTGTTTGGAGTTCATCCTATTAGACTAATGCCACCATAAGTAAGTTCTTCCTTGTGCTCATCGAAACCTTTTTGAAAATTTGCTCTTTCCAAATTTTTTTATTCGTCCAAATGAGGGGACATGGGCAATTATTGCTCATCATCTTCTGCATTATTTTCAGGACAATATACAAGTTCTCTCTTTAATCCATTCTATTTTCACTTTTACTTGTGAAAAACGGATGGAAACCTACTTTTCATTCCTTGTCATGTTTTGGATGCTGTTCAGAAATTCCACGTGACTGGTAAAATGTGGCCAAAATGAGAGTCTATTGACGAGATCTTTGTAGTTTTTGAAAGATTGAAACAATGGGAGAAATTAAACAGGAAGCGACAAATTTAACTGTAAAATTCTTGTGCTTTTGTGCTATAGAAATTAATAACTCTAACTGGAGAAGTAGTTGCATTATGTAGCACAGCTAAGACTCATATGTGTGTGTTTATACATATATATGAATGTATTTTGCCTGGTATTAATGAATAGTTACATATAAGGTATTTTTAATTAAAACAATCTTTTTGGATACATCAAGTCTCCAGTAGGTCTTTTTCTTTTCCTCAAAATCTAATTAACACGTCATGTTAGAGAAGCCCCCCAGGTAAGTCTTTAACTATGTAAGCCCTTCTCCAAACTCTGTGACCCTATCTAAATTCATAACACAGCCCATCACCTGTACCAGAGTTACTTCGGTTCAAAACTGTCTTTTAGCCTCATTCCCTGCCAGAAATAGTCACCTGATAAGAAGATGGATCACAAGAACGATGGCTTCACAGCATTATTTCTGCATTGTCTAGCTTCTAGGTACTCCAAAGCACACACCTTTAACCCCAGCACCAGGAAGGCAGAGGCATCCAGATCTCTGTGAGTTAAAGGTCAGCTTGGTCCACACAGTGAATTCCAGGTCAACTACTCTCAAAACAATAATAAATAAACATTTAAAAAATATTCTTCCAGACAACCCAGGTTAGATTCTCAGCACCCACATGGCAGCTTACAACTATCTATAATTCTAGTTTTAGAGGATCAGGTTCCTCTTCTGGCCTCTGTAGACATCAGATAAATGTTAGACCATGTTTGGAGTTAACTCTCTGTGGACTGGTGTGGAGACAGAGTCATCAAAGAGGATCCAAACTCAGAAACGAACAGAATCACATAAATGAGGGCTATCTAGGGTTGAGCTGGTCTCCACGGTGGTGAATAGATGGCTCCGTCGCTCTTTTTCCTGCTTCATCAACAGGCCATGCTGAAAACAAGGGGGAACCATTTGACAAAGGCCCTTTGGATCACTTCTTTCAACCAAAGGAGGGTCAGTGACTCCAACTCCCAAGGAAATGCCACAGAACTTCAACTATCTAGAAGAAAACAGGTACATTTGAAGCTTGAATGAACAAGACTGTACTAAATATGACATGGAATGGAAACACTACAAATAATAAGGCTGATTATTTAAATATTTCTACAAACTCTGAAACTGGTATTTAAAAGAAGTCTCTCCCAAACCAATAACTCTCATAGACAAAATTAAAAGCTAAGCAAGAAACAAAAGAAATTTCTTGGTATTCTTCATACACAAAAGTCTGATTCTTTGAATATATGAAGAGTTCATAGCAATCCACACATAAGACCAAAGACCCAAATAAAAATGGATATTGGATATGAACGCATAGGAGAGAGGTAAGTGGCTATTTCAGTTAGGGTTTCAAGTGCTGTGAAGAAGCACCATGACCAGGGCAACTCTTACAAAGAAAAACATTTAGTTGGGGCTGGCTTACAGTTTCAGGGGTTTAGTTCATTATTGTCATGGTGGTGCGCACGCAGCCATGGTTCAGAGGAGCTGAGAGTTGTACATCTTGATCCGCAGGCATCAGAAGCAACTGTGTGCTGCAAAGGAGACCTCAAAGTTCACTGTCACAGTGACACACTTCCTCCAACAAGGCTACATCTACTCCAACAAATTCACACCTCAGAATAGTGCTACTATCTGGGGGCGGGGGGGTCATTTTCTTCCAAACCACCACAGTAGCTGATACACCCATGAAGGACATATCAATCCTTGGGTCACATTCTCAACCCTGCCCAGCAATCATTGTGTCCCTGACCATTTATTCAACAGAGGGTTCTTTTAAGAAACTGTGACACTGACCTGGTTTAAGAACACTGGTTGCTTTTCCAGAAGAAATTGGTTGGGTTAAGTTTTCAGCACCCCAACAGCAGCTGACAACCATTTATAACTTCAGTTACAGTTGATCGAATGCCCTCTTCTGGTCTCTGTGGGTATTTCATTCAAGTGGTTCCATCAAAATACATGATTGTAAATTAAATCTCCCTCCTCCCCCCTGAGAAAGGATTTCTCTGTAGCTCTGGATGTCCTGAAATAGCCCTGTAGATCAAGGTCACCTTGAACTCAGAGATCCGCCTGCCTATGCCCCTCAAGTACTTGTATCAAAGGTGTGCAGCACCATGACCCACCTTAAAATTGGAATAAATAAATCTTAAAAAATAAAGAGAAAGAAAGAAGAAAGAACTGTAATGGTTAATATTGATTGCCAACCTGACAGCTTTTAAGATAACCTAAGGGGACATTTCTCTGCAACGGTGTTTCTAGAGGTGCAAAGACCCCCTGAATATGGGCAGCATCATTCCGTGCCTGGAGGCCTAGACTATATACAAAAGAGAAGGCCAGTTGCATGTCTGCATTCCTCTCTCTCTGCTTCCTGACTGCAGGCCATGTGACCAGCTGTGGCAAGCTCCTGCAGCTATTACTACGGCTGCTCTCAATGCCTACCTTCCCCGCCATGATAGACAGAGCCCTTAAACTGGGATCCCAAATCAAACCTTCCTCCCTTAAGTTACTTTTGTCAGGTGTTTTGTCCCCAAAAGAAGAAAAGTAACTGACAAAAAGAGCAACTGTGCCACAGTGTGAGCTCACGTGATGGGTGACATCACCACTCAGTGAGCTCACGTGATGGGTGACATCACCACTCAGTGAGCTCACCTGATGGGTGACATCACCACTCAGTGAGCTCACCTGGTGGGTGACGTCATCACTCAGGGAGCTCACATGATGGTGACATCACCACTCGGGAAGCTCATCTGCTGGGTGACGTCTCCACTCATACACTAGCCGATTCACCCCTGGCTACAGATCTCTCCCCAGCAGACCTTCCCATCACTTGCTTCTCATTCTCCTACTCAGACTATTTTATATGTCCTTCAAAACTGGTAGATGACTGCCTTGGCTCTTGTAAATCTGGCTTCCTCTTGAATGTCCCCCCCTCCATCCCTACCATTATAGTTTATGGTCCGTTGTGGTGACAAAACCCACCATACACAACTTAGGGGAGGAGAGGGTTTGTTTCAACTTACAGATCCCAGTCCATCATCGAGGAAGGTCAGGGCAGAAGCTCAAGGCAAATGTCTGGAGGCAAGAACTGAAGCAGGGTCCATGGAGGAATACTGCTTATTGACTTGCTCCCCATGGTTTGCTCAATCCGCTTTCTTATACAACCCAAGAAAACCTGCCCATGGGTGGTGGGCTGGGCCCTCCCTCATCAATCACTAATCAAGAAAAGAATCATAGACAGGCCTACATGTCAATCTGAAGGAGGTAGTTCTTTACCTGGTAGCTACAGTTTGTGTCAAGTTGATGAGAAATGACCAGTACACCCCATCTCATGGCAATTTTCAAACCAGACACACTATTTAATGCTATTTCATTTTGGATTCCAGAAATATCCAGCAGGTATACTGATACCTTCGCTTTGGAGGTGGGGGCACAGATGCAAGGAACAGCTGGGATTTTTTTTTTTTATTTTAACTTCCAGCAAGGTTCCCATCTAGCACAAGAAGACCTCGAATCCATCCCTGACCTCTGTCGTTTCTGTCCTTCCCCAACACCTTTCAGCTTCTTTTCCTCCCAGTCACCCTGTTCCTGTCCCCACTACTGTCTGCTCCACTGAGGAGCTTCTTACACCTTCTTTGAATCAATGTTTTTTCACACACACACAAAAGATATCTTCCTCCTTCTGCCTTTCAGGAGAGCTGATTGTGAAATTGGTGGGAAGTCTGTAAGCTACAGGAGGACCATTTGAAAATGATCTCCAGTGGGAATATTTATTTATTGTATAAGCCACCCTCCTGCGCCAGTGCTGGATGTTAAATACCCACCCACCCACCCACCCACCCACCCACCCACCCACCACTACCCACTCCTTCATGATCTTATTTTCTCTCCTGCCTCCTGCAACCTGTCTAAATTTAATTCAGAAATCACCATTTCTGCTTAGCGCAGGCTCACAGAACATTTGTATTGAAGATATAAAATGCTTAGGAGCAGATGGTCTCACCTCTCAAAGCCTTCATCTCCTGTCTGCACTGTGGTGATAACATGTTCATTTCCGATGAGGGTGGGATTTGACGAGGACACACACACACACACACACCTGCGCGCGCGCGTGCATGCACACACACACACACACACACACACACACACACACACACCTGCACACACTCGGCATAATCCTTGCTGGCTCATGCTGTTGCTGTCCTCCTTTGTATTCACCCAGCCTTGGATTACTTAACTGACAGTTTGTGGTCACCCCTATTAGCTAGCACTAATCACTCATAAGTGAAGTGAGTTTTGAGTGCAGAACGGTTTTAACTGGAAAGGCGGCAGGAGGGGGGAGCATAGCAGCCAGTCTTCACTTGTGTGTCTCTACAGTATGTGAAAAGCAGGTTTGTTTTACACAACTGAACCCTAAGAAGTTTGGGAGGATTCCACATGGAATTCCTGGATCGTTGTCCTCTTGGACTCTTTCTATTCTGGGCTTTCCCACCTAGTGTCGGGCTCTAATCAACTTTGCCTTAGTTTTGGGGAAGCGGTTTGGCGATGTCACTGTGACTAGCCTACCCAAGGCATGGGGATGTCTCTATCCCCTCATCTCCTTAGTCGGAAACGAGGCCTTCCATGATGTCTAACATCTGATTTGGAGAAAGGTTGTGGAGCTCTTTTTCTCAGCGGGATTTAAATTCCTTTTGCATTGTATGACCAGCAACATGGCTGACAGGAACATCCTGGCTCGTGGTCTCAAAGAGTTTTCGGCCTGTGGAGTGAGGAAGGTACAGGATAGAAGTGGCCCTATCTGTGGCAGTGGGAACAGAGTAGCTGTTCATACAGCAACCTATCAAGGAGCAGAGAGAGGGGTACCTGACACAGGGTCCGGGATAACTTTCTAAAGCCTGTCTCTAGTGACCTAACCAGGTCCTGCCCCTTTAAGGGCTCCACAATCTCCTCCAAGGGGGCCACCAGGTGGGCAACAAGTACCCCAAACCAGCCTGTGGAGGACACATCAAGTTCTAAGCGCAACAGAATTTATACCTGGTTCTTCCTCCAAGGTTGACTTGAGAATGGAAATACTGTCCTATGCCAGCATTGCCATATATGATGAGACCCATTGATCCCTACCGTTAAAACTACATATTTTAATGACAAACAGGTACCTTGGGAAACGCATGAAGTTGAGCTTGGAGAGATGGTTTGGTGAATGAAAACACTTGTTGCACAAGCATGAGGACCTGAGTTCTAATCCTCAGCACCCTTGTAAAAAGCTAGGTGTGATTGTTAAAGCCTGTAATTCCCATTGCTGTTGACAGCAGAGACTGGAGGATCAGTAGAATTTCCTCACTGCACGCCTAGCTCCAGGCTCACTGAGAGACCCTGCCAGAGCAAGATGTCTGACCTCTGAACTCTTCTGCCATCTGCCCCATTTGTCCATACATGCCACTTATGATAAGCAAACGAACAAACAGCATAACAGGTTTTTGGCTTTTATTTTTGTTTGAGGTTGTTTGACTTTGGCAGGGGCTAAGGTCTC
Source organism: Arvicola amphibius (assembly GCF_903992535.2). NCBI lineage: Eukaryota > Metazoa > Chordata > Mammalia > Rodentia > Cricetidae > Arvicola > Arvicola amphibius. Next base: position 48,634,734 of record NC_052047.1, on the reverse strand, counting down.
TTTGCTGTTGTGTTTGCTGCTCCAAGGCTCCATGGAAGAGTTTATTTTCAAGTTTGGTGTGTTAAGGTATAATTCACATGCAATAACACCTGTTTTGGTTTGTGCTGTAGGACAATGGTCTTCTACCCTGTCAAGATTTGTCATTTGTATTGCTTTAATAAAATGCTAATTGGCCAGTAGCCAGACGGGAAGTATAGGCAGAGTGACCAGGCAGGAAGTATAGGTGGGGCAACTAGAACAGGAGAATTCTGGGAAGAGGAAAGGCTGAGTCTGCAGTCATCACCCAGACACAGAGGAAGCAAGATGAGAATGCCTCGCTGATAAAAGCTACCAAGCCACACGATTGACACAGACAAGAATTATGGGTTAATGTAGGTTGTAAGAGTGATTAAGAAGCCTAAGCTAATAGGCCAACCAGTTTATGATTAATGTAGACCTCTGTGTGTTTCTTTGGGATAGAACAGCTGCGGGACACCTCTGGCAACAGGTCTGAGTTTTGACAAACATGTGCTGCAACACAGTCCACATACAGAACATCTGTAAGCCCTCCCCAAGTTTCCCAGGGCTCTGCAGAGGCAGCCAGGTTCTCCAGCCCTGGCTCTGACAACCACTGACCTGCTTCCCAAAGACCGATTTTTCTTTGGGCCGCCAGCTCATTAAAAATGACACGGAGACTTATTACTAATTATGAAAACCCAGCCAATAACTTAGGCTTGTCCCATTAGAGCTCTTATAACCCAAATTAGCCCACTTATATTAATCTATGCTTTGCCTCATGGCATTTTACCTCTCTTCCATCCTATACCTGCTGTTCCCTCTCTGTGCCCTCTGGTGTCACTCCCATGCCTCAATTAATCTCCTCTTCTCTCTCTCTCTCTCTCTCTCTCTCTCTCTCTCTCTCTCACACACACACACACACACACACACACACACACACACAGTCCTGGTTAACCTCTTCCTGCCTAGCTATTGGCCATTCAACTCTTTATTAGACCAATCAGAAGATGCCTTGGCAAAAACATCTCTTCACAGCACACAAAAAGATTATTCCACAATGCTTCCGTCCCCAGAAAGTGCCTTTTCCAGGGGGGTTGCATGGTGAGATCATATAACATGTATCCTGTTGGGTCTGCCTTCTTTTGCTTAAATTAAGACATTGGAGACATAGACACATGGAGCTTGTGTTAATACAGTGTGCCCTATGTAACAACATTATAGGTTAGTAGTTCTCAATCCTCCTAATGCTGCAACCCTATAATACAGTTTATTTTTTACTTTGTGGTGACACCCCTCCCCAACCACAAAATTACTTTCATTGCTACTTCCTTAACTGTAGCCTGCTACTGTTATGAATCATAATATAAATATCTGAAATAGAGGATATATGATATGTGATCTACCAAACGGGTGGAGACCCACGGGTTGAGAACTGCTGTTCTAGACCATGACACACTGCATGTATGATGACAGTCCTATAGATTTTAACAGAGCTGAAAATGTTCTGTCACCTAGCAACAGCACAGTCTTTGTAAAGCCAGTGTCACATACTTGTGATGAAGGTGAGGGAAATATACCACTGCCCTGCCACTCAGAAGACAGTCAAGCGTGCAGTTACACACAGTACAGAACCCTCGCTAAAGACAAGAAACAACTGCATTGCCGGATTGTATATCTGCTACACTTTTTATTTTGATACCTAGATGGATGGGGGGTCTCATGACTTGAGCCCAGGCTAGCCTCAAACTCCTTCTGTAGCATAGGTTGACCTTCAAACTTGCAACCCTCCCACCTTAGCCATGTGACTTCCATGAAACTACCATGTATTTTACATGTTTTAAAGTGTGTTTCTCCCACTTACAAGCGAAGAGGCCGACTATGATGGGTTCCAGAGGCTGTGCGGAGTAACTAACCTGTGCCATCCATATTTCTGTAAGGATACTTTGTATTGCTGGCACAATAGCCAAACTTTATAGAATATGTTTCTCAGAATATATCCCATCATTAACCCTCTCTATGGCTAAATACTATTCTGTCGTGTGAAAGCTCCATGGTTTCTTTAGCCATTCACCACTTATATAGGGCGTTAGGATTCCTTCTAGTTAAGGGCAATCATGAGCCAAGTCCCTACACACACCTACATACAGAGTTTTACATAAACTAAGGTTTTTGTTTCCTTGGCTAAATTCTAGGGATCATTATTTTTTGCTTCCCCATTTTGAGGCTTCCAGGTTGGTTATTATCCTCAGACTCACCAATATGAGGACCTATGCATTATTTTTCCGGGGTGCAGTGTGGTGCATGAGTTCCAGATCCAGGGAGTAGTGACGTTCTTTGGGTCTTTTGACAACTGAGGTGCCCTCAGTGGACACAGGGACAAATGGAGAAATGATGATAGAGCAAGGGAGGAATGAACGACTTGTGGGTGACGACGAGGGGACAGGGCTTCTGGGTCAGGTGGTGTGATTAAAGGCTTCTTAGTCAGCAGCCCAGCTGCCTGCAAAAATGGAACGCTTCGCTTACAAACCGGAATGGTGGCTCCCTGAGTTCTGATTTGCTTCAGCCCACACTGGCCATTTGTGCCTGTGAGCTGATCTTCTGCAGCTGATCTCTGGACTCAAGTGACATGATTGGAAGGTCTCTGGTCATCAGAGATTTCTATTAATAATCCAGCTGAAATACTGCTCCTAGCAGGCTTGTCACGACAGATGCAAACTTATTGGATCCTCGTGGTCACCTCAGAGCTGGCAATGGCTCTTTTCACTTTGAAGATTTTGCAAGATCTGAGACACAGAAGTGAGGTGGCTGGCAAGAGGCGGTGCTGTAACAAAAACTGCCCATTGGATTTGCAAGCCTCATTCTCTACCACCAGACCACCCCACCTTCCACTTTTACGGCTGTGACCCACGTGCCTGGCATCTCTTCCCTGACTTTTTCGCCAGTTCCTCCCTCCTCTTCCTCTTCTTCCTGCTTGTATGCTTGCTTGTCTTCTGTCTTATGCCACCCTCTGAACTCGCTTTGAACTTGAGGTTGGCTTTGAACATGCTGTAGAGCAGAGGCTAACACCGAATTCTGGATCTTCCTGCCTCCATCACCCAAGTGCTGGGATTACAGGTATGTACCACCATGCCCAGCAAGAGGCCTTACTTTCACAGATAAGGGAATAAAGACCCAGAGAAAGGAAGGAGCTAGGTCAAGGTCTCCACGCTTGTGGCTCCCGGATAGGAATGAAGCCCGATTGCACGTGCTCGCTACCACCTCTCCCTACCTCTAATAAAATCACTTGCTTTTCCTTGGACTTGACCTAAGTTGAGAGCCTGTCGAAGACATGAAATGAAGATGAATTTGCCCGAATCTCTGTTAACCTTGCTGCCTGAGTGTTTCTACTGGGAGCTGGCTCCACGCAGCCTGCTACCCCAGAGAGGATCTCTATGGGGACCAAGAGGAACATTGTGAAAACAGTCTTGTTTTTACCTTTTCTCAAACAATAAACTCCCCTAGGAAAGCTCGGAAAGAACAAAAATAAATACTTGTTAAGAGTAGATTTACAATAGATGTCCTCTGCATTCGCTTGGCTCACATTCTCTTAATAGGCCGCTTATTCTGGGCACCACACTCGCTCTAATTAGTTTTTGCATCATGTGGCGGTGTAGCCTCCCGGGAGAAGGGGAGCCTGAAAGCCAGAGCCACAGTTAGGCTATAAAACAGCCAGAGCAGCCCTCCACTGCCCTGACTATGTTTCCACCGGGCACCAGTCCATCTTGCTTGCTCACAAATGCCCTGATGCAGGGGATGTTTGCTGTCCATCATCGGCTCTATCAGGACTGTACATCGACTTTCTGCTAGCTCTGGGCTCAGCGGTCTTGGAGGCTTGCTATCGCCAGCCCCCGCCGCAGGCTTTGTGTAGCTGTCAATCTCCCTGCTGAATTATGAGCTCCTGAATATAGGGAAATAGATCATCCAGGATGAATGGGATCAGGTTTCTCATCACCCAGGAGCTGCTAGTTATGTAGGAGAACCTGACAGATGTGGAAACAATAAGACTCCAGGGCAGGCTCTCACCATGCCATAGTGACATCAGTAACAAGGAACATTTAAGGAGGGTGGATCGTGGTCTTGGCACCGGGACAAGTCCTGCTCATTTATATACTTTATAAAGTCTGCAGTAAAAGTGTTCGCGTATTGGTTATCTATTATCCTAAAGCTGGGTAACAACCATAAAAGTTGGGCAACTAACATTTATTTTTGGGCCCTCGTTCGTGATTGGCTGGGCTCTCCTGCTTCCAGGGCAGCTGGCTGTTGACTGAGGCATCTCAGCAGGCTCTCTCATGGATATCTGGGCTGCTGGGGACTGGCTGTTCTGCTGAAGCAATTTACTTCTGTTTTAAAATCTGGCCTCCTCCAGTGGATTAGCCATGACTGGTCCTCCTGGCAGGGGCGGGCCAAGAGAGCCATTCATAGGGTGTCATACTCAAACCTCTGGAGACTGAGGTATACTGATTGGACACACTCATTTCTGATGCATTTGCATTTGGCCAAGGGAAGGGTTTCCAAGGATAAACCAGACCGAGGAAATGCAGAGACATGTTTTGATTCTTGAGGCGGGGGAGTTCCAAGATTTACCTTGTGAAGGGTATGGATTCCACAAGGGTTAGAAATTGCAGCCCCTTCTTGGAACTTGTGTGGGCTCCATTGCTGTCCCTGTTCTGCAGATGATGGAACCAAGACACAGGTGCACGCAGAAAATAATGGCAATAAGGACGAAAGGTCTAGCATGACCAACAAAGAGAAGCTGGGTCCTTTTACAAGACATGAACACTGTTTTAGCTTAGAAAGGAGCTAGCGGGGGGGCTGGAGAGATGGCTCAGAGGTTAAGAGCACTGGCTGCTCTTCCAGAGGTCCTGAGTTCAATTCCCAGCAACCACATGGTGGCTCACAACCATCTATGAGATCTGGTGCCCTCTTCTAGTATGTAGGCATACGTGCAGACAGAACATTGTATACATAATAAATTAAAAATAAAAGAAAGGAACTAGCGCTACAGCGCTGCTGCAGAGGCCAAGCCGCCTTGCCCCCACAGGTCACTGCTGCAACTGACAGCTCCCATGTGCTACTGTCTTCCCTGAAAAGACGCTGCTCTTCTGCTGGAGGCTGTCCCCAGTGCCAGGATGTACCAGTCACACTAACAACCCCCAAGCATCAGATGTGTGCCCCCAGATAAGATTGTTCGGTTGTTGCTGCCTCCTTCCCGGCTTTCCCATTGCAAGGTGGGGCAGTTCCTTAACACATCTTGCAGATTTCCTAAGGAGATGCACAAATGGACTGAGGGCTCAGATCGCTCTCAGGAGCAACTGCTCATTAACGTCATGCACTGCACTTGATTGTCTTTGGCATTCAGTTAAGCAGCCTACCCTCAAGCCCTCCTCGCCTTGGGTCTGCTTCTATAGGAAATCAAACTCTGACACCTGAGAGGATGGATAAGCTAGCGGACAAGCGGAAGGAAGCCGGTGAGGAGTGCAGGGTAGAATATTTCTTTTGGACATTTTTGAAGATTGCTCCTAAATTTCCTTTGTGTAATAATAATATGCAGGTGTAATAATGCTTTCTGTTAAGTTTGGATTATGTTCCACGGACTTTCAGCCACAGTATTCCTCGTGTTAACTCCTAGAATTGGCCTGGTTCAGATAGTTATCTCAGATCCTGGGAAAGGTTTACAAGGCTGAGATTTTAGGGCAAGCAGAAAGAATTAGTCCATTTTCTGATGTTATAATAGAATACCCAAAGTTAGTACTTTTTAAAGCAAAAGTGACCCAATCAAACTAGTTTCTCTTAAGACCGTTGCTTGGGTCTCAACATATAGATCTAATCATGGTAAAAGGGTCAGAAAAGGGCTTGGTCATGCTCTTCTTATACCAGTCCATGTTTGAGAGAAGAAATTGGGTGTCCCATGAGACATACATTAAGTCCCTCCTCAAAGTGGCATTTTTAATGATCCAGTTACCTTTTACTAGGCTCCACCTCTTTTTAGAGTTTTTTTTTAACTCTTTGTTCTTTGGGGACCCACCACCCAGTTCCCAAATAAATACATGGAGACTTATTCTTACTTATGAATGCCTGGCCTTACTTTTCCTAACTTAAGTTAATTCATTTCTCTTCTACATTTTGCCTCTGGGCTTTTATTTTTCTCTCTTCTATATACCTTTCTTTCCTTCTGACTCCATAACTAGTTATGTGGCTGGGTACTGGCCCCTGACATTCTCCCCTCCTCCTTTTCTCCATCATTGCTTCTGCTTCTTCTCTTTTTCTCCTTCTATTTATTCTCTCTGCTTGACAACCCAACCTGTCCCTCTCCTGCCCAGCTATTGGCCTTTCAGCTCTTTATTAGACCAATCAGGTGTTTTAGGCAGGCAAACTAACACAGCTTCCCAGAATTAAACAAATGCAACATAAAAGAATACAACACATCTTTGCATCATTAAACAATTAAAGACATATTCCACAGCATAAACAAATGTAGCACATCTTAAAATCATATTCTACAATGTGTGTGTGTGTGTGTGTGTGTGTGTATGTGTGTGTATGTATGGTCTATTTGTGTTCACCATATGTCCTGAAGAGAGTGTCAGGTGAGCCATCTGATATAGATGACAGGAACTGAACTCCAATGCTCTTGATCTGTTGAGCCATCTCTCCAGCCGAGATCAATTTGTGGCAATATCACCACACTGAGGATAACTCACTAGTGTGTGAAAGTGTGGGGAACGACTACACCCAATCGAAAGCAGTGAGCTACTTTGTATTTAGCAAACTACATACATCCCAACTTAAAATTAGATGTCTGTGCTAGTTGGTTTTCACTTTCAACTTGCCACAGCCTAGAGCCATCAAAGAAGAGGGAGCCTCAATTGAAGAATTGCCTCAATCAGTGGCCATGCCTGTGAGAGACTGTCTTGACTGGTGATTGATGTGGGACAGCCCAGCCCACTGTGGGTAGCACCATCCTTAGGCAGGAGAGCCTGGGCAGAATAAAAAAGCTAGCTTGAATGTGAGCCAGAGAGCAAACCAGCAGATAGGATCCCCTCCATGGTTCCCATCTCCTAGTTCATGGCATGACTTCCCTCAGTGACGGATTTTGACCTGAATGTAGAAGCCAAATAAACTCCTTTCTCCCCAGGTTGCTTTGGGTCATCATGTTTATCACAGCAACAGAAAAGCAAACTAGAACAACATTGCTATTTTAAAATCAGTTGATCTTTCTTACTATGCACTTCTCCAGCTCCATATTCTCCGTACATCTATTTTTTTTTTCCTTACTGGTCCTTACCTTTTCTATTTTGGTTGCCATGCCCCAACTTAAGCTCCCCATCCATTTATTTCCCAATTCACCCTCTTCACCCTGATCAAAGTCCTGATCAAAGTCAATGTTTTCCTTCTGCAAGTGTGCAAATGAATCATAGCCAGCAAATGCATCCTGTGAGAGGGGATGGAGCCGGGGTCTGAGAGGGTCCAGGCAATTGATGACCTTTGGAGAGGAAATGAAATAAACACGGCAAAACTTGAGAATGACCTGCTCAACTTTCTGCTTCCCAAAACATAACCCCATGGCCTCTAATTCTTTGCTTTGTTCTTGCGGACCCCTGCAAGCTTTTCAGTTCTCTATTAAAATGCAAATACCAACTGGGAGTTGTGAAACCTTATCAGCTAATGGTTGACTGTGAAATGAATGCCAGATCCTGCTTTAATAGAGCACAGGACAGCAGAGGGACAGGGCCATGGCGTGGAAGATTTGGGAAGGAGAGAAGGTATTTATGGAAGGGTCATTTTCTGGTCTGTCTTCTATTTTGGTCCAAGTGAACTTTGCTCACCATTACCCACAGCCACCTCCTTTGCCTTCTCAAGAACAGTGGATTTCAAATGGTTGGTTCATTTCTCCTTGACCTGAGCATCCACTGAATTAAGGAGGGATGCTGGCATAGCTGTGCTTTGACTAAATTAGGCGGAGTAAGAGCAATGTGAGGAAATAGCTATCACACCCCCTCTCTGGGCTAAATTTAGCTGTACTTGATTGCACGAGTCCCCTGGTACACATGTGGCCTTGGTGGCCCAGTGAGTCACAGCAAAGCCTGAATGTGGACAAGGAGTTGAGGGAGCTTACTCTAAGGCAGGAAGTAAGCCACCATCCTGACCTTGGACTTCCAACGGGTGTCCACCAAGAGGGACCCAAAAGGTCCGGCTACAGACTGCCCAATCCATCTTAATTCCCTGGAAAAAAATCACAGAGCCACAGCCTGACTTCCACAGGAAAGGACAACTGAGTTCCAGGCTCCTGGTGGGAAAAGGTCTCCATCACCTGTGGCTCTGAACGTGCATCTTTTCGCTCCCGCTGCTCCTGCACCCTGAGCCCCGCAGCAGGAGCCCAGGCTGCTTCACTGTGGAGCACACATACAAAATGCTTCTGGAATGAACATACCCATAAAGGACTGGCATCAAGGCAGAACCATTCCAGAGCAGAATTAAATAAGCTTTGTCCTCGACTCCCTCCCCTCCCTTCCCTCAGGAGTTGGCTTCTCTTTACAGGTGTGATGTTCAGAACACTTAATAACCAGTGAAAAACCAGTACTAGCCAATCGGAAAAGAATCAGCTTGATATGGTGATATGCAAGAAATTCATCAGCATGGCTATAGGAACTGGCCTTTTCGGGCTCCCTCTCCTCAGCTGTCCAAGGAACTAGCTGGGGGCATCTCCCTGGAAGCCCAGGAACCCCTCTAGAGTCAAGTCTCTTGACAACCCTCAGATGGCTCCCTTAATTAAGATATATGCTTCCCTGCTCCCATATCTACCCTTCCTGTATCCCAAGCATCCCATTCCTCCGAGCTCCCCCCATTCTCCTCTTCACGCTTTTCTCTCCCCATCTTCCCTTGGCCCCATCTCGCCCCACCCTCAAGTTCCCAATTTTTTCCCGGTGATCGTGTCTACTTCCAATATCTAGGAGGATTACTATATGTTTTTCTTTGGGTTCACCTTCTTATGACTTTCTTGCATATCACCATAGAACCTCCACCTGGCGACAGATGAAGAAAATGACTGAGCCCCACATTGGGGCACCGGACTGATGAGGAGCAGAAGGAGGGAGAACATGAGAAAGAAAGTCAGGACCATGAGGGGTGCATTCACCCATGGAGACGGTGGGACAGAACTAACAGGAGATCACCAACTCCAGTTGAAATGGGACTGATGGAACATGCCACCAAACCAGACTCTCTGAATGTGGCTGACGGTGGGGGCTGACTGAGAAGCCAAGGACAATGGCGCTGGGCTCTGATTCTTCTGCATGGACAGGCTCTGTGGGAGCCTTCTCAGCTTGGTTGATCACCTTCCTGGACCTGGGGGGGGGGGGGAGTTGGGAGGACCTTGGTCTTAACATAGAGTAGGGAACCCTGATGGCTCCTTGGCCTAGAGAGGGTGGGGGGGGGGCATGGGTGGAGGGGAGGGGAGGGAAAGAGGGAGGGAAGGAGGAGGAGGAGGGGAGGAGATGGAAATTTTTAAATATAAAAAAAACATAAAAAAGAAAATAAAAGAGAAAAAAAGTAAAAAAAAAAAAATAAACCATGAAAGAAAAAAAAAAAAGAATCAGCTTGCTTGCTCCGAAGCAGGGTTCTAGGGCTGCCTGGCCGAAAGCACTAACCCTTTAGTTCCTGGAGCATCAGGCTTTTCAGGGTGGTGCAAGGAGGAGATGGATTAGCAAAGGCAGCACAAGAGGACTCAGAGGAAACCTACTCACCTGCTACATGGAGGTATCCCCATTTTGTTTTATTTTTGTGAGCCTCACCGCTGCCCTGGTATATCCAGTCTGAGTGCCCTGTCCTAGGCCCTCAGCTCCAGCTCTGAAGTTCTGAAGGAGCTGAGCTAGGGAAGCTTGCTCTCCTTGCAAAGCCCTGAGTGCCTCTCTCTCTCTCTCTCTCTCTCTCTCTCTCTCTCTCTCTCTCTCTCTCCCTCTCTCTCTCTGTCTCTCTCTCTCTGTCTGTGTGTGTGTGTAGTGATTTCTACCCCCCAGGGGCCATTGGTTTTGCAATATCTGGAAACCTCTGTCTCTGCCTCTGTTTGTCTGTTTGTTTGTCCGTCTGTCTGTCTCTCTCTGTCTGTCTCCCTCTCTGTCTCTGTCTTGTCTCTGTCTCCTCTCTCTCTCTCTTTCTCTCAAAAAGTCTTCTTGTGACTTTGAAACATCAATTTTTTTGTTTCTTCCATTTATTCCTTAGGCTGTTACCCCCATTAAGAAAATGAAAACATCTTTCCTTTTCCCAGTTACCCCCTTCAGTCAGGAACAGTGGTGCACAGCTGTGATCTCAGCCCACGCACGACGCAAATCAGGAGGATTCAGAATTCAAGGCCGTTCTAGGTTACACGTTAAGTATGGAGCCAGTCTGGGTTACGTAGTAAGACTTTATCTTCAAAATAAAACAAAGCCTATAAAAAAATAGTAAAAATAAAACCGGCAACACTGATCTGTGCACCATTGGCTTCTGATGCTTGGTAGGAAAGCAGCTGTTTGAGGTTTGCCCCGGTGGAGGATGGGAGAGTGAGTGTGCTCACTAGACAGCGCCCAGGACTCAGTTCAGCTTCCAGTCTCTCTATTCAAGTCTCATGGTTCTTGGTCTTGCAGGATGGGGAACTCGCTCAGGGGGTCTACACAGGAGGACCTGCTGGGGAAGGAGAAAGGGAAGGGGGGAGGGGAGAAGGCGCCAAGCAGAATGTGAGCTATTTGCAGTTCATCAGAAATCCTAATGGAAACTATAGATTAACAGAGTACTCTTGTGAGCAGCTAAGAAATTTAACTTCCACCGGCTTAGAGGAAAACAGTGGAGCTAATTGGCTCATGAGATCAATGCACTGGAAGAGCTGAAGTGTGCTCAACCTTGGGGACAGTTAGCACCAGGGCCTTAAATGTTACCAGGACACCATCTCCTCGCCTATTTAGCCCTAGTGTAGACCAGGGTTCCTTACCTGGGGATGGGGAGGGATTTTGCCCCCTTTCCAGGGCACTGACAGCTTTGATGGGATTTGTGGTTACCATGGCTGGGGGCGGGGGTGAGGATGCTGTTGGCATCAAGCACAAAGACAAGGCTAACCATCTGTGGTGACTTAAATGAGAAATGCCCCACCCCATGGGCTTGCTATTTGAGCATTTGGTCTCTTGGTGGTGATGTTAGGCGGTGTGGCCTTCCTGGAGGAAGCACAGGCCTGGGAGAGGGGTGCCTGGGAGACTGCATAGCCATACTCTGCTTTCTGTTTGCTATCTCCGCTTCCTATTTGTGGTTGAGATGGTAATTTCTCAGTTTCCTGCTCTGGTTGCAATGACGTTTGCTGTCATGCTTCCCTGCCATGGTGGATGCTTATCCTTCTGGAATCATAAGCTCATACAAACTCTTCCTTCTGCAGTTGTCTCTCTCGGTCATGGTGTTTCATCACAGCAATAGAAAAGTGAACAGTGCACTGTCCTATGTGAAACAGTGGCCTCCCTCAAACGTCAACAACCTCACCTCAAACGTCAGTAGTTATGGTCAGAGCCTTCTTGCTTCTCTGGTATTATCCAATGGTAGAAGATATCCCATGACTGGAGAGAGAGAGAGAGAGAGAGACAGAGAGAGAGAGAGAGAGAGAGAGAGAGAGAGAGACAGAGACAGAGAGAGACAGAGAACACAAACCCATCTTTTAAAAAATAATTTATTTTATGTGTACTGGTGTTTTGCCTACATGCATGTCTGTGTGAGGATGCCAGATCCCCTAGAATGAGAGTTACAGATAATTTTGAGCTACCATGTGGTGCTGGCAATTGAATCTGGGTTCTCTGGAAAAAAACAGCCAGTGCTCTTAACCACTGAGCCATCTCTCCAGCCTCCCTCCCCTTCTAAAAAACCCTTCTTTTTTATGAGACACTCACTCATTATTAAAATGGCATTAACCCGATGCTAAGTGTGCGCCTTTCAAGTCCCCACCTCCTAATATAACTACCTGGGGTTAAAGTTCTCAGCCTATAAACTTTGGGGGACACATTCTAATCAAAGCTTTCTCCTTGTGGTTGGACAAATGGCTGCTTGTAGCTTTCAGATTCAAACCCAGCAGCGTTGGTAGCCACCTTTCCCCTCCTTGTCCTGGACTGGATTTGCTCACGCTAATGCCAGGTCAAAACTTCTTGGGAAGTTCCTGATGACTGAGGTTGGTCCAGGACCCACTCTTAAGCTAACCATTATAAACAAAAGATGGAATTTTAAAAGAACATGGAAGCTCTTTCTAGAAGGCCAGTTGCCTGAGTAGGGGGAAGCATTGTCTGACAGTGGAGAAAGACAAGTCAGGGCACAGTTGGGAGTAAGGCTACAGAAGGAACTGCATGGCTGGGGCTTGAGAGATCATACTTTCTTTGTGTGTGTGATGTATATGCACAGATGTCCACAGATGAACATGTGCAGAGACTCAAGGAAGGGCATCAGTATTCTGTTCTGTTAGGTTCTGCCTTAGTCCATTAAGACAGTGCCTTTCACTGGGCCTGGAAGGAGGCTGGTGGCCAGCAAGTCCCAGAAATCCTTTCGCCTCTGCTTCCTTTCCTCCTCCTCCAGCACCAGGGTTCTAGAAAGGCATGTGGCCTTGCCTGTCTTTTTTAGTGGGCACTGGGAATTTGAACTTGGGTCCATGCTTGTGAAGCAACAAGTACTCTTATCCACTAAACTTTATTCTCGGGCAGCAAAAGAGATGATGTTTTTTAAAAACGTGAGGATACAGGGGAGCAAAGAAAGACAATAGGTATTAGTAAAGCAAAGGTTGGGGTCGTATTAACCCACTAAATGACTGCACAGGCCAAGCCAACGTTCTGTGCCCAAGACCCTTCTTATCCCACTCTGCTCATGAAGGCCATTCCTGGGGGACTCATTCTCCATTCAGAAGCAATGGGTGGTAAGTGGCTATTTAGATAAACTAATTATTGCTAATGTTTAGCTAGCTAATGAGTTATTCCTTCTAGCTGACATAATGCCTAACCCCATTATAACTGCATATCCCTTAGAAGGGCTTTAGAGCAGGAAACCATAGAACTCGCTGCCAAAGAGAAACTTGGGAGGAAGGTATTTTTGGTTTGGAGGCCTCCAGACTCAGATGATTCAAGCAGGCAGCAAGTCATGCTATAGCTGAGTTAGTTATATTGATGGCAGGCATTTTCTGAAGTCTATGCTCTGGGAACACAGAGTTCCTGGGATGGTGGTGGTGTTGAAAATAAAGCTTTTAGGGTTTGTTTGGGAAGTACTAGCTTGAGTGACATTTAATCAGTTTGTTTACTTGAAGACACACACTGGGTGTGTGGCTCTCAAAAAAGAAAAATAGAGGCTATTTAGCACATGGGGTTTCTTAGCCCATAGGCCAAAGGGACTTCCTCATTGAGGGGCATTTTACCCAGGGTGGAAGCCCTACTCCACGTCCTGCCCATTGTCTACATTATTAAAGGTGACACCCATGCCCACAGTGGAGGTACAGCACTGGGCTTGTCTATGCTACTTGGAGAAGGTGTCTTAGTCCAGCCAACTTGTCTGTACATTTTTGAGAAGGGGAGTGTGGATTAAGGGGAAAAAATAGACAAGAGACTGAAGATGGGGTTGGGAGGGCATTCCAGTGAATACTGAATCTGAACCAAGTTTATTTTTTATAGTCCTTGTATACTCCAAGCCAAAGCGGAGGGCAAAAAGACTTTTTATCATTATACAAGGAACAAAGAAGAGTGATTATGTCCCTAATATTTAAAACATCTAATAGCTGTGCCCTAAGTCAAACATCCTGTTATTTGGAGCTCTACACCTTAGGCTAAACATCCTGTTGTTTGACCTTGTGGGAGCAACAATAGGCTGGAACTCTCTGAGCTTATATGAAGATGGAGTGAAGTCACTTCTATGGGCTTCCACAAGAAGGCACTAGAAAGTGCCTTTCTGCTGTCTTTTGCATTTATGGAGAGCAGCCTTAACCAGCCTTGGAGAAAGAGCCAGTCTTAGCAGTCCCTAGATGAGGTCAGAATGAGGATTACCAGGAGCTATGCCTTCCCCTTGTCCTCTGAAGCTCTTCTATGTTGAGTCTTCAAATCAAAGCCTAGATAATCTCTTTTACAAGTTTGAAAGAATGGAGCAGAAGAGATGTCTCAGCTGTTAACAGCTCTTTCTGAGAACCTGAGTTCAGTTCCCAACACCTACGTCAGGCAGCTCACAACCACCTGTAACTCGAGCTCCAGAGGATCCAATTGTCTTCTGCTCTTCCATGGGCACCTGCATGTGTTAGCACACAGAGACATACACAAACATGTAATTAAAAACTAAAATAATTTCCCCCTTCAATCCTTTCAGTCCCTCCCCCACCTTTCCTCTCCTTCAGATCCACTCCTCCTCGGTTTCTCTCTCTCTCTCTCTCTCTCTCTCTCTCTCTCTCTCTCTCTCTCTCTCTCTCTCTCTCTCTCTCTATCTTTCCTCCTCCTCCTCCTCCTTCTCCTCTTTCTTTTCTTCTTCTTCTTCTTCTTCTTCTTCTTCTTCTTCTTCTTCTTCTTCTTCTTCTTCTTCTTCTTCTTCTTTTTTAAAAAAAGCAGACTGCCAAGACTTATCAACCAAGCATGGCTCATTACACATTACAATAAGACTGGGCACAAACCCTCATATCAAGTTTGGACAAGGCAATCCAGTAGGAGGAAAAGGGTGCCAAAAGCAGGCAAAAGAGTCAAAGGCGTCCCACCCCTACTGTTAGAAGTCCCATAAGAACACCAAGCTGTAGAGCTGTAAGGTGCATATGCAGAGGACCTAATGCAGAACCATGGGGGTTCCACCATTGTCACTTAGGTCTCTGTGAGCTCCTCTAAGTCCTGCTTAATTGATTCTGTGGGCTATGTTCTTGTGGTGCTTCTACCCCTCTGGCTCCTACAATTCTTTCTCCCCTTTTTCTGTGGAATTCCTCTGGCTCTATCTAATGTGAGTCTCTGCATCTGCCCCCATCAATTGCTACATGATGCCTCTCTGATGACAATTGGGCTAGGTATTGATCTGTGAGTATATCAGGATGGCAGAATATCAGTAGGAGTCATTTCAATAATCTCTCTCTCTCTCTCTCTCTCTCTCTCTCTCTCTCTCTCTCTCTCTCTCTCTCGTGTTCTTCTGTTCTAGGTCCATCTTTCCCTCCTGTTCCCATCCCCACATTCCCCTAGTATACCCATAAAACCTATTCTATTTCCCTTTCTCAGAGAGATCCATGCACCCTCCTCTTGAGCCCTCTTTGTTACTTAACCTTTCTAGGTCTGTGGACTAAAATAATTCTTTAAAAAAAAGTAGAAAAAAGGCAAATGAGATGGCTCAGTAGATAAAGGTACTTGTTTCCAACCCTGATGATCTGAATTCAATCCCCAGTATATACATGGTAGAAAGAGAAAAGAAAAGCCAACACTTGAAGGTTGTCCTCTGAATTCCACATATATGATATGGATATGTGCATGTGCATACACACGCACAGCTTTCACCTCAAAGGGAGTAAGGGATGACTCATTCTGGAGTTAAATATAAGTGCCCATGGCCTGGGGATGGATTCAGGTTGCCTCGAATACTCTTTCCCATTGTGGCAATAGTTTCTTGAAGGTTTTTTTTTTGCAGCAGAATGAAAGAAAGGCATAAATTAAGGGACTTCTTAAAAGATTTATTTATTGATTGATTGATTTTGAGAATAGGTGTGCTTTGTAGGCATGCACACCTGCACACCAGAAAAGAGCATCAGATCCCATTATAGACAGTTGTGAGCTGCCATGTGGGTGCTGGGAGCTAAACTCAGGACCTCTGGGAAAATAGCCAGTGCTGCAACCCCTCAAGGCATTTTTAATTTTTAAACTGGGGGTATCATGTAGATGAGTACAGCAAGCAGGGTCACTTCTGCTACAAGTCTCAAACATTTCAAATGATGTTCTTAGTTTTGGATTAGTGATGGAAACTAATGGTCTGTCCGCATGCTCCAACTATCACAGCAGTATTAGGGCAAATACAAATTTGGGGTACTAAATGGACTATTAAAGGAGATTAAAATAGCTCAAGATGATTTGAGCTGGACCTGCTGTATTTCAGTGTCTCATGGGTCTCATGAGTAGACTCATGGGTCTACTCAGTCAACAGCCTTGTAGAATCTTTAATACCAGTTTAATTATTTTCCTTCAATTCATGGTTGCCTCCCCTAGCCAAGCATCACAACCGATGCAAGTGAAGGCCAAATACTGATTTATATACCATGGTGCCAAGAATGTTTAATTCTAGGATCTGATAAAGATGAGGTTGAGGTGGCAGAAAGCCAGTCTTCAGGAGAGAAATAGTTGGCAAAGTCATTAAGGAAGAAATATCTCTGGATCACTTTAACTTAAAAGCCATCGTGAGCTGGACTTGGTTTTCCCTCTTTATCTTTATCTTTACATGTGACATTTAAATATACAGGAATATTAGAAAATCATCAAGAACACAGTGTGGTCTGCAGAAACAGATAGCAGTTGAAAGAAAACAGGTATTTTCCCCCAATGGCAATTCTATTGTTTAATTAGACTGGCTTTGTTTCCCCTGTGTCTACAGTGAGTTGTGCTTTATCTATGTTTTATTTACATTTGGGTAATTTTAAAAAGTTAAACTACTTTCAAATTTCAATTTTCTCTAGGAAAGATTGTTCTTCAGTATCTAAATGGTTGTAAACTTCATTTATTGCTAATAGTTTCATTCGTCCTATTGTTTTAGGATTGTAGTTGAATTTGGGGAAATAAATGGCAGGAATCAGATAGAAACACTCTGCCACTTCAAACCCCTCTGACAAGAGCATCTTTTCTTGGTACCAAATATTAATGACAAGGATTAAAAAAAAAAGAAAAAGGAAGGTCAGGGGCTGAGGAGGTGGCTCAGCAGTTAAGAGCACTGACTGTTCTTCTAGAGGACCATGTTGGGTCTCATGAGGCCTGGGCATGAGGTCCAGTGTAAATTCAAGGCCTGACTTGAATTTGGTGGGGCCTAGTGTGGCTTCCTGAGCCTGGCTTGAGTTTGGGGGCCTGTCTCTGGCTACACGACCTGTGCTGGCCTCTGCCCAGCCACCACTAACGTGGTGTTCCTTACTCTGCCTTAACCCATCCCAAGCTTTTCCACCCTGTCACAACCATATATAAGCCTCTGTTTGATACCATTAAACAAGTTCCTGCTTTGACAGACTCCTGACTCAGTGGGTGTGTTTCTCCCCGGTGCCCTGGGAGGAGGGCTGAATAGCAACACTCACCATCCCACTCAGCCCCAGAGAGAGTTTGGTGGGTCTGGCTCTGCCCCCACTCTTTCTGCCAGAGAACCCAGCAGGACCAGGGTTCAATTTCCGATACCCTCATGGTGGCTCACAATCATCTGTAACTCCAGTTCCAAGGGATCTAATGTGGTGTTCTGGCCTCCTCAAGCACCAGGTATGCAAGTGGTACACATACATGCAGGAGAAATATGCAAGTATATAAAATAAAAATAAATTGCTGGATGGTGGAGGCACATGCTTTTAATCCCAGCACTCGGGAGACAGAGGAAGGCAGATCTCTGTGAGTTCAGGGTCAGCCTGGTCTACAGAGTGAGCCTCAGGACAGCCAGGGCTACACAGAGAAATTCTGTCTCAAAAATCAATCAAACAAATAAATAAAAATAAATCTTAAAAATAAGTCATAATTGTGAGACATTGGAATTCTAGAGGTTTTCATGGGTATAGCCAATTCTTAGAAAGGAAAATGAGACTCCAGGAGATCACTTTGTAATGTTATCCATTTACTTTTTATTGACAAAATGTAAATATTGTTTAATTTTTCTTACTTGATGTGGGATTTCCCTCTGTATGCTGTGAATACCATCAGTTAATAAAGAAACTATCTTGGGCCTGTGCAGAACAGAACTTAGTTAAGTGGGGAAAACTAAACTGAATGCTGGGAGAAAGAGGGCAAGGTCAGTGAGAAGCCATGTAGCCCCACCAGAGACAGACGGGATGGAACCTGGTAAGTCACAGCCTCATGATGATACACAGATTAATGTATCATCTAGATGATATAGTTTAGGATATGAGTTAGCCAGAAATATGCTTAAGCTATTGGCCAAACAGTATTGCAAATAATATGGTTTCTGTGTGATTATTTAGGGGCTGAGCAGCCAGGAACTAACTAGCGGCCTCCCTACAACACTTACTTCTAGTCAACTATACTCTAGAACACCTTAAATACTCATTAAAATATAAACATTTATCTACTTGATGTGTTTATGGGCAGGTGCATATGGAGAGGTCAGATGACAACTTGCAGGACTTGGTGCTCTCTTTCCACCATGAGGACCCCTACATTGAACACAGGCTGGCAGCCAGTACCTTTACCCCCGATCCATCTCACAAGCCCTCAAGTACTAGTTAGTCAAGAAACAATTATTTTTTATTTTATTTTATTTTTTTGAGACAGGGTCTTGCTGTGACACTCTGACTAGCCTGGAACTTCCTAGACTACCACACCTGAGTCCTGTGGAAAGGCAGTTGCTAATCCTGTCAATCAAGAATAAGACCACTACAAAAATTTTGAGCCAAATTTGAAGCAAGCTTTAATTAAACATTGGCCAGGAGCATGGGCTCTGGCCAGGACCATCCTGGGGTTCCCAAGAAATTATCACAAGTCACATTTTGCAGGGGCTTAAAAAGGCAAACCCATGAGACCAGCGGTGGTGGCACATGCCTTTAATTCCAGCCCTTGGAAGGCAGAGGCAGGTGGATCTTTGAGTTTGAGTGCAAGGCCAGCCTGGTCTACAAGAGCTAGTTCCAGGACAGGCTCCAAAGCTACAGAGAAACACAGGAGGCAGGGGAGAGGGGGGGAGAAAAAAAAAGGGAAACCCACAATTCACTACATTTTCTATCTGGTCCAATCAAAGGCAAGCATACATCTGATGTATTTCCTAACTATGTATCTCCTGCCTACATCCAATCAGGAACAAGCTTACATCCTGATGTATTTCTTGCCTGTGTACCTCTTGCCTACATGGTGATCAAGCACACCCAGTGGGTGCAGCTGGGTTCAACAGACTTGTTTAGGGGAGTGAAAACATGTGGCTTGTCAAAACACAGATACTCTCTGAAATGCTGGAGGCTATTATTTATGGGAGATGACAAGCCACGTTTTCACTCCTAAACAAGTTTGTTTGACCCAACTGCACGGGATGTTCCTGGTCCCCACAGAGACAGGAGGTACATAGGTAGGAGGTGCATGTGCACTGGTGTTTTGCCTGCATGCATGAGAGTGTTGGATCTCCAGAACTTCAGTTACAGACAGTTGTGAGCTGCCATGTGGGTGCTAGGACTTGAACCCAAGTCTTCCGGAAGAATAGTTGGTGCCTTTGTCAACCACAGAGCCATCTCTCCAATTCCTTCATACATACCTCTTAAATTAGTAATTCTGAGAATTTAAATTGTACTGCATGATAAAATAAAACAAAGTGACTTTTTGTTTTCCTATTCTGTTATTTTCATGAATTTCAAGGACAGAGTGAATTTTACCTCATGCTGTTTTATACTCAAAACGATACATAAAAAAACAATTATCCTGAACACACATAACACAATTACGTTAACTCAGAGTGTGCTTGCATCTTGGTTAAAACAAAAATGCAAACTTTACATCTCTGTACGTGTTTGATGTAAGAAAGACCCAGCCAAAGTAAGAAGATTAAACTAAGCTTGTTGTGCAGATTTAAGTTACTGTATTTCCCTGCTTAAGAGCTAATCAGGGGGCTGGAGATGGCTCAGTGGTTAAGAGAGCTTGCTGTTCTGTCCTGAGGATGGACATTTGAATCCCAGCATCCTATCGTGTAGCTCATAAAACTCATGGCCAATCAGTGCCTGCAACTTTGGCTCAGGGGGATCTGATGCCCTCTTCTGGCATTGGTGGGTACCTGCTCACACACACACACACACACACACACACACACACACACACACACACCACATAATTAATAAAAATAAATATTTCAAAAAGCACTCATCAGCCCAGGCAGATGCCCTTGCAAATGGAAGCTTTGAAATATATGAAATATTCATACAGGATCGGCCTTCCCTCTAAATTTTAGCCTAAATCAAACCACAGTAATCTTTTCCTTTGATAAAGAATTTTGTTCTGCTTGAAGATAAAGTTGGAAGAGAGAGGGGACAAGGTTGGACAGGAAGGATGAAGGGACGGAATTGAGAACACAGAGAGTTCAGAATTTATCTCTAGTTCTGACACAACCTCTAGAATTTTCTTATTAATTTTTAATAATTTTTAACGTCTTTAAATTTAGATAAGATTTCTAAAACATTTTTTGTAAATTGGCAAGTTCGTCCTTTCTTTCTTTCTTTCCTTTTTTTCTTTTTTTTTCAAGACAGGGTTTTTCTGTAGCTTTAGAGCCTGTCCTGGAACTAGCTCTTGTAAACCAGGTTGGCCTCGAACTTGAACTCACAGAACTGCCTCAGCCTTCCGAGTGCTGGGATAAAGAGGTGTGGCGCCACTGCCTGGCTCATCCTTCATTTTCTTGAGTTACTGTAAAACTCCAGCTATAGTAGGCTGCCCATTTATGAGTTTTATTTCTACTCCCTGGAACTGGATTAGCATGATTTTTTTAAACTAAATATTCTCCAACTGAGAGGGGCACGCAGAGCTAAATTATCTTTGACCATTTTTCTAGATATTTGCATGTTGAATTAACGCAATCACCAAAGATAAAAACCAGCTGGATTTGCAAATGGCAATTCCCCCAAACATTTTCTTCTTCCTTGAATCTCTATTTTCCATTTTCTCCTGAAAACCACAGGCTTCTGTATGATAGCTAGAAGATGTGTGTATCAGGTCAGCTTTACATGCTGTATCTCTTGTTCTCATAGCTGCTGTGTCTCCGGTTAGTCCTGTGCACTGACAGGAATATGGTGGGGGTTAATATTCAAGCCTCGGGTGATCAACCTGTATGTGCGTGTCTTCCCTGCTGAGCTAGTCAAAGTTCCTTCCCACCTAGGAATGGGGTTTATTTCACTGGATCCCTAGATTACACATTCTGGGATGTTTTTCTTGGCAGCTGGTGAAGTCAGGTACTTCTTATCTTTGATGTCACCATTGTGACCAGGGGAGTGTGTTTGCCGCTTTCCAGTTGCTTCCAGTGAAACACCGTGACCACAAGCGACTTTAGGAAGAGCCTGTCTTGGCTTAGCATTCCAGAGAGCTCGTTGTCTTAATGGTGGGGAAGGCCGTTAAACATTGAATACACTCCCTGATCATAATGATGTTATCAAAGATGAAAGGCAATTGTTCCCTCCAGCCCAGAAATATGCAACGGTTAAGGGAAATACCCCAGAATGTATGATTTGAGGATCTAGTGAAATACACCTTGTTTCTAGGGTAAAAGGAACTTGGATGGCTCAGCTGGGAACACACATATAAAAGTAGACCAGCCAGTAGCTTAGTGACAGAACAGAAGAAATTCCTAAGTCAAGAACCTTTTCAAATACATTGGTGGAGGAGATCAGGTAGGCAGAGAAACCTCTGCTAGAGACCTCCAATATTACCAGACAGTACACACTGAGAGGTTAATGATCTGTTAGAACATTCCAAAAGGATAGTCAAGAGCGTTAGGTCAGACACGGAGCTGGGTAATGAGTTAAGGTAACTAAAGACAGCCCGAGATAATTAGGTTCTAGGCCCGCAGCATTCCAGCTCTCCACAAGAACTTTTCTGTCAATCAACCTGGGAACTTTATTCCACAACACAGTAAGTACCGCACAAAATAAACAATTATTTTAAAATTGGCCAAAAGGAAAAGTGACCAGGAATCAGTCCATGCCAAGGGTTGCCAAGGACAGCAGGATTTGTTTTAGAGTCAGGGAACAAAATTCCTCTTGAAGGGATCTGTAGCCTGAGGTTCCGTGCTCAGGGTGTGACATGGTCAGCTCTGTGCTGCCAGTAGAAAGACATGAATGCCTTTTCTTAAGGAATGATTGATGGGGGAAGGCTCAGCCTATTGGGGGTGGGGCCACCCCTGGGCTGGTGGTCAGGAGTGCTGTAACAACACAGGCTGAATAAGTCATGAGGAGCAAGACAGTAAGCAGCACCCCTCCCTGGCTTCTGCTTCAGCTCCTGCCTCCAGGTTCCTGCCTTGAGTTCCCGCTCTGACTTCCCTGGATGATGGACTGCAAGATGTAAGATGATATAAACCTTTCCTTTCTAAGTTGGCTTTTGGTCGTGGTGTTTATCACAGCAACAGAAGCCCTAGGACAAGTGTTTAAGGAGTGAAACACACACACACACACACACACAAAACAAACAAACAAACAAACAAGAACAACAACAACAAAAAAAAACACCTATGGGTCAGTAATGAGTGATGTGTGTGCTCTCCAAAACATGCACTTCCAGTGAAATACAGAACTAAAAACAGAATTAAAAACTACAGCTACAGCCCTCTGGTGCCAGACAGGAAAGGGATTCAATCCTGGACGAGTCTGGGTGTGACTCCCTGAGGGCAAGCTCAAGGAGTCTTTGTAACTTCTTGATGTGGTTAATTACTTTCCCTTTTTTGCTCTCTCTCTAATCCAACCACCACCCCTGCCTGTATGGCAGGCAGAATAAGACCATGGGGGGTGTCACAAAGTCACAGATCTGGGGACATTTTCTTCAGTCCCTGCTCATCATTATACAAAATGGGAGCAATGTGAGAAGAGTGTCTGTGTTGTACTGTGATGGCTAATCAGAAGAAGATGCACCGAACACAGATAGCGGCAGGCTCAGGTGTGTGAACAGCGTGACCACCACCAGTAGGGTTTCTATTGCAAAGTCAAGTGGGTGTCTGTTCTCAGGAGAACTTGATTGACCCCCCCCCCCCACCCTTGCTTCTCTCCTCTCCATGTCCAGCTTCTTTGTTTTCTTTTCACTCCATCTTCATGCTGGTTTGCTCCTTATGGAGATAAAGCATCTTTTGATTCCTTCCTGGAGAGCCATGTTCCATTTCTCCTTCCCCACCCTATTCCTTTCTTCTTTTAGATCTTTATTTTTTATTTCTTTATTCATTTTTTTACTGATTTTTTAAAAATTTATTTTTCAAGTCTTTTTGTTTTTTTCAAGAAAAGGTTTCTTTATGTAGCCTTGGCTGCCTGGAATTCATTCTGTAGACCAGGCTTGCCTGGAACTCAGAGATACCCCTGTCCCTGCTAGGATTAAAGGCATGTACCACCATACTTGGCTTTTAAATGTTTGAATGTTTGTTTGTTGCTTGTTTATTCACGGGGGCAAACCATGATGCACATGTGGAGGTCAGAGGACAACATGCAAAGCTGATTTTCTCCTTTTATTGTATGGGTTCTAGATATCAAACTCTGGTCCTCAGCTTTAACGCCACGTGCTTTCCTCTTGCCGGCCTCCAAATATTTTTTTATTAATATATACTAATTCCATATAATAACTGTTTCATTATGGCATTTTCATACATGTACTCAATGTACTTTGATTCTATTCACCCCCTTGTCAACCTGTCTTGTGCCCTGCCCTCTCTGACTGATCCCCCTTTTCTTTCCCAAGGACCTGCTTTCCTTCCTTCTGTTTTGAATCATTTAACAAATACTTATCAAGGGATGGCTTTGTTGCACGCATATAATTCCAGGTGCTGGGCAGACAGCTGAAAACAAATCAGCACAAATGATGGGTTTATGTTCTCATGAGCTTGCTTCCTGGGGGGAAGGAGCGATGAAGGAAAGGATGTCAAGCCTCCCCAACGGCTGCACTGGTGTGCCTATTCCTCTATCTGATCTCTTCCTTTTCCTGCCATGGCTTGCCTGTATCTAACTACTTGGGCCACCTTCTCAAGAGGAAAGTTTGTCCTTCTGGTTGACTTGTGAATACCCTGGGTGGCTCCAGACAGGATGTAAACAGCTGGATCCCTCCCTGGTGGGTGCTGTATGCTTTTCCTACTTGCCTTTGGCCTTTTCTGAGCTAACCAGTATTTCCTGCCTGGTCCTCTCCGAGGCCCCTCCTTTGGCACAAGCCACAACTCCCAATTCAGCATCACTCTGAGGATAATGAGTGGGCTGTTTTTGCCTCTCCCAGATCATTAATGAAGATGTTGAACGTAAGTGCATCCCATCCATGACACACCGCTGGAGACCCTTGGCTGTTTTGTTTGCCTTTGTTTATCTTACCAGCTCAGGCTCTTGCTTTTGCAAGAGGCAGAAATCTTGGTATTTCTGCCGCTGCAGAGCCTCGCGTAAGGGCGGGGACTTTAAAGCCTGGCAGATTGTAAATGCGTCCTTTTGAGCCCGAATTAAATATGGATTATGAATAGACCATTGTCAGTAAAAAACTGGGCTGCTCTCCCTCCTCTCAGATGCCTTTGTTTTCTTCTAACTTTCCCCAGCTGTTCTGCCTTTCTGGGAGCAGAGAAGGTTGGACATTTGTGTGCTGGGTGCAGGGCTGTTGCTTGGATGAGTTTAGCTCTAACTGAGGTTCTTCTCTGGCATGTGAAAGCCCAGGTGGATGGATTGCGTAGCAGCCCAGCCTTTCTCTCTTCCCTGGATCCAGACCCTTTCAGTCTAGCCTTAGTGTCCTCCACCTGGACTCTGGTCCAGCCACGCGACTTTCTTTGCCGAGTGGAATTAGAGAAGACATAATGCAAAGCTAGGCTTGGGGACAAACACTTGTGTCCCTGCTTGTGTGCATGTGTCTCGACCACTTCTATGAGAATGTGTCTGGGACAGCTTACCTTGAAGACGAGCATACAGAGCATAGCCTGGTCACTCCCGGAGTCCAGTCAGGACCATTCTGAGTCTTCTGACAAGGGGAAGACCTCCACATATGAACCAGATCAGGCCATAGCAGCAGAACCTGCAAGCCAACCATCAAATACAAGGCCAGATAAGTGTTTGATTGAAAGTGAGACCCCAGCCCTCTGACACCCCTATATCCAAGGAGTCTGGGATGAATGATTGGAAGCATCAGCCCAGCCCCTGGCCTGAGAGTTGCCTTGGTCCAGACTCCAACTCCCAGTCTGCCAAGTGCTGACCCCTCCTCAGAGAGGTCACAGGGTATTTAAGCTCCCTGGGAAAAAGGAACGTGTGGTTTTGGGTTTGTGTGGGCTACTCTCCCCGCCATGCTGTCTTGGTCCACCTGAGAATGCTGCATTTATTAAACACAGGCATTTTAATTCGGTCTAATCTGGTTTGATTGGAGTTCTTTGTGTTGGCGGAGTGGCTTTTCTTAAGATTAAACCAAACACTACGTATTATAGAAGGTCTTATTTAGCCCAGTTGTGGTGCCATACCCCTTTAATCCCAGCACTCTGGAGGCAGAGGCAGGTGGATTTCTGAGTTTGGAGGCTTTGAGTTAGATCTGCAGAAACACACACACATGCATGCACACACATGCACACGCACAGAAGAGAAAAAGTCTTCTAAATAGAGATTCAGAAGTCTAAAAGTGAGAAAACGACCCCTTTTCCAATTGGTTAAAAATGTAGCTAGTAATATAGTCTATGCTTAGCTTGTATGAGTTCCATTCCTAGTAAAACACACAGAGAAGTATGTGTTGGGGGAGATTTTTGAAAATAGAAGTTTGTTACTAGACTCTGACTTCAGGCTTTAAAAGCCAAAAGAATAAACTGGGTGCAGGTGCACAGACCTTTAATCTCAGCACTCAGGATGTAGAGAGAGGCAGGTGAATATCTGAACTGGAAGCCAGCCTGGTCTATACAGTGAGTTCCAGAGTTCTAAACCAGCCAGGGCTACATAAAAAGACCCTATCTTAAAAAGAAGTCAAAGAATAAAGAATATGTGTTTTCTGCTCAAGAGTGTTGAAACCTTTACTGAGTGTCTTCTATATATGGAATCCTTAAGAATTCTGAGCAGTGCAGCAAGAATTCACACTGGCCGGGGTGTGGAGGGCTCTATGAAGAACTAGGAGAATATGTGCTACACACAGACACCTTTTTCCAATGACAACAGCAAAGAGAAGGGAAGGCTGTTCTAGTTTGCTTTCTATTGCCGGGATAAACACCATAAATAATAGCAACTTGGGGAAGAAAGGGTTCATCTAACACTTCTCGGTCACAGGCCATCCCTGAAGGAAGTCAGGGTAGGAACCTGGAGTCAGGAACTAAAGCAGAGCCCATGGAGGAGTGCTGCTTACTGCCCAGCCCCTTCTGGTGCAGGCTTGGCAGACTTTTCTATAGAGCCCAGGTGTGTCTGCCTAGAGATAGTGCCACCCACAGTGGACTGGGTCTTCCTGCATCAACTAGCAATCAAGTAAATGCTTCACGAACATGTTCATAAAGCCAATCTGATCTAGAGAATGCCTCCATGGAGAATTCCTCTTCCCAGGTGACCCTAGTTTATGTCAAAGTGACAATAAACACCACCCAGTACACTGTCCAAAGAACACAGCCATTGCGCCCCCTTGTTCCATGCTTAGGCGATGCATCCTTTCCAACCTTGTGTCTCCTGAGATGGCTCTGCCTACAACTGAGAACTACTCCTCGGGTTTGTGCCAGCACAGTGGCAGGCGGCCTTACTGAGAGGGCAGAGCCTGGAAAAGGACTGTTGATGCTGTTTAATATCAGCAATGGAAGCATGGGCTTCTGCAGTGCAGAGGAAGCAGTCACTAATTGCTCCCGGGGGATTCTCTTAGCCCCCATCCCTAGGCTTCCTCTTCCCGCTGACACCCACTCCAAGGATTGCACTGTTCCAAGTGGGGCGGTAGGCTAGAGGCTAAGGCTCACCTGGGGACTCGTTAGATTGGCAAGCTCTGGGACCCCACCCCACTTGGACTGCACCGAAGCTGACACTTTTCCCAGGGCCCCGGAGAATTCAGGCACACACTCAGGTTCCACAAGAACTGATCTTCAGATTCTGGAAGCTCTTATACAGGGGATGTCACTTATGTAGCCTCCTTCAGGGGCTGAGCTCCAGGGGGCTAAACATATTTGAGGGAATCTTCCACTCCTCAGGGGCCAGGACCGTGCCTGGGTGTAGGAGGAACTCAAAATAAAGTTCATCAAATGGCATAAGCAGATGCTACTGAACGGCCAGGCCCGCCTGGGTCACCGTGCTAGCCAGGGAGATCTTTGTTCTTCCCGAGGGTCCCTGCAGCAGAGACTACCTTGAGCGTGTAAATTGAGAGAGGTGAACCTTGCCAGGGGCTCTGCCCAGCTCTGCACATCCCAGAACTTCTGGTTTGAACACTGACGTCAAGCTCAACTCGAAGTGCCTCTGAATAAGCAACTTGGCCCCGCATCCTGCATAAATTTGAATGTCTATGTTGGAGCCAAATTAAGGCTTTGCTCAGAAATGTGCTGAGCCTTCCCTAGTGCTCTCTGAAGTACACTAGTAGATGTGGAGGGTGGGAGGGGGGATGGGGCTAGGGGAAACAGGTAAGAAAAGAGAATGACCCTGAGAAGAGAGGGATTCAGAGGAAGAAAGGGGAAAAGGGTTGGTGCTTTCGAGAGGTGTGGTTTGCCTTCCGCTTTCTAGAGGGATCTGAAAATTTTGCTTCCATCTCTTGGTATCATGGATATTAAATAGCCAGTCTTCTCAGGCCCAAATCAACTTCAGTTATATGCCACAGCCAATGGTGTTTGCTTCCCAACACTTCCTCTTGCCCAGTTTGTGTAAAGAATGCTCACACCTTTAATGACTACTGGGATTTTACAAATGATGCACTTTGCCACACACTTTAGCCTTTTGAGCCACCCTGGACACTGTACGCTGTGTTGACATGGTAGTTAGGGATAAAAGGGGTGCTAGGAGGGGTGAGATTTTGACTTTCCATAAACCACCAATTTCTATGTAGTGAGTAGAGACCTCCTCTTGGAACTTCAGTAGCTTTGAAATCCGGCAGGAGACGACCACTGTTGATCACAAGGAAGACCAGGACAAGGTAGCAATGGCAGAATGTTCTTACTCTTCACCAAATCCACAACATGACCGGCATGGCCAGGATTTTTTTTTTTAAAAAAAAAAAAAATTTTAAATTTATTTGTGAGTACATGTTTCTAATGCATTTTTATCATACTCTCTCCCAAGTCCCTTGTCTTACACTCTTGCCACTCCCTCTGATCCCCTTCTTTCCAATGAGTTCCTCTTCTACTTTCACATATGACTACACCCCTGAAGAAAAATAACTTCCCCTCTTTTAATTGCCAATAGTTCCACAAGCAAGGGGTATACCCTCGTGTGGCATACAACATGCTGCTGGAAATGCGGATGGTTTTATGTAGGCAATCATGGCTGCGGTGGGTTCATTGCGCAATGGCCATGTCACAACTAGAAGGTGGCAGTTCACGTCAC
The DNA here is from genome assembly GCF_903992535.2 of Arvicola amphibius. Lineage (NCBI taxonomy): Eukaryota > Metazoa > Chordata > Mammalia > Rodentia > Cricetidae > Arvicola > Arvicola amphibius. The sequence continues at coordinate 48,606,371 of NC_052047.1, read as the reverse complement.
TCCTCATCTCTAGATTTCTCGGGAGGCATGGGGGCAGGGTCGCATGTGGTCCAGGCTGGCATAGCACTCACTATGTAATTCAGTCTGGCTTCAAACTCATGATTGTCCTTGTTATCGTTCATAAAGAAGTGGGACCGCTGGTGCCACGAGAGGCAGCGGCGGGGCCACCCCATGCCTCAGCAGGTCCTCTTGGCAGGTGGGAGACTGCAGCGGGTGAGAGACAGGCAGATAAGCCATGGAGAAAGAGCTTGAGGGTAGCGCTTATTTAGTGGGTATTGGGAATGGTATTGTTCCGCCCAGATTACGGAGTCCTCTTGAAACCAACCAAGAAACCAAGTCCTGTATGTAAAAGCAAAGAACCTTTATTCTTTCACAAGTGTGCAAACTTGGTCTCTCTGTGTCCAGCATATCAGAGTGATTGGAGAGCCCTGAGCTCAGAGTTGGTTTATATAGTAGCAAAAGTGGGGGTGAGGGATTTCTAAGGTTTAGGACCCCTTATTGGGTGTCATTTGTCTAGGAGTGTCCTGATGAAAAGCAATGGGTGTGTGCTGGCAGGTGATCCTATCTACCATGGTTGGAACATTAGGAATTGCCTTTGGATGGTCTGTTTCTGGGTGGTGCCTAATAGTCTCAGTTTATGGTCTTTCTTGCAACCAGGTATTGCCTTAGGAAAAACTATTGAGACCCAGGCCTCTATTGAGTTTGTCATGGCTGGGTCCTACAGGTAAAAGAGTAATGGGTTATGGAGGGGAGGGGATAATGGGAGAGAGAGAGAAAAGAGAGAGGAGAGAGGGAGGAAAGAAGGGGGAAGGGAAGAAGGTAGAGAGTGGTTACTTCTTCAGAAGAGTGCCAGAGAGAGAGAGAGGGTTGGTGAGGAGGGGGAGATCTGAGATCCATTTGCCTCAGCAGAATGGGATGGCGAGAGGTTGGGAGTGGGCGGAGCTTGTCTCTTAAAGGGACAGGGTACCCAGGTGGCAGGCCAGGCCTGCAGATCACAACATTCCTGCCTCAGCTTCCTGAGTGCTGAATCAATATTCATTACTATCCTCAACTTTCAAAATCACTTTAAACAGGTAGATCAGTGACTTTCAACCACTTCTTTGAACATAATGTAAATAGGCCAAGCCTAGACGTAGGCAGAAGCTAGGGACAAAGACCGGAACAGATTAAGTGGAAGCAGGGAGCCTCAGAGGCCCACCCTGAGCTAAAAGGTCTCTACTTCAAGGGAGAAACCCAAAGCAAACCTCTATGTGGGGCTCATAGGAGAACAGCAGCAAGCGTGGTGCACACTGGTAGAGAAAGTGGGCCCAGATACTTGTTGGGATCATGGATGGATGACAATTCTGGCTTGGGAGACTCCGTGTAAGCAGAGATATTTTAGTTTGAGTTCTTTAACTCAGTCTGTGGGGACCCCAAAAGACCACCATGGAGACCTACTCACCAAAATGCAAAAGCAAGGTTTATTGTGTGCACAATACAAGCTGGCAGGGACCTCGTCAAAACAACTGGTGCAGCAGTGGCAAGAGGAGGTACTCCGCCCTTCTAGAGGACATTACTTAAAGGCTAACCCCAGAAAAGTTACATTAGCAGGGTATGGGGTGATGGGTTCAATCCTGATTGATTGACTCCTGTCTAGGGACTTTTCGGAAATTTTATTTTTGAACCTCACTTGTTGCTTGTCAAGTTTTTATATCTGCTCACCTTCGAGTGGGGACATTCTGTGGTTGTCTGTACTTTCCAGATGGCTACCCTGTTACTTTTGCCCCTAGCCATTTCTGAGGACTGGAATGTTTTATGGCAAATAGTTTATACAAGACATAAGATGGAGGCGAAAAATAAAATGGAGGAATTTTGGTTCTTCACCATCTCTCTTCTTTCCTTAGCCTTGGAAGCGATAAGGAAGTACTCAACCCCCTAGACCAGTGGTTCTCAACTTTCCTGAGCTGAGACCCTTTAATACACTTCCTCATGTTGTGGTGACCCCCAACTATAAAATTATTTTCATTGCTACTTCATAACTATAATTTTGATGCTGTCAAGAATCATAATATTGATATCTGTGTTTTCCAGTGGTCTTAGCTGACTCCCAAATGGGGGCGTGACCCACAGATTGAGAACCACTGCCCTAGACCGACTAGCAAAGTGTGGACATAAAGTGTCACTGAGGCTCACTTCTGATCTTTCAGACCTGAGTGGAAGACCCTGGAGAGACTTTCTCCCACATATACATATACGAGAGTCTTACTAGGGGAGATTTCTCCTCACCCCCATTTCTTGCCTGAAGCACAATTGTGTAGCTGGATGTGCAGCAGCCATCTTGAGGTCACGAGGAGCAACGCCACATGGTGAAGATGACACGGAAGTCTAGATCTGTCACCGCATTGCTCAGCCTCAGCCCAGGTCTTCCACCTGCTGCTGATGCTGACGCTGATATGTGGCCCCGAGAGAAAGCTTCACCTCTGACTTGAAACACTGTGGTCAGGTTCCTCTTGTCCTCACAGTCAGACACTGCCTCCTAGCTCTGGCCACTGGCCACTACAAGAACGGTGCCTAGAGGCAACAGACACTCCTCCACTCTTCCACTCACCCTTCCTCTTCCCCAGACACCAACACCAGCTCCCTGCCTGTGTTCCATCCCCTCGGCTTTCACCTTAGCACACCAAGTCCCGCTCTCTGTGCACACTTGGCCGTCCGGCTGGAGGCTTTTCAGTTGGCCTCTAGGGCATTATCATTGTACGGGAATTGCCTGAGAGTCAGAGCTTTTGGAAATGGACCACAGCCAAAGACAGGGAACATAGGGGATAAATACCCAGCTTCCTGGCTGGCAGTGAGTGAGCTCTGTTGAGTAGTTCTGCACACCTGGCTTTCTAGGCATCCCCTACAGAGCGACAACCCAGTTGCCATCAATGTCATCAGTGGTAACCTGGTAGTTGATAATGCCCCTGATTGACTGTCTTCCTTGCCTCCCTCCACTTCCCTATGGAGAATTCTTTGATCACACCTGTGTCTTTGCTTGATGTTTGATTCTGGAGGAACTCAAACTAAGAAAAATACAAATGTTGTATCTCTATATTATACCCTTTCTCCCTCCTATCTATACCATTTATATTCCTATTTATCATCTATTATTTACCATAAATCTCTATCTCTATCTCTCTATTGTGTATATTTATGTATATATATCATATATATGCATGTGTGTCCATGTAGGCATATATATAGGCTGTGTATTAACATATTGTATAGCTCCATAAATTTTGCATAAATTACAATATTTTACATCTTTCTTTTCCCCTTATGTATTTTGGAGAACTCTCCTTATCTGTAAACTGAACTATCTTTTATTGTCAATATTGTATATCTTTGTATAAGAATATGGACATAGATAGCTACACTTTTTAGTTTTCTGTGTTTAACATACATACACACACAAAGACAAACACACACACAGAGGGGGGAGAGAAAATCATTCCTGTGTTCATCCAGATGTTCAGAATCATTCCTGGTTCAATGTGATGGACAACCAATGTGTTCTGCTCCTCAGAGGTGACGTTTCCATATAAGACCCAACAGTGAGATAGCAGGGGACGTTTGCTTTGCTCAGATCTCCGAGCTCGCTGTGTGTCTGACAGGGCTGCTGCTCTCCTCACATTCCGGTCCCTGCACTACAGTCCTACAGTGAAGATGACTGTAGTGTTCTGAAGGAGGATGCTCCACATAGGCTCATGTACTTGGATACTTGGTCCTCACTTGGCAGACCTGTTTGAGAAAGACTAGGAGGTGTGGCCTTATTGGAACAGGTGTGTCACTGAGGACTGGGCTTTGAGGTTTCCTGATAAGCTTTCTCTGCCAGTGAGCTCCAAGGTAGCCAGAGCTACGTAGTGAGATCCTGTCTGGAAAAAAAAAAAAAAAAAAAAAAAGCAAACAAAACCTAAAACCAAAACTTAAATTTTTAAGAACGATTTTTAAAAATTGCACAAAACAAAGTTTTGTTCCAGAAGTTCTCAATAGGTTTTTAAAACTGTTGCTGGATCCCCCATCATGCCTCAGCACTATGACTGGTGTGGGTGTGGGGTTTGGTGGAGTGTTGTGTCCTTGGGAGGACGATTTCACAAAAGTCTGCACTGACCCTGATACTCACATGCAGAAATCCAGGCTGTCTAATTTGATGCACACCATCTGGCAGCTAGAGAAGAAAAGGAAGAAGGAGAAGAAGCAACAGCCATGTAGTAGGAATGCAATTTCTAAGCTAACTTATTCAGTCACCGTGCTTCATGTAATCTGAGCCAAATTTAAACATGCCAACGTACCATCCTGCTGAGTTTTCAAATGCCATAGGGTCCATCTGGTAGATGCTTATGGAATGTTTAATGGTGGTGACGTAAACATATTTACTAAAACACAGTGCATTGAAAATGCAAGCAGTATATTGCGGCATCCTCTAGTTTGCATTCCCCAAAATGGGGGCTCTCTGAAAAATGCAGATTAAGATGGAGAAGAGCGTGACTGTATCTTTAAATGATCCAAGGATTATAATTATGATGCTTCAAGCCACCGAGTCCATTTCCCTCTCATTAGATATACGCAAACAGTCCTAGGTTAGTTTTAAAAAACACATTGCAAGAATTTAAAGATTCATTTTTATATTTTATTTATGTGTATGTGTCTGAGAGTGCTATGCCGTGTTGTGTGAGTACCAGTCAAGGGCAGGAGGTGTCAGATCCTTTGTAGGCGGAGTGACGCATGGTTTTTAGCCACCTGATGCACGTGCTAAGAACAGAACGCAGGTTCTCTGCAAGAGCAGCAAGGGCTCTTAACCACTGAGACATCTCTCCAGCCCCCCAAGGTAAGTTTTTGATGGAAGAAGAGAAAGGAGCTCTAGAGTCCTAGGAGGCAAGTCGAGGTAGGGCTGCACACTGAGCTATCCAGTCTCTGGAACACTAAGAAACAAGCACCCTTCCTCCTCCTACCTGCTGCGACAGAGGTGAGGCAGGTAGCTGTAATGGCTCGCCTAGTATCCCTTTTCCTTTTCCTCTATGTTTGCTCTGAGAATATGGCTGAGGCTCGTTAGAAAAGGCTTTTAGGATGCAAGCCTGTAGGAAAGGATGGCATCAATTACTTCTCTTATTGCTGTGACCAAATACCTGGTCAAATCAACTTAAAGAAGGAAGTTTTGTTCATGGGTCACAGTTGAGGGCATACCTGGTAGCAGGAGTGGGAGCAGTTGTTCTTGTGTCTTCAGTGAGGAGACAGAGAGAGAGAGAAATTCTGATACTCACTTGCTCTCCCCTTTTGCTTCAGTCTGGGACTCTAGACCATGGTGGGATGGAACTGCCCACATTTAGGGGGATCGTTCAGCCCCAATTAGCCTTATCTAGAGACTCCTCCACTGCCAAGATCAGATTTGTCTCTTAGGGGATTCTACATCCTATCAAGGCGACACCAGTAACCATCAAGGAGAGGGAGCAGAAGCGAACAGAGAGAAAAGCTGAGCTGTGATGTGGTCTCCGTGGAGCTCCAGCCAGCTCTGTGTTGTGTTTGGGAAGCTAGGACATCCCTGCAGCACTGCCCCAAGCTGAGATAAGGGGATGGAGTGAGTCTAGTTGAACTAACACCCATCAGATGCCAGGAGCCCCAGGCCAGGCAGTGCTTTTCAGCTCAGGTGGTTGCTAAAATGGGTTGATCCTCGTGGGCTGGCTGCGGGCAGCACACTTAGAAGCCAGAGGCTCTTCTGTGCTTCAGGGCAGCTCGGAAAGCCCACCCCAGTGTTTGTCAAAGCAGTAAAGTGACTGGAGCACAGGGAGCCGTGGGGAATGTTGTGTGGATAAACCCCTTTCAGAACCTTGGGACAGACCTGTGAGGACAGAACAGGTTGTGACTTTTCTGATGTGGTTGAGGGATGGGAGGTCCCTTGACTCGTGGGAAATTAGAGCTCCATTCCACCTGTCTCAACGATACCTGAAATTCCCTGATGCTCCTAGCTACAGATCCTCTCTCAGCTGTGCTGTGCTGAGACACAGCTCTTGGCCTGATAACAGAGAGTGCTAGTCTGCTTGGGCACTGGAAACAAAACAGTAAAACTTATCCACTCTTCCACAACACAGAGGTCTTTTTGGCTTTCCAAACTATGTTAAGCTAGAGATAGTGGCTGTCATCACTGCACTTGGGAGGCTGAGGCAAGACGATCACAAATTCAAGGCCAGCCTGGGATACAACGAACAACAACTAAAACAAAAATGAGCTGTGGTCCCTTCCCCATCAGTTCCCCCAAATAGCATCCCATTCCCATGCATCCTTGCCCTGACGCTATATCTTAACCCTTATTGATGTCTTCCTGTTTCAATTCTACATCCCAAGTTTCCTCTAGTCTTTGTGGGACCAGATCAAGTATGAGCATGCGCAAATTTGTATGTTTATTATCTTCTCTGAACAGTTGGTGTTTTGGGACCCAATCTCACTGACAGTGTCTCTCTTGTAGAATGACATCAAGGGTGATGGATGGGACCCTGAGGATTACCCTGGGCTTTCTGACAGTGCATCTTTTTACTTTAGAACTATTATATCAGATTTCCACAAATCTCCAGTTCTCACAGCAACAGGCTCTAGAGAGCATTCTTCATGCACACAGCAAATAATTGTATGGGCTTTCATGTAATACAACCTTATGCCTTGGATTTAGTTATATATTAAATATAAGTTTGAAAAGTATCAATGTTCTCTTTAACGATATATATATTCTCAGTCAGGCTTTAGTGATTTGGCTTTTAAAAAAAAGCACAGCTCAGCATTTGGAGTCTGTGAAGCAGGTAACACCTGTTCCCATCCCCCAGTCTCCAAGAGTTGACCTTGCTAACTTCTGAAGAGTTCCTAGGTAACCCTGATGCTATGATTTAGATGTGTTTATCCCTCAAGAAAAGGTGGTAGAACCTTCAAGAGCTAGGACTTTCTGAAAAAGTAAAGCCCACCCTCACATGTGTATAAATGGTGTCTCCTCAGTGTGAGTAACACAAGCCAGCCCAAACACTTGACCTCTTTGTGCATACACAGTTCCCTTCCTAGTTCTGGATCTGACTGTGGTACATCCAGGGAGCCCTCTTCATGATGCCAGCACCATTAGGCTTGGACCCTATGGCCACTAGTACCATTAGAGAAAGAGACCTTGTCACAGAAAAGTTGCTCAGCTTTGGAGGATTTTTGTCATGGCAACCCAAAACAGATTCAGATACTTGATCCAGAATGGCATCTTGCTCTTAACAGATCCGTAATCTGCAGAAGAGATCACTGCCGCCTGAATCTGGTCCGTGGCTGCAGCGGACGTGGGCACACCTCTCCAGACTTACATATTGAAAGCTAGGTAAAACCAGCTTACCTGGATGCAGATCCCACTACTCACCGTCAGGCTGTCCTTTATGGAAGAACTTCCATGAGAGTCCAGGATGGATTCTTGCTCAGAAAAAACAAAAATAAGAACAGAAAACCTCAGATTGCCCCATCTCTTCATCTCTAGGAGTTTTTAACCTTCTACAACTAAGAGTTGTCCTGGGGATTAATGAAATTTATATATTTATATTTTAATCCCTCATTATAAGAGAGGGTGCCCTCTCAATCCTCTTTTCCTTGACACAACAATAATTACTACTCATATTAGCAATAACAAGTAACTAAAATTATTGCTTAGATCTGAGTATGAATTTGGAGATTCCGCCATTACCCCTACGCATTCCTGGTCTTATCACCTTCCTTATTCTTCCTGTAGCGTGGATGAGATGAGGATCTGACTAGTGAGTGGCCACCATGGTCCAGGATTCTAGACCAAGCCCATCTAGAACTCTAATGATAAGATGTGTGTGTGCCTCTTTTGGCTCTGCCATCCTTTCTTGGATGAATGCAGGCAGCAAACCTGGATACTTATCTTAGTGTCAGAGACAGTCACCTTCTCCTGCAGGGTCCCAGCTTCACTGGTGGGTGCCGGTGGTAGGGACACGGAACAGCAAGAAGCCCACATCTGAGCCATACGCTACCATGGAGATTTCAATTGCAATAAAGCAGGTATTTGATACCCATCTCCTCACGATCAGTTCTCTCATCCACTTTAGGATTTGGGCATACAGAGAGCGATGGAGTTAATTTGTTCCCTCAGTGCCCTAGGAGGGCCTGGGCCGACTGGCTCAGAGTAGGTGCTGTGGTAGAAAACTCAGCTTTTATGGGCTGGGTAGGAAACTAGATTGGCAAGGTAAAAGGAATGGGTCCCTGAGGGGCAACAAGGAGCCAGTTCAGGCCATAGGCTGGGAATGGGAAGGCAAAATCAAGTATAGGGAGTCCCAGTGATGGTGGCAGTGGTGTGTGTGTGTGTGTGTGTGTGTGTGTGTGTGTGTTGGGGTAGGGGTGGAGTGGGAGTAGTGGGGGTAGCAATAGGAGTAGTGGGGGGAGTAGATTGGGTGGAGTGGGTGTGGAATAGTAATGTTCTCCTGGCTGTTCCAACAAAAGCCCCCCCCCACCCCCTCAATGTTATCCGAGACTTGTTTGACCTTGTCTCTAGCTTTCGTTGCTTATAGACCCTTCTCTTCCTAGATGCAGAACTTTGTTACTTTCATACCAGTAACACTTGAGCTCCAATCCCCTGCCTAGAGTCCACCTTGGGCCAGCCTGCACCTCATCTTGCTATTCCAAGGTCAAAGCATAGCTGTTCTGAGAAGAGGCTATGGGGATTTGGGGGGCTTGGGCTTCTGAGATTGACAACAATGTTCTGCAAGCCTACAGTGGAAAACAAACAGCAAAGAAAACCCTACATCTTGGTTTCGGCTAGCTGAGAACTGAAATTTAGCATTTGCTTTCACCATGAATGTAAGCAACAAGCCACAACAGAGCTAGCGGTATTTATGAATTCATCATCAATGGAAATCACAAATCTCTTTTAAACACACCATGATTGTTATGATGAATGTCTTTAAATATGTATACTCCTCACAACTTTGAAATTATAGTACTTATCAGACCCGCTGCTAGAGCCTGCTGGATATTATCAAATCATAGTTTAACTAAATGGTTTGGTAACTGTTGCAAAGCAACTGGTTTTGTTTGTAATTCTATATTTCATTTGTTTTGCCTTGGGAAACACTATTCTGAGGAATCATAAGTTTTACCACATTGCCACAGGGATCCAGGGCACAATAAAGATATAGAATTCTAGATGGGCTCTGTGGCATACAATTGTTAATTATTGGATTCAGGAGGCGGAAGCAGAAGGATTCTGAGTTCAAGGCTAGCTGGGGCTTTATAGTTAGACCCTGTGTCAAGAAGCCAAAGCAAATAAACAAACACACAGCTTCCAAACAAAGCAGATTTATAATCCTTCTTTGGCTGGCAAAAGTCTAGCTGACACTCCATGAGCAGTCAGGACCGGCTGCCAGGAGTAAAGTCACTTCAACACAGACTCTGCCCACCCCTGAGAACAACAGCAGAGGGGTGTCTCCAAACCCTCTAATCAGACCCTCTCTACCATGAAGAGGGGCTGTGGTACCCTGCTCTTGATAGAGGATGGATGCCAGACCCTCTAAATGCTGAATGTGAGCCAGCGTTTTGTTTCCTCAAGAATGATCCCTAGCTGAGACCCTGCTGGTGCTACGGCAGCCACTGAAAATGGAGGTGCTCTTTATGTAGACCCCAGCCGCAGGCACTATCTGACACTAGATAGAGAACCTTAACAGGCATACCTGACTCAACCCAGGTCACAGGATGAGGGGAGATAGTAAGGGCTATTGCTCTTGGTGGCTTGACCCACAGCAGCAGCAGAATACCAGCTCCCATGGTACGTTCTTTTATGACCTGTTGAACTCTAGGTTTTGCACTATGACTTCTGCAATAAAGACAACTTCTGTTGCTGTCTTACAAAGAGACAGCAACAGAAATAGACTATGGCAACTCTTATAAAGGAAAACATTTGATTGGGGCTGGCTTATGGCTCAAAGAGTTAGTCCATTATCACCTTGGCAGAAAGCACGGAGGCATGCATGCGGACATAGTGCAGGAGAAGTAGCTGAGAGTTCTACATCTGGATCTGAAGGCAACAGGAAGAGACTGTGAGTCTCTCTCTCTCTCTCTCTCTCTCTCTCTCTCTCTCTCTCTCTCTCTCTCTCTGTGTGTGTGGTTTATAAGGCTTGTATGTTAATGCCAGTCAGAGGTATGCTTGTGTGTGTGTGGGGGGGGGCAAATGTGTATTTATAATACATGTGTGTTTATGGAAGTCAGAAGTTGATGTTGTTACCAGGGAAACTGAGGTTCCCTTTTGTGTGTGTGAGATTCTAAGTCTCCTTAATAAAAGAATTTGGAAACAGACTCAAGAGGAAGCTTGAGGGCAGTTTCATGAGAGTTTAGAGAAAAACAGCAGGGTGATCTTGACAGCTGCAAGGAGAAGGGACATGAGAAACATTTCCCCCTACCCTGTCAAAGGCCCGTATTCCTTGAACTTTTCCCTTTCCCAACATTCTGATTACCCAGCTGCAGCAGATTGTGAAGTTGAGCTCTCACAAGTGGAAGGAGATCCAGTAACCACTTGTGCTAAAGATAAAAGAGAGGCCATCTTGGTCACGGATGTTGGCTGCTTGGTTTGGGTTCTGGTGCATTCTTTTTACAAAAATAAACTGGCCTTGCCAAGAAACTTTTCCTTTGTGCCTGTGTTCTGTTGTGTAATTCCAAGATTATTTGCTTCCAGCAGAGACATCTAGAAGAGAAACCTGGATTGTTTGCAATGGAGTTCAACAAGTAGCCGCCCTGGGGAGGGAGGAGGAGGAGGAAGCTTCAGAAGCTCTAAAGCCAGGAGTGCCAGAGAGAGCATGACTAACCCCAAAAAAGATAAAGAAAAGTTTTTAAAAAAAAAGACATGCTTTTCTGAGTTCTTAGTAAGGCATGGGGTAGAGACTCCATAGCGCTGCATGATGGAAGCAGCTGCTGGTCTCTGTGCTGAGAAAGATCTCTCAGAAGAAAGAACACACTCTATCATTAAAAGGATAAAGTAGCCGGGCTTTCTTTGAAGTGCCAGTTTCCTAATAATAAAGCAGAGACTTCTTATTTAATATGAAAGCTTGACCTTAGCTTAGGCTTGTTCTCAACTAGCTCTTCTAATTTAAATTAACCCATTAATATTGTGTATGTTCTACCACAAGACTTGCTACCTCTCCTCCATATTGTAATTTGATTCCCTCCATGTCTTATCTCACTGGCTTAATTCCTCGAGCCTCAGATTCTTCCCTAGTTCCTTTCTCTCCCTGGAAGTCCCGCCTATTCTTTCTTGCCTAGCTATTGGCCATTAAGCTCTTTATTAAACCAACCAGAAGGCACCTTGGGCAAAGACACATCTTTACAGTGTATAAAAAAAATTATCTCACAACAGAATAATAGTCTCTTCCTTCTAATTTTGGATAGCTTAGAAGGTCAGGTCTGCACTCAGAGATAGAGGCGGAATGTAAAAAACAGTCTAGATACCTTCTTTACACATAGTAATTTAAATTATAAAAATATGACACAGCTGATATTTACATTTCTAGTGTTACTAGGGAAACAGGAGGTGGGACTCAAAGCTTCCATAACCTGAAGCTACTGTAGCAATGTTGAGCTTCTTTCTCTAGGCATCCCTCACTCTTCACCCCTCTCTCTTGAGACAGTCTGGAGCTCAAAACTCCAGCAAGCAGGGTCTGGAGAGATGATTTAGTGGTTAAGGACACTTGCTACTCTTCCAGAAGATTCAGCATCAATTTCTGACACCGACAGGGCAGCTCACAATCACCTGGAACTCCAGTTCCAGGGGATTCAATGCTCTCTTCTGGCCTCTATGGGTACTTGCATACACACGGTGCACATACATACATGCAGTCAAACTTATACGCATAAAAGAAAACAATTAAAATTGATCTTAAAAACTAATTGAAAGCAAGCTTAGCTGAACTCCAGGGGTCCTCCTCCTGTCTCTGTCCGTTCCTCCGCTCTGATATTGCAGACTCATGCCCCTGTGCTGGGCTCTTTCTGAGGGTGCTGAGGATCTGAACTGATGTCCTCATGTTTCAACAGCAGACAGTTTACCGATTGAGCCCTCTCCTCAGGCCAGGCCAACTTTGTATTTTTGGCTTTGTTTTTGTTTTTGTTTTAATCTTCAGGAGGATGTATACTGGTGTGTTGGTTTGCATAAGATATGTTCCTCCCAGGCTCCAAGATTTGAATACTTAGTCCCTGATGTAGGTGTGTCTTCTATCTATCTGTTGATTTCATTCGTTAATAAAGAAAACTGCCTTGGCTCGTTTAATAGGCCCGCCCTTAGGTGGGTGGAGTAGACAGAACAGGAAGAAGGAAGTGAGGTAGATGGCTCAGTCAGATGCCACACCTCTCCTAAGTGAGACAGATGCCATGCCTCTCCTCAGGGAACCAGACGCGATGAAGCTCTGGCCCAAGATGGACGTACACTAGAATCTTCCCGGTAAGGCACTACTTCGTGGTGCTACACAGATTATTAGATATGGGTTAATCAAGATGTGAGTAAGAGGCTGGAACTAATAGGCCAGGCAGTGTTTAAATGAATACAGTTTGTGTGCTGTTATTTTGGGTCATAAGCTAGCCAAGAATTAGGGAGCGGGGCGGCGGGAACGTGGCTCACTGCTCATCACTACAAGTCCCCAGCTGGTGGTGCTATCTGGTGTAGTGGAGAAGGTATGGCCTTGTTGGAGAAGGTGTGTTGCTGAGGGTGGGATCTGAGAGCTTGAAACCTCTGCTTCGTGTTTATGTTTGAAGATATAAACTTTCAGCTTTCTGTTCCCACTGCCATACTTGCCCTGATGGACTCTGGTCCCTCTGAACAGTAAGCCAAGATATATGATTTCTTCCATAAATTGCTTTTGGTCAGTGCTTTGAAACAGCAGTAGAAGAGGAATTCATCCAACTGGGTTCCAAAACATGACATAACCCGAAAGCTGGAAGGGAGAACACAAACCATGCCAGTTCTCAAGAAGCTACTGAATGAGTATCTGCAGTATTTACAAGGAAAACAGTGTGTCACTGTCAAAACCGACAAGCTACAAAAGCTAATAGGGAGAAGAAGGGTGCCAGGAAGACATTCTGCCAAATCAACTCAGCAAATTGTAATCCTTTGTAATGAGTCCATTAGTTAACGGGCCACAGAAGGATACTGTAAAAAGCTCCAAAGCATTTTCCAAAAGAGTATTCACACACCCCTCACTCCTCCGCTTGCTTAAGGAATACTTTACTCAACAAACCCTTAAGTGATTCAAGGAAGTCCATTTCAATCTTGTCTGAATTCTCCAAATTTTCACAAAGTAAACATTTTAAGCGTCCAAAGGGAAAAGCTTCCACAGTGAAACAGAAGGAAAGCAAAGGCTACTGGTGAAAGAATATGAATTCATGGCCGTTCATTGAGCATCATGGACTCGCGAAGAGTACCAAGGACAGTTGGGATTTTTGTCTGCCTGCAGCCTCTTATAGTATAATCAGTGATTGACAGTGTAATTATGAAAAGAAACAACATTAGCCAAATGTGAGTTCAGGGCTAGGATTTCTATTCTTCTGACTAGTAGTGATCGAATTAAAAAAAAGTTTCCAAATACTGAGCCTTAAAGCAAAATGTTTTAGAAAGAAGCTTTCTCATCATTCTAAAGAATACAGCTCTTTGCAGGAAAACAGAGACAAGTGAAATATGATGAGACGCTCCTAAGGTCTTACTATCAAAAGATAAACTTGAATTTTCCATCCTTGTGGGTTTTCACATGAAAGTTGTGTATATATTGGCCAAACAGGTTTTTACACATTGTTTAAAATCTGATCTTCCCTACTTTTTCCTTCTCCACTTCATCTTCCTTTTGGCTTTTCAAGACAAGTTTTTTGTCCTTGTAACCCCAGCTGTCCTAGAACTCCCACTGTAGACCAGGCTGGGCTCAAACTCAGAGATCTTCCTGCCTCTGCCTCCTAATTGCTGGGATTAAAGGTGTGTGCCACCATGCCTGACTATTTTACCCTTCTTAATAATTAATCATGACCATGTTACTATGGTAATAGACCAATAACCACAGGGTCTCCTTTGTTTATTTGCTTTTTATTTTTTGAGCTAGAGTTTCTCTGTATAACAGCCCTGGCTGTCCTGGAACTAGCTCTTATAGACCAGGCTGGCCTCGAACTGTCTGTCTCTTCTTCCCAAGTCCTGGAGTTTATAAGTAAAGCCAAATCCTCTAGGCTTTACTTATTTATTTATTTTGGTTTTTTGAGACAAAATTTCTGGGACTTAAGGTGTGCACCATCACTGCCTGGCCACAAGATTATTTTTTTAACTGTCAATATCGCAGTGAAGATCTTTGACCACCTTATTTTTTCTCATCTTTCTTCATCAAAATGATGGTCTAACCCAGTCTTCATCTGTGCCTTTAAAAACATCACATACTTATGTAAGAAAATACTTCCCAGTTTGAATAAAATTCAGAATAATTGAATAGTATGGAAGTTTAGTTTTGATAAGACCAGGGAATAGAAACTGGATAGGCTACGTATTCCCTTTTGCTAGGAGTCTCAGCCAGAGTCATCCCTGTAGATTCCCGGGAATTTTCCTTGCATTAGGTTTCTACCTGACCCTGAAATGTTCCCCTTTTCCAGTTATCTCTTTCAGTACTCTTCCCCTTTACCCTCCCCATCTGATTCTATCCTGTCCCACCTCCATTTATGGTTGTTTTAACAAGACCAGGAACCTTTGAAAGAGAGTATGGGTTTTTCCAAGACACAGCTTGACAGATGTTTGGTCAACGGTTATGTGATCTTAAGCTAGCGAACTGCCCAACCTCACACGGAGTCTGTGGTGGAGGGATAGCCATGGCTACGCAGCTTGCAGGGGCAAGTAAATAAAATAGTGTGCGGAGATGCTCTGGGCACAGTGCCTGGCACACAGTTCATGCAGGCATCTTCCTTTTTCAGGAATGTAAACTATGCACACAATGTAAATTATGTCTCTTTCTCTAGGCTCTTGCCATTGGACTGTCTCTGTGACAGGAGACTAGGGCAGAAGGTGACATCACCATTAGTACATAAAGGAAATTAGTGGCCTAGAGGAAGAATAGAAGCTCGCCCCCACTAAGACCAGTAAGTAAAAGACACAGTATGAGCAAAATCAAATAACACTCTCCCCCCCACACACATACTATGCAAATGTCTTAGGGTTTCAACTGCTGTGAAGAAACACCATGATTGTGACAATTCCTATAAAGGAAAAACATTGAATTGGGTGGCTTACATTTTCAGAGGTTTAGTCCATTATCATCTTGTTGTGGCATTGTGGTATGCAGGCAGAGATAGTGCTGAAGAAAGAGCTGAGATTCATTCCTATATCTTGACCCAAAGGCAACAGGAAGTGGTCTGAGATGTTGAGTGTGGCTTGAGCATGCATAAGACCTCGAAGCTGATCCCCCACAGTGACATACTTTCTCCAACAAGGCCATACCTATTTCAACAAAGTCACATCTCCTAATAGTGCCACTCCCTAGCAACTTATGGGGGCCAATTAACTTCAAACTCCCACAATAACCTGTAAAGATCTGAAATCCTCAGTAAGGGGCCATGGATCTTCTGACTTTTCTCTCAGCTCTAACCAACTTCTGTTCTTAAAATGATTTTTATTTCATAAACCATTTCTGCTTCTGCCACTATCTGTGCTAGTTAGTTTTTTGTTTGTTTGTTTGCTTGTTTGTTTGGTATGTGGGTTTTTTTGTGACTTGACACAAGCTAGAGTCATCTGGGAAGAGAGAACCTCAACTGAAAAAATGTCACCATCAGCAAGTATGTGGGGACATTTTCTTGGTTAATGATTGATGTGGGAGGGCTCAGGTGGTGCTGTTCTTGACTGGTAGTCCTGGGTTATATAAAATAGTGAGTGGAGCAAGCCATAAAGCAAGCCAATAAACACCGTTCCTCAATGGCCTATTTCAGTTTCCGCCTTGAAGTTCCTGCCCTGACTTCCCTTTGATGATGGACTGTGATCTGGGTGAGTAAGCCAATCAAGCTATTTCCTCTCCAACTGGTTATTGGCTGTGGTCTTTATCACAGGAATAGAAAATAAACTAATAAAATGTCCCTGTGGAATTTCTTTTTCTAGGTTGCATGAACTTGGACTTGATGGTGGGTGCTACGAGACCTTGATATCTCCCTTAACTCTTAGAATCCTCACTGACGCTGCAAGTGGCTGGGACAGGAGAGACAAGAGGCTGAAGAAAGGAGGAGACAAACGAGAAACCGAGGAAAGAAGGAAGACTGAGAAGACGCAGAAGGGGAGAGAGGAAGGGAGGAAGAAAGCATTAGGGAAGGGCGAAGGCAGTTCAGCAAGAAGAGAGCACAGACCGCGCATGACACTTCTCAGAAGAAGGCTCTTGGTAACTTTCCATGTAAAGCGCGAAATAATCCCACAAACGGCTATTGGCTGAAGGAGCGAGCAGAAGGAGCTCCCGCAATACCCATGCCTTTTTATTTATCTCCCCGAGCCTTGCAAGGAAGCTGTGTGACCCACCACTTCAATATTTCAGTCTGCTCCCTGAGTATCAGGAAGGGTTAAGACCCACACACCAGGGCAGAATAGAGCTTGTTTATTGCAAGATTCATGTCTGGTCCTGCAAAGGTATTTCCTCCCTGGCCCCACAACCCTGATGAAAGGGAAGACAGATGCTACACCAAGGGCAAGGTCATGGTGATGCATGCAAATTGGCGTTGTGGGGGCGGATTGTGTCGGGAAGGCAGCTTCTCTACCCCCACGCAGGTCTGGATCATGCCTGCCCAGGTGACAATCAGACAAGCTTTTCTGCCCTTTCTCCCTCGGCCGGCTCTCCAGAGCCTCTTTTCGGGGCGAGGGTCTCACAGGGGTGTTTTCCACGCCACAACGCATTTCAGTTAACTGCTGCCTCTCCCAGGGGCTCCTGCATTTCAGGACTCAGATCTCGGTGTGGGATGCAGGGTTGTAGGAGTTACAATGTTTACTAGTCTCTCAGGCGGCCCTGCTCCTTTCCCATCCTTCTTTCCCACAGTCATCTATTAAAACCCCCTCCTCTGGGGCTGCCACACACCACAGCCACCGGGAACGAGACAGACAAGCTCTCTGCCCTCTTGGAGTTTATGTTTTGGTTGGAAAGAAAGACCTAAAACTAAGCATGCAAACACACACCCCATGATGAATTTGCCAGAAGTGGTTACTCGGGACAGGTGGTTGAGAAATAGCCTTTGGTGCCAAGAGGCAGAGGCAGCAAGTTAGCACAATGGACATGCTGATAATGGTGTTTGAATGTCCCCCCCCCCCCCCCCCCCCCGAGGTAGAGCAGGGTGCTGATAATGGATGAAATTGATCCACTTCCCTCTCTTTTCCTTCCCCTCAGATGAGAAAGGACGTGAAAGCCTCCACCTGATGCTAGTGCGCTTTTCTGGGCTCCCCAGCCTGCAGAACTGTAATTCAAATGAACGTCTGATTTATAAATTACCCAGCCTGTGGTATTTTGTTATAGCATCAGAAAATGGCTTCCGATAGAAAAATTGATGGGCAGAAGTGCAGATGTTGATGTGAAAGAGTAGAATTGGCTTTGGAGCTTAGGTGACAGTAGAAGTGGAGGAATTTGAAGGAGCAGACTAGAAAGATCCTGGACTGCTATGACAGAGTGTTCAGGGTGACCTGGAAAGGTCTCAGGAGAGAGCTATAGGGCAAGTATGTGTGTTCTCCCTGTTTGGTCTAAAGTGAGATCCCAGCTCTCTGGCACCCCTATATCCAAGGAGCCTGGGATGATTGTGGAAGGGTCTTTACCTCCGGAAAAGCCCACCAAGCGATGACCCCTCCCCAGGGAGGGTCAGGACCACTCCCACAGGCTATTTAGGCTGCCGCCCAGAAAAGTTACAGGTGGTCTTCGGGTTTTGCATGGGCCTCCCCCCAACCCCCGCCCCCCATGCTCTCCCGGCCACTCGAGAGTGCTGCAGTAAACGTGGGCATCTTTTAGTCAGTCTAACTTGGTCTGATTGGAATTATGTGCGTCAGTGGAGAGGCTCGTTTTTTAAGATTATTCCTAACAACACCCCTCCACCCTCGCTTGTCCGACTGCCTAAGGGGCAGGCCAGAATGTTGGCAGAAATCTGAAGAGCAGAGGCCACTCTGATGCAATCTCACTGGGGGTGGGGGGGGGGGAGAACAGGGTATTAAATTAAGGAAAGGCCACCTCCATCATGGGTTTGTGACTGTGCCCTAGGGGTCCGTGAAAGGTGGGACTGGAGAGTACTGAGCTAAGTGACCCGATGGAAGGAATATCCAAGCAGCAAAGAGTCTGACCTATTGCATGGCTTATTTGTGTATGTGGGGGGGGGGATGTCGGTCGTATGGTACATGCACATGTGTGTACATACGTGTGTGTACACCCTTGGGTGGCTGTGTCAGATGTTTTCTCCAATTGCTTTTTTACTTTTATTTTCATTTTCTCGTGTGTATGTGTGTGGTATATGTGTGCTTTTTACATGAGGGCTGAGGATTTGAACTCAGGTCCTCATGCTTGGACAGCAGGCACTCCCACCCACCCACCCATCTCTCCAGCTTCACCTTAATCTTTGAGACGGAGTTGCTCACTGAGCCCGGAGTTCACTGGCAATCCACACTGACCAACAAGCACTGGAGATCTTCAGGTTTCCACGTGCGAGAGTTCAGATTACAGGCCGCATGCCTGGTTTTCCACCCGGGTGCTGCGGAAACCAATCAGTTCTTCATGCTCGCTCTGCTCATTCTGTAGCTGGGGTCTTTCTGGAATAACCACACTGCTTCCCCTCCTAAGAGCTAAGAGCTCTGTTTGTAGTAACAAGTGCCCTTCAAAGCAGTGCCCCCATAGAGGGCAAGCATTAACTTTAGAATTCTCTTAGATCCCATGCAAATGACAAAGGAACTTTTCTGTTGCCCCAAAGGAAGAGTCCATAAGCCTTAAATTACTTTCTTTCTTTCTTTTGCTTTCCTCCAGTTCTGTCTAACCCTTCCCTTTGGAGGAAATAATCCAGTTGGATCAGCTGATGTTCATTTGTGTTGCTGGAGACGCCCTCTGTTTGGTGTGGAGTGGCACTCTGCCCTGCCTCTCCCTCCCCTTTCCTTTTCATTCCTTCCCCGGCTGTGAATTGGTTTGAATATCATTGACATAACCGGCTTGTGTTTGCATATTCCTCCTGCTCCCGGAGCCCGCTGTCATTAGAGATTCGCACACGCCCTGTCCTCTGCTTCCCCCGAGAGGGTGCTTATGGAAATTATTGACATGCGAGCACTAGGGCAAAGGGACAGGGAGCAGAAAGCAAGGGCTTAGCAGGAAGTTCCTGATAATGCACAACTAGAAATCTGCTCAGGGTTCTCTCCTCTGAGGCAGATGCCCTTTGAGGAGAAATGCTTTGAGCATTTCCAGTTAATAATGTAAAGGAGATTAATATGCATAGCATTTACGTTTGTGAGGCAGTTCCCAAAGGACCGTGATTTGTGTTAGATCCTGTGGCCTTTCCTCAAACTGGGGGATGGGCCTCAGACCATTGTCAGTCCGTTGTCAAAGGAACAGGTAAAACCTGTCTGTAAGGGTAGGTGAAAGCAACTGGGTCTTGGTCACCCAGCTGGTAATTGGTGCCATTGAAACTAAAGTCCATGATGCTGGAACTTTAGGTCAAGCGCTCTCTGCAGTCATACAATTTAACTCTACAGAGCAATACAGACCACCATTTTGCATTGGTGGCAGTTGTCTGGAAGGATTCAAAGGGAATTGGACATGAACTAACCAGGAGGAGATAACACAGCCAGTGAGACATCTGCCACGCCCAAGAATGAGGATGTAAGTGTGGATCCCCAGAACCTACTTTAAAACTCCCGGGGTTCCATGTCCTATGTCTGTAAAGCCCCTGCTGGGGAGATGGAGAGCAGGAGAACCCCTGAAGCTCATTGGTCAGCCAGTCTAGCCAAAGTGATGCGCTTCCAGTTGAGTGAAAGATGTAATAATAAACAAACAAACCCACAAGAGGGGAGTGACCAGGAAAGGCATCTGATGTCAGCTTCTTCTTGTGTCCACAAACAGGCACCATACACACCCACACACTAAATAGGGTGTAGAAATGAACTGATTGAATGGGTCATTCATTCGTTCATTCATTCATTCATTCATTCATCAATCTAATAAACATGCCAAACACTGTTACCCACAATGTGATAATGCACAGTGTAGCCTGAACACCAGTAAAATAATATTCTGAACAAACATTGACCAGACATTTCTCTCCACTGCCCCTCCCTCCTCCCGCCACGTTCCCAGTCTCCCTTGAGCCAGAGTTCCGGCTAACAGAAAGAGCATGAAAAACCTCTTCTCCTAGCCCCTTCTTGCAGATGTGCAATGAGAACTTAAGAGCGATGAAGAACTGCTCCTGCCAATGTGGAATACCCAGTAGACACAGGCTTACCCTAACCCAGTGGGAGTTCAGTGTCTTTTACGGTGATTAGTGCCACTTTACCAGGACTTCTAGCCAGGCTGCAGGACAAGAGTCAGACGTAGAGAGTTAAAGTGACCACAGGAGGTAAGGGATTGGCATTTTAGTTTTGCATTGAAAATGGATTAGCTTTATATCATTCTTGGGAAAAAGGAATAACTCACATCATTTATCATTTTCCATAGTTTAATCCTCCTGAGGAACCCATGCTTAGGTAGACTGGGTATACATGACGCCATTGATTCTCTCATGGGGCTTAGTAACCTGGCTGTGGAAATTGGACAGGTGCACACACACCTCTGCAAACAATCAGGAAGAGGAAGCTTGTTTGACCAGACTTCATCCCCAGGATGTACTCAGGGAGAGTCTCTCAGCACCCTCTCAGAAAAGAAGAGGCTGAATATTCAAGGTCACTCACCCCTACCCCACCCCATCCCGCCCAAATCAAAAGGCCAAGCTAAGTCTGAAGAACTCTTGCCCACACCATTGTAAAATAAGCAGCTTGACCTAATTCACAATTCTCTTTCAGGCTGCCAAGTGACCAAGGCCATCCCCATTGTCAAGGACAAAGAGAAGGCTCCTGTTCTGGAGAGAGGTTTTTCTCCATCCATACTGAGGTCTTGGTCATCTTTAAATTGATATTTTAGAATGTCCCACCTTGGGTCTGTTTATGGGAAACCAAGCCAGATGTCATGAAAAAGAATTACAGGAGAAGTATCAGTAAAAAAGGAAGAGCCGTCTACAGAGCGACTTTAAGAAAGGGGGACTAATTTATGAAGAGTTTGGGAGATGTGATTGGAAGAGCAAAGGATTGTTAGTTTACAAAGAGAATTAGGTTAACTAACGACCATCTTCCTAAAGCTTAATTAAGTCTCTCAGCCCTCGAGTGAGGCAAGGAAATAATTGATTTCTGCATTGCTGTTGGGGAAAGTGAGGAGGGGAGGTAATTTGCTTTTGGCCAACAAGGGAGCCAGCATCTGTCCTGGGATTAAAAAATCTAAGATTTTTTTTTAGCTCTTGGTCTTTTGTTTTACTTCTGAATCTGGAATGTTCAAGGCCCAGAAGAATTTTGGGAACCCCAGAGCAGGACTGTCAACCAAGATATTCCATGCAAATGAGACCAAATAATTAAGGATTTATTTCTTAGTAATTTTCTGTCCTTCAAAGAAGTACCACAAACAATTCATCACTTGCGAGTCAAGGCAGGTGGGTGGGGGGAGATTTTAATGAGTGCCAGCACTTTCCATTGTTAGTGTTGCCCATTCCTCAGAGGCACTGCTTGTGGTGCCAGAGGGTGTTTGGAAATCACAGCATTTAAAACAACCAATGTCATGAACACAGGGAGACAGTGAAGGAGGGGGTTCGGGGGAGGTTGAAAGAGGGAGGGAAGGGTAAGTAGGAGGAAGGGAATGATGTGGTGAAGGAGAAGGAGGGAGAGAGAAGGAGAAGAAAGGGTAGGGAGTAGAGAGAGGAAGATGGAAGAGGGTCAAGAAAGAAAAGACTAAGGAACATGTTTAGAAAATTGTGTAGAAGAGCAAGCAAGTATTAAACGGTCGCTGTGAGCAAGGACTGTTAAAGTCTTCCTGAGAAGAACCCTGAGTGTGTGTGTGTATGTGTGTGTGTATGAGAGAGAGAGAGAGAGAGAGAGAGAGAGAGAGAGAGAGAGAGAGAGAGAGAGAGAGAGAGAGAGAGAATACACGCGTGCTCATGGAGGTCAGAGTACAATTTGTGAAAGCTGGCTCCCTCCTTCCACCGCGTGGGTCCCCAGAAATTGAACTCAGGCCATCAAGCTCCGTGGTAAGTGCCTTAACATGCTGAAGTCCTCATTCGATTATTTCAGGCAAACTCATAGACTGATGGAAGGGTGAAGCCTCTTTCTCAAGGCAAGCAGGAACAGCACCAGCATTTAGATCCATGTCTGCCCACTAGCCCACAGTCTTCAAGTCCGACCGCTAGCCCGTGGTCTTCATGTCTGCCCACTAGCCCACAGTCTTCATGTCTGCCTGCTAGCCTGCCATCTTCATGACTGGCCTAGCACTGCTCTCTGCCTAAGACCCAATTAGAGGAGAGAAAGGAAGAGATTTACTAGAACTCATGTCCTCACACTTCTGTTTTCCCCTGTTGGACTGGAAGCTCCTTCAGGATTGGAATCAAGCCTTATTATGTTGTCTCCTCAGAGACAATCTAGGTTTTGAAAGGCAGGACACAGGGAATGTTTGGAGAATAGAACACTGAATGAGATCTACAGCTAGCAAACTCCAAGAATCAGATCTCTCCTTCTGATCTTCAAGCACATGTGGGCTCCCAGGCTGTCAAAACAAGGGTACCATTAATCTCACCAATTGAGAGCAAGGCCACTACTACAGTTTAAAGCCAAATTTGAAGCCTGCTTTAATGAACTGGCCAGGTGGATGGTCTCTGGCTAGGTACAGCTCTGGTTTCCAGAAAAATGGCCTCGAGCCAAGGTTTGCAGTGGCTTAAGTATTTCCCATCAGGTCTAATCAGGGGCAAGCATGCATCCTGATGCATTTCCTGCCTACAGCCAATCAAGGGCAAGTGTGCATCCTGATGCATTTTCTGCCTGTGAATCTCCGGCCCACATGTGATCAAGCACATCCGGTGCAGATGGGTCAGACAAACTTGTTTAGGGGCGTGAAACCATGTGACTTGTTATCGCCCACCAACAATAGCCTCCAGCATTTTAGGAACCATCTGTTTTTGTGCAAGGGGCTGGCAGAACAGAGGCATTTTTGTTTCATGGATCTCTATGGCATCATAATTAAATCTTAAAATGTAACTACAGCTCTCACAGTACAATCAATTTAATTAATCATCCTAACCAGTTCTACTAACTGAGAAAAAGTTCAAAGC
The DNA here is from genome assembly GCF_903992535.2 of Arvicola amphibius. NCBI lineage: Eukaryota > Metazoa > Chordata > Mammalia > Rodentia > Cricetidae > Arvicola > Arvicola amphibius. The sequence goes on along the minus strand of NC_052047.1, from coordinate 48,583,007 downwards.
CCTATCTGGAATAGCGAGGAATTCCTGGGCTGGGGCACAGCTTAGACCTCTAACCCTGTATCCCCTGATGCTCTCACTATGCTCACAAGACAAATGTGATCTCCAGCTCTTGCTCACTGGCCTTGGACAAGTTGACTCTGGGTTCCCAGATCCAGTTACTGTTTCTATAAAAATGAATAGCTTGTTAAAGATGAGATAGCGGTGGGAAAACAATTGTATATAAGGCCAAGGCCAGGATTGAGAATGAGTGATGGACAGGTGGCTAGAGGGGTAAGGAGTGGAGATGGAACTGTAGGTTTACAGCAAAAGCGCTAGCTCTGGCAGCCTGGCAAGCCAGGCTCAGCTGTGTGTGCCCCACATGCCAGGTAGAGAGATGAGTAACGGTGAAGGCAGAGAGAGAGGCTGAGTCAGAACACACACCGGGAAGAACAGGTAAAGGGTCCTGTGACCCACATGTGTATTGTCAGGGTACTGATGGGAGGGTTAGGGCTAAACAGGGAGATTGTTGACAAAGGGCAAGAGGTGTGCATAATTAAGTGGTCCTGATTGGTTCTCCATTGTCTCAGTTCTGATTCTGCAGAGTGGTCTGTAGAAGCCTTACTACTTACAGGGACAAGCTACTTGTGGAAGGTGGTGGCTTTTGTTCCCCAGTCTTGCCGTCATGGGTAATTACCTTCATCTCAGGGTGGCCTGCCCTTCCAGGGTCTGCTGATCCTGGACCATAAGATGATTGCAGGTTTAGGGCAACTGGGACCTTTAGGAGGTTTGGGGGGACTCAGGAATGGGACATGGTGAAAAGCTGGAAGAGTGTTGTACCAGTAGTTCTTGTGCGTGAACTTTCAGCTTCCAAGAGGAAGATGGGTGACTGTTTCTAGGTCAAAGATTCTTGAGTCAAACGGGGGACCCAAGTAAGGCAAACAGAGGTAACAGGGAGGCAGAGATGCCAGCATTTCTCCTGATTTTACTTATCCTGCGAGTCCAAGTGTTGGGTTGGTACTTTTTAACAAAAGCATTTCTCAGGTGCTCTGAAAGAAAATGGCCCCCAAGGAGAGTGGCACTATGAGGAGGTGTGGCCTTGTGGAGGAAGTGTGTCACCATGAGGGAAGGCTTTGAGCCTTTCTCTCAAGCTTCCCTCAGTGTGATAGTCAACTTCCTGTTGCCTCTGAGTCAAGATGAAGGACTCTCAGCTCCAGCACCACATCTGCCTGCACGCTGCCATGCTCCAGCCATGAGGATAATGGGCTGACCCTCTGAAACTGTAAGGAAGCCCCTTCCATTAAATGTTTTCATTTAAGAGTTGCCATGGTTATGGTGTCTCTTCACAGCAATAGAAAACCCAAGACAGGTGCCCAGTACAGGAAAAATCACAGTGAATAGGAAAAGGGCCGAGTCACCAGCCACTCTAGCAGGTAAGAGCATGGCGAGGCCACAGTTCCATCTATTTTCAAAAAAAAAAAAAATTCAGGAAGTCTAGACTTTTATGTAAGTTCCTTTTTCTTCTCTTCTCTCTCTGTCTCTCTTTGTAAGTCTCAGGACTTTTCTTTGAGTTGAATTTTTTTAAAATAAGGTTTATTTTATGTGCACAAGCGTCTGAGTGTATGTGTGTGCACCATGTGTATAGTGCCCTCAGGGGCTAGAAGAGGGTACCGGGTCCCTCACAGGTGGTTCCAGGTGGTTGTGAGTCCCATGGGAGTGCTGGGAACTGAACCTGGATCCTCTCCAAGAGCAGCCAGTGTTCTTAACCATTGAGCCCTCTTTCCAGGCTTCAGTTCTCAGTTCTTGAAATTTTTTTTCTAGAAATACAAAATGAGCCAAACTTAACACATTCATGTGGGAACACAGCCCGTGTCCACCCGAGCACAGTTTCTGCCTCAGCCATATCTACTTACAGACATCCTTCCCACCTCTAAGAGCATGTGGCCTGGTGGCAGATCATCCCTTCAATCCAGATGGCTTTGTTCTTGGTGCTATTTCTGGTTCAGTTTAAGCAAAGTGGACGAGGGTTTGAGTGCATCCGTGTTTATAAACACGCCGGAAAATTCCATATGCTGTGCTCAAAGTGAAGCTGGCTTAATTTGAAAAGATTAAATGCATGCAGGCAATTGGAGAGTTGTCTGTTTTGCAGATCAGTGCAATTTGTCGGTGGCAGGGACAGGAGGAGAGTTCTGTGAAGTGCAGCTGCTGTGACCAGCAAGCCTGGTGCTGGCGGCGCACGCTGCCTCCAATACTGATGTCCGCTATGCTTTGCATGTGGGCACACATACGCACACATGTTCACAAATACACGAATGCATCTCACCTTCATCCCCATCTCTGGTTCAGTTTGCTGTTGTTATTTGAGCTAAGTCCAAATGATGAAGATGTCCTTCAGACAAACAATGTGACAGCTGTAGGCTGCTTAGACCTAATTATTTATTTTTAGGGACTTTGTTTGTTTGTTTGTTTTGAGATAGGGTTTCAGGCTAGCCCGGAACTTGCTATGTAGACCAGGTTGGCATGGTCACTCACAGTGAATCTTACTGAAATTAAAGATGCATGTCATGACACCTGGCTCACCCCAGATATCTTGACAGACTGGTAGCTCTGATGGCATAGAAGCCTCCAGATGCACTGGAGTTTGTCTGTCATCAACGAGGACAAGAATGTGGACAGTTTCCCTACCAAAGCCTCAGGTCCATGAAATAATGGATAGGTTCTTGGATGCACTGATAATATTCAGGAATGTCTGGTTCCCACCAGGCAAGCAAAGAAGGGGCTCATTCCTGGTCCCTAGCTGAACATTGCTTCTGCATCAGGTTGTGGAGAACAGTGTACTGGGTTTGTGTCTAGGTGGGTCAGTCACTTTGAGTCTTTATGGCCAATAGAAAGGATGTTTAGGGGAGTTGGTCATGTGACCCTCAAGTGTGCTGTGTTAGTTACTTCTCTCATTGCTGCGATCAAGTATCCGACACAAACATCTGATCTTAAAAATAGAAGGGTGTATTTGGCTTACAATTTGAGTGGATACAATCCATCACGGTGAGAAATACGTGGAGGCAGGTGTAAGAAGCATCTAATACGGTTCATCATGGTGGGAAAGACATAGCAGTGGGCATAGGAGGCAGCTGATCACATTGCATCTGTGTTTAGGAAGCAGAGAAATACATTGCCTATGCTCAGCTCTTACTTTCTCTTAGTTTTCAGACCAGGACACCTGTCCTTGAATGGTACCAACTCACACCTTAAGTGGATCTTCCTACTGCAATTAACCTAAACCTAGAAACTGACACAGTCAGTTGCTAGGGGGTGGGTATGGATGGTTTGCTGTTTTGATTGACAGGCTTGATTTGACAAGCCTTTCTTCATTGTGTGTCCTTTTCTGGGATGTATTTGGTTTCAATCGCATGCATTCCCAATCATGCATAGACACAAGATGGCGAATAGGAGTTTTTCCTTAAAAATTCACTCAGAAGACAGTTTGTTTCAGTGGGCTTGCACCAAAAACTTGATGGGGCTCGATGGGCACCTAGTTCTCAACTGCATTCTGAGACCTGTTTGAGTGAACACAGGAAGTCACAGGAGGGTTGCTAGGGAGGAGCTGACTTACTGTAATTGTTTGGAGTGGGGTGTACGTGCATCTCCTTGCTGGTGCATGCTCAATTGTTAAATGCATTGCCAGGAAAGGGGTGTGTGCGTGTAGCTTAACTCAAGCATTGTCTTGAGTTGCTGTTTTCCATATCCTTGCCTGCCTCAGTTTCTTTCCTTTTATAAGACCATTTTTCCTCATTGTAAGAGCGGTCTCCACAGTTTCAGGGATTTTATCTTTACACATCAATGTCTTGTCCAGGCTTCATAAGTGCCACATTGGCCTTGAGTCTCTATATTCACGTTCAATTTCTGAGCAAATCAATGTAATTATACTGGTGGATTTTACACAATCCAAGTTCTCCCTAGACCAAGTAGAAGTTCTAACTCCTCCTGAGATGCAAGAATCCCCATACTAGAGCAAAGTCACAATTCTGAGGGCATAGGAGGAGAGGTGACTTGGCTCTTAGAGGCACCGCTTTTTGTCTGCATCACCCCCATCACTTCTGCTGGGTGATGGTGAGGGCAGGGAAGAGTCAGTGGAAAAGGAGGAAGGGCAAGGGAGAGAGGAGATACCATAGAGCCTTTGGAATCAGACTTGGGTTTCATTCCCACCTCTGCTGATCCCCAGCTATGTGTCCTTGAGCCCTCCAAGCTTGGCTTCCTTAAGTGCAAGGTGGATAAAACTTGGGGTTTGTGGAAGTTTCAATAGGAATACGGTGGGAGGAGCTATTCAGAGTCCATGAAGCAATGTTCAGCTAAGGCTAGGGAAAAGATGAACACAAGGAGGCCTCTACAGTTGGTAAAGTGCTTTCTCCAGTATCATCCTTCCTGGGGCTGACAGCATGTTAATGAGGTCAGCAAAGGAAACATCTGGTTTGCTTGTTTAGGGACAGAGTCTTGTCATGTGGGCTCGGCTGCCTTATAACTCACTGTGTAGACTTGCCTGGCCTCAGATGCACAAAGATCTGCCTGGTTTTGTCTCATGAGTCTTAATATAAAAAGCATGTCATTTTCAGTCCATCGTTTTATTTTTAAATTCTCTCTCTCCCCCTGTGTTGTGTGTGTGTGTGTGTGTGTGTGTGTGTATGACAAGTTCACCTCTGGTGTCATTCCTCCAATGGTCATTCACTTTGTTTTTTTGATGTGGGAGTGTCTCTTCATGAGCCCGAAGCGCTCTAGCTAGACTGGCATGCCTGCCCAGGAGCTGGCCTATCTACCTCTCCATTGCTGGAATGACCGGTGTGCCTCACCACGCCCAGCTTTCTTACATGGGTCTTAAGTGCGATCAAACTTAGGTTCTCCATCTTGCAAGGCAAGCATGTTACTGACTGAACTATACAGATATTTCTTTCAAACTGTTTTTGGTAGTGCTAGGGTTTGAAAGTAGGGTCTTACATGTAGTGCGCTACCAAGCACTGCAGTGTTTAGCATGTACTGCACCACTGAACTACAGCAGGCACAAATGGGGCATCATTATCTTCTTCTTTTGTGGATATTGAGAATATGGGCTGGTGACTTACCTGTCCAGTCTCAGGCCAGTGAAGCAGGTATAGCGATTGTTGCTGCTTGTTTAAGGCTTATTCATTCTTATTTTCCTGTATGAGCGTTTGGACTATATGTGTATCTGCATACTATGTGTGTGACTTGTGTCCATGGAGGTCAGAAGAGGGCGTCAGATCTCCTAGAACTGGAGATTAAGGTTGGTTGTGTGCTGCTGTGAGGGTGCTGGAAACCAAAGCTGGGTCCTCTACAAGATCATCAAGTGCTCTTAGCCACTGAGTCATGCATGATTTGAGCTCCAAGAATGTAGGTTTCTTAAGTCTAGAGCTTCAGCAACTCTCAAACATACCTAGGCATGTTATGGGCGGCAGGAAGTGGGGGAGTTAAGGTTGAATGCTGCAGTTTTTCAAAAACATAATATTGTTCTGGCAGGGGGAGGAACCCATACAATGAGAAAACTGCATCGTGGAGATCTTCCTGCTTTCCCAACCCCATCTTCCTGGCCGTATATCTAGGCTAATTAGATTCAGTTCCACAAGAACGCTGAGTGCTAATCAGGCAAACTGACTGGTCTCTAGAACACAGAGAGGGTTAGAATAAACTCTTTGTACCCAGGCAGCTCAAGTTGAAAGGGACCACTGGTTAGTGTCACCAACACTATTTAAAGGCACCAAGCATTTGAGCTAGTATTTCTTTCTTCAGCTTGTCCTTCATTGAATCTAGTGGTCTGCGAGCCAAGGTTGTATATGACACTGTGTTTGTTTGTGGGGAAGCATGACACTGAGGGTAGTTTAGACACTCTCTTAGACTCTGCTTCATCAGAAAGAGATCTCAGTAGGGTATGACCCTGGCCTCAGAGAGGCCTTTATCTCCTCTGTCATTCCTCTGCTTCCCTATCTGGGACGAGACCAGGCAGGCATTTTGGCTGGAGTTTGGAGGCCATACTTCATCCAAGCCTCAAGTCAGCTGAGGTTGCTTATCATAAGGGTGGAGTGTGAGGGTCACCTGAGGAAGTGAGCCAGAGATTCCAGACACCCAGCTGCACTCTCTAGATCCTCTGGGACATTCTCACAGGAGAGGACTTCTAATCCCTTTGCAAATGGTCACTCAAGCTCTCTGACCAGTTCCAAGCAGAACTGACCTTAGTGAATCATGCTCTGATTTGAGGGATGATGGAGTCACCCAACTAGGACCCACATTAGTTAGTCCTGTCATGGAGTCTAGAGCTGTGTTTTCACCTATAGGAGGTAAAAATTCAACCAGTTGGATTACAATCCCTTCTGTTGGAGTACTAGTTAAGATAATTAAAATATTAACAGATACATCTTAAATAGCATTGGCAAACACACAAAAAAAAAAACTGCTTGCTTTCCCAAATTAGCCTTAAAGAACAGTTAGCTCTCCTCAAAGCAGTATGTCAGGGTCCTAGGTTCTTTCCACATTGTGGCTCTGTATTCTCTAACACTTGACATCCAAATCCCTTAAGTTTAACATCATCACTTGGCATCCCAACCCCTTAAGTTTATCAGCATCAACCCGTGATGGTTAAGAGGCTTGGACAGAGGTTTGTATGGTCCAGGTTTGTATGTATACGTGCCATATGCTAGAGGTCACTCTGCAGTCACACCAGGTGTAAGGCTGGGAAATGTGTTCCAGGATAGGTTTGGGGACTCTATGGTACTGTTTTTTAATCATGAAGTAACTTTTACATCCTTCTTCCCATGCATAAATGCCCCTCCTCTATAGACATAACTCAAAATCCCAGTCTTGTCTCTGTGTTGTGCTCTATGTTCCAAATGTCTAGGGAACATCAAACTTCTTAGTCCCATTGCAATATTTCATGTCTGGTGACTTGGAAACCCCAGAGTCAAGCTGTATCCTTCATGTCCCCAAATGTCATGATGTACCAATAAGGGTCAAGCGTAAGTCTCTCTGCAGTCTCAGGTCCTTATCGTCACAGCAGGCACACTGTCCTCTGGAGACTTGGATTCCTTCATCTCTTTTGTTTTCCAGGATCCTTTGCCCATGAGAGCCGGGAAGCTTTAGCAAATTGGAGGTCTTGGTAGGTGGCTTAAGGCAGGGTCTCCCAGTCTCACTTCTAACAAAATTTAGGCCAGACAGTTCTTTGGTGCTAGAGCTATCTTGTTTTCTGTCTACTAGATGACATTGATTAGAGGCTATGCTGTGATAATAAAGCATCTAGCTAGACAGCACCAAGTAGCTCTGAGAAGCAAAATCTCCCTAGCCTTTGATTTAAGGCCTGAAGAACAACAACAAAAAAAAAAAACAGCTCATAGTTTCTTTGGCAACATTGTCAATACTGCTCCACAGTCTTAGGCTTTTGAGTAATGTTTTTATTCAGCTCTGTGAACAGTAACCACAGATAAAGTGCTTTCCTACACAGAGAATGTTCTTGTCTGATTTCTTTCTTTGTTTCTGCCTTTTCTGCTGCTGTCTAACATGGGCTTCATCCTTACTATTGTGATCTGCTGCTGGTTTGTCCTGCCACTTGGGTACCCTCAAACCCTGACTACTCCCCCTCTTCTACCCTGGGTCTTCTGCCACCTCCAGCCTGCATCCTCTCTCTTCCTGTCCCTCTTTGGAAGAGGTGGCTGCTGCCTCTCTCTCCCCCCTTCTCTCTCTCTTCTCCCCCATCTCTCTGACTCTCTCCCTCTCCCTCTTCCCTTTCCCTTTCATAACCCACTAAATAAACTCTATCCACAAACTCTCTGCATGGCGTATCTGCCTGTCTCTCACCCACCATGGTCTCCCACCTGTCTGGAACCCACCAAGGCCTTAGGAAATGAGACTGGCTGCCCCTCATGGCTCACTGCTGGCCCTCGGGGGAACCGCTACCCCTTGGGTAACTTCTGGGTCACCCACAGCTGCTGCTTGGGACACCCTTGTTTTTAGAGAATAACACAGTTTGCAAAACCCTTCTGTTTGCTGTTTGTCACCCATCAACAATCAATTCAGCACTAAGAAGCTGATTCTGGGATGACTTGAGGTGATTAACATCTGTGCTTGCTTAGACGGCTGTATGAGTGACTGTCCCATTTCTGTGACAAAATACCATGACCAAAAGCTTTGTAAAGTAGAATTTGTTTAGGTTTGTGGTTCCATAGGGCTAGATTTCCATAATGACAGACAGCACATGCAGCAGGAGCAGGCCGCTGAGAAATCAGCTACACACTGGAATCAGAGACAGTCAACTGGAAATGAAGCAAGGCTCTAAGCTCCGGAAGTCTATTCCCAGTGACATACTTCCCCCAGCAAGCCTCCTTGTCCTAAGAATCTCAAAACCTCCCCAGTGAATGCCACCAGTGATGAACCAAGTGTTCAAATCCATGAGCCCGGGAGGGACATTTCTCATTCAAACCACAACAAAGCCAAGCACTAAATCAGCGCCGTGTGTTTTAGGTTTCCGTCCCAGTGCACTTCCCTTTCAGTAGAGCTTCTGCTTAAGTTTGGGGATTGTTCCAGAAGCAGCCACCTGTTAGGGATCATTTTCTCAGTGTCCCCCTCACCTTCATGCTCAACAAGGATGAGCTGGGACAATAAGTCCAAAGCTGGGCTGGCTACATTATAGACAAGCTTAGCGGGAGCTGCACTATGGGGTTAAGTGGAGGTGAGAGAAGGCGGTAGGGAGAGCAGAAATGGAGGAGACAATCAGAGGGGTCACTGTGGATTGAGGATCACTCAGCATTCAAGTCCTCACACAACTGGGGTGAACTCCATTTCCTTAGCTTCCAACACCTCATTTTAGGTTTAGCAGAAGGGAAACAAAATAATTCATAATTCATTTTTTTGCTAGAATATAATATTTCAATAGCTTTCCATGCTGCATGGTCTGTGCTGTGGTTAAACTTGATTATACAGTAGGAACCACTGACACAAAGAGGAAACCTCACAACAGTATCTGTGTTGGGATGAGGAAGGGTTATGAGTGCTTCAGAGGGAGGAACTCACCCAACGTCAGCTCAACTGCTGGGTCAGGGTAAAAAGCTTGGGATAGGACAAATGGAACTTACAAGCAACAGTCTTGGGGTTGGATAGCTATATAGGTGTGCATCTCTGGGGAAGACTTAACTCTCCAGTTGCGTTGCAATTGATATTCAGTTGATTGTGTCCTCCATTTCTTTTACTTAGTTAGATGTTTACGGCTGAAGAGGTGGAAGCGCAAGGAGGTAAGCTTGGCACAGAGCAAGATGCCAAAGGCCTCCAGTGGCCGTGTCTCCAACTCCATTTGATGACATGCCTTTTACTCATTTGTAGTGCTGAGAATCTAACCCAGAGCCTTGTGCATACCAAGCAAGCCAGTAAGTATACTCTCAGTGAGCAGCACCCATCCCCCAAATGCACCTCTGTGTCAATTACTATGTTCAACGGCCTCTGAGACAATTATTTAAGCCACCATCTGCTGCTGAATATATGGTTGCTGTAGATATTTTACAGTCTTAACTAACACCATAATGAATATCTTTTTTCTTTAAGTTTTAGTTTTATTTTAAAATTACATTTAATTAATCATATGTGTGTGTGCTGCACACACACACACACACACACACACACACACACATGCACCCATCATTGTGTGCATACGGAGTTGAGAAGACTTGCAGAAGTCAGTTCTCTCCATCACATGGGTACCAGGAGGTTGAGAATTAACTGATATGGTGATTGAAAGAGAATGGGTCACAATGGACCTCCATGTTTAAATATTTGGTCTCCACTTGATGGAACTGTTTGGGAAGGATTGAGAGGTGTGACTTCATCAACCCCATGCTGAAATGAGTTTGATAACTTCACAGATTGATGAAGCATAGAGCCTATGGGTGAAGGTTGTTATACGTGTAAGTCTTCATAATAGAATTCTTTCCAGTTTATGAATGTTGGAAATTTTCCACAGTAAGAAGAAATGTAGAAATAATAGGAGAAGGAGGAGGAGGAGGAGGAGGAGGAGGAGGAGGAGGAGGAGGAGAGGAGGAGGAGAAGAAGAAGAAGAAGAAGAAGAAGAAGAAGAAGAAGAAGAAGAAGAAGAAGAAGAAGAAGAAAGCTTAATGGGAATGATCTAAAAACTCACCGCTAGATTGAAATGACTTAAGAAAATGCCAAGTTTGTGCTGCTTTGGGACAGAATTATCTCTACTAAGTTACCTTGTCTTATTAAAGACAAAATTGAGGAGTTATAGATGTCATCAATTAATTTTTTTAATAAGAAAATTTACGAATGTGAGTTGCCCCTAAGCTCCTATGGTGGAAGTGAGCTCCCAAATTAGGCTAATTAAACCCAAGCAAAGAGAAGATTTCAGCAACCAGCGGGGCCTTTCTGCCACCTTTGACTAGCAAGAGTGGTGTAAAAAATGCCTGGGAGCCTGCCCTCCCCAAAGCTATCACCTTCCCAGGCTGGTGCATTTTCTCCAGTGGGAATCCTCTATCCCCAACTTCCTTACTCTGGAAAGGAGACACACACACACACATGCACACACACACACACACACACACACACACACACATGCATGCACATGCACATACACACACACTATCTATCTATCTACCTATATTTCCCCTCCCTCTCCCCCTCTCTCTAAGAGAGCCAATGCACAACACTGTTTGAAGCATTCAGCAAGCATGGCAGCAATGAACCAGAAGTATATGAATTAAATTTCCCCTCAAGTCCCATAGAAATCCAATAAATAAATTAAGTACATGTGGATTTAAAAATTAAAGGCCAAGAAAGCTAGAGGCAAAGTGCATTTGACATTTGAAATAATAGAAAACTGAGGGGAGGCGCATGGAAGATGTGAGCTCACCTGGCATCACAGGGTCCTTGCTCACCGTGTCTTCTGGAGTCTGTTGGTATGGTATAATGAAATTGCAGGGAAATTCAATACAAACTGTCAGGGCACCAGGTGTGAGCTGAATGTCATCTTTTAGAGGACAGTGTCAGCAAGTTCCGGCTCAGCCCTAAACCTAGGAGGGCTGTGATTTCCAGCTCCTGAGTCCCTTCCAAGTGGCCCTTACCTTGGGAAAGGTTTTTCATAACAGTGAATTGGGTCTGGGAAAGGGCTACCACTGCCCCACCACACACACTGAGCCCCCACAACGTGTTGCAAGAACACAAAAACTGGCTCACATGTATTAGTTTTTTCTCTATTGCTGTGAAGAGACACCATGACTAGGGAAATTTATAGAAGATAGACTTTATTGGAGGCTTGCTTACAGTTTCAGAGGGCTAGAATCCATGACCACCATGGCAGGGAGCATGAAGACAGGCAGTGCTGTTTGTGTGTACACGTGTTTAGGGCTGACCAATTGGATTGGATAGCCTATCAGGGCCTGGTCCCTGGAGGAGACTGCTTCTCCCTCTCTTAACAGCAATTAAATTGCTTGTTGGTTTTCACAAGGGGTGAGAGTTTGTGACATTTTTGCCATCCACACTGGCACGTCACCGGTATTGTACTTGTACAGGTCCCATTTAGGTGACTGTATTGCTACAGTTTCATGGATGTGATGTACAGAAGGCACAGTCTCAAAGCAGATGTTCTTGTCCTCTGACTCTTATGAGTTCTTAACTGAAAGCCTCACTGGGGTCAGATGAATGCACTGACCTGGGTAACCCAAATCCCATTCAGAACTATGAGAAGCTGATATCACTATAGATTCCTAGGCGCCCCTCTTGCTGTGGGAACTCCTTCAGTCAATAGCCTTTAAGACTTTGGGCGTGGTCTTATGTACTATAAATGCAAATGAAGAGTGCACTGGCTGGATTCAGTTCCAGTTCCCAGAGCCTGCAGAGGACTGTGGGTCACTAATCTTTCTGTAAGCTCACCCCCAATTAAATAAACCTTTTTTATGCTCCATTCTGGGCTAGTGTGAGACGATTTTATAATAAATAGCAACACCCTCTGCCAAGTTTCTCATCATCCCTGGCCCCAGACAATCAGTGATAAAAATTTTATAACTAAAAACAAATATTACCTGTTTCAGATTCTTAGAAGAATTTTTAAAATTGTTTTTTGAGACTACTGTAGGTAGACTAGAATTCCCTATGTAGACCAGGATGGCCTGGAACTTGTTGATGATCCTCCTGCCTCTGCCTCCCAAGTGCTGGGACTACAGGTGTGTACCACCACACTCGGCTTCTATTTTAGGGCTTCATATACAAGAATCATGAAGACTGAAATACTTACAAATTGCTCTTTCTGCTCAGTGCCATGACTACATACACATGCCTGAATTTCCCCTTTCTTGATCCTTGATAACATCTTTGAACAATTTGGCTAACCAGTTTGGAACTGCACCCAGCTTGGAATATTCTGCAACATGAGAAGGCTTAGCCATTTACAGAAGATTAGGTGGAAACTCATTTCTCTTGCCTTATGTCATAAACTGGAATTTCTCATTAATACCTGACAATGTTAGGGAAGACACCACAATGGACTTAGTAATTGTCTTAGTCAGTGTTCTATTTCTGTGCAGACACACCATGTACACGGCAACTCTTATAAGGAAAACACTTAATTGGGGCTTGCTTGCAGTTTCAGAGGTTTATTTCATTACTGTCATGGTGGCAAACACAGTGGCACACAGGCAGGTGTGGTGGTGGAGAGACAGCTGAGAAGGCAAGCAGCAGAAAGAGACACTAGGCCTGGCTTGGACTTCTGAAACCTCAAAGCCCATCCCAGGGACCTACTTCCTTCACCAAGGCCCTACCAACCCAGCAAGGCCATCCTTCTCAAGTAGTGCTACTCCCTAATGACTTTGAATGCAAATATATGAGCCTATGGAGGTCATTCCTATTCAAACCACCACACTAACCTAGTTACGGCTTTGCTGGAATAGAGAGTTGGATGGTGTGGGGCTATCTTCCTTGATCAAGTTACATTTAGTGAAGGTGTTTGCTAGAAAAAGGCAAGTGTAGTTGGGAAAGACTCCCTACCACCATTACCTTGCTGCTTCCCTGAACCCCATTGACCTGTCCTGTAATCGATGTGCTCTGAATCCATTGTCTCAGTTTTACTTCCAAGGCCAAGACCCGGGTTCCATTGTTCTGCTTGGAACTCACTCCTCTGGACCCTGAGAGGAAGCACTGAGTGCAGCTGCAGTGTTGGATGTAGAACAAGTCGGCAACAGGTGGCGCTCTTCCCCTGGGACACCTCAAGATATGTTGGCCAAGATGAGGAAGAGGCTTCCAGAAAGGCCATTTGTCAAAACCAGATAACTGCAGCTGTCTTTACACCTGTGGCCTCTCATTCTATGCCACTGATCGGCATGACTCTTTCTGAGCCAATGTCATGCTGTCTTTTAATTACTCTGTAGCTTAACTTGGGATTGGGTATGAGGAGACCTCCAGTATTACTCTTTTTGCTCAGTCAGAATGACAATCATTAGGAAAACAACAACAAATAGCGATGGGAATGCAGACAAAAGAAAAACATTTCCATCACTGGTGGGAATGCGAACTAACCACTGTGGGGATCAGCATGGGGGTTCTCCAAAAAATAAACATAGGAGAACTCCCACATAATCCAGCTCTCCCACTCATGGGGATCTATCTCAAAGACTCTAAGTCCACATACCACAGAGGCACTTGTTTATCAATGTTTCCTGCAGCCCTGGTCACAACAGCTAAGTCGTGGAACCCACTCAAGTGTCCCACAACAGACGAGTGGAGAAAGAAAGTACGGTATATGCTTGCACAGTGGGATTCTTTTCTCAGCCACAGGGAAGAATGAAACTGTGTCATCGTGCAGGAAAATGGATGCAACTGGAGATCGTTATAGTTCTCAAACTCATGCTTTTGCTCACTTGTGAACCACAGATTTTGCATAGATGCACCAAATCATGTGTGTATGTGTACATATGACATGAAAAATAGCAGCAAGCTGTGTAGGGAACAAGGAAACTAACAGGAACGGGAGGGGAGAGGAAGGGCTGGGTGGCAGACATTGGGAGAACGGGATCAAAGCACATTGAACACTTGTATGAAGTCCTAATGAGACCTAATACTGTATGAAGTGATGACACACCCATTCATTAAAAATCAGAAAAAAGCAAATAAATAAATCAGAATGCCTTTTCCATCTCTGTAGTGAGGAGGCGAGCAGGCTTGTTTTTCATCCCGCCCAGATCCCACACGGCTAGCTTTACACGCGAAATAACAACACACAAATTGTATTCCTTTAAACACTGCCTGACCCATTAGTTTCAACCTCTTATTATCTAATTCTCACATCTTGCTTTAACTCATATTTAGTCATGTGTGTAGCACCACAAGGCGGTGTCTTACCGGGAAAGATTCAGCATGTCTGACCTGGTGGCTGGCTCCATGGCGTCTGTCTCAGAGAGGAGAGGCATGGCGTCTGCCCGAGGCATCTGCCTCACTCCCAGCATCCTGTTCTGTCTACTCCACCCACCTATGTTCTGACCTATCAGGCCAAGCATTTTCTTTATTGATTAACCAATGAAATCATCAGATAAATAGAAGACCCGCCTACATCATTTAGGAAATAATCTCTCCCTCATTTTCCTCCATGGTAGCAGTAGTCTCAACTGTCCTAAGACCAGAGGCATTGACAGTGGATGTTTGCTAGACACCAAGATGGAGCATTAGTGACACATGTCTATAGGTGGAATATTCTGTCCCACCTGCAAGCTCCAAATAAGCATAATGAGACTTATTATTTATGAAAGCTAGGCTGATAGCTTAGGCTTATTTCTAACTAGCTCTAATAACTTAGATTAACCCATTTCTATTAATTTACTTTCTACCTTGTGACTTTATTACCTTTCCTCTGCCCATGCTGCTTTCCTGTTTTCTCTGTGTCTAATGGGCAACTCTTCAGGACTCTGCCCTTCTTCCCAGCATTCTCCCTGTCCTGAAAATCCTGCCTAGCTATTGGCCATTTAGCTTTTTTTGAAACCAATCACAGTGAAATATCCTCACACAGTGTAAAGGAATATTCCACAACACGTGTGGGAAGTGGCAGATGCTCTAGTGATGTTGATCTGATCACCACACTTCATTCATAGATATGTATATGTATATGTATATGTATATGTATATGTATATACATGCATATATCTTGAAATGCCAGGCTGTACACTATAAATACAAACAACTATTTTTTTCTGGTTTTTCAAGACAGGGTTTCTCTGTGTAACAGTCCTAGTTGTTCTGAAACTCTTTTTGTAGATCAGACTGGCCTTGAACTCACTGAGATCTGCCTGCTTCTGCCTCCCAAGTGCTGGGATTAAAGGCACATGCCACCACTGCCTGGCTAAATAGCTACTATTAAAAAACAAATCTGGGAAGTGAGTTAGAGACTTAATGGGATCTGAGTGCTGGTCAGAGATCCCAGCATCATGTCCCTGAGATAGGATGTCATTCACCCCTTTAATTTCTTTTATTCTGGCTTCACCCTGGGGGAGGGAGTGGAGTACCTCAGGAAACAGACTCGGGTCTCCACATGGACCAATGACAGAGCCTTAATTAAGTTTTACATGTAGATTGCATCTTCGTCCCCCTGGCCTTTGAGTGAGTCTTCAGATGCTATTGAACACCGTGGATCTGCCCTCGCTCAGGGCAGGAAGTCTGACAGAATAGTGGCCCTCGCCACACCTGAGAGGCTCTTGGCATACTGCATGGTCGAAAGCTCTGTTCCAGTGTTCTGTGCTTTGTCCTCCTCCTGTGGCATGACAATGACACTATTCATGGAGAAGGGGGCTCAGGTCAGAGTTTTAAGTGTATCAGTCCATGTTATAATGGGCGAGTCTGCACTCTTTCTGGTCCTCTTTCAAGACACTAAGCAGATAGATCCAAGAAGTTCAATAGGCCTGTTGTAGTCACATGAAGTCAGAGGATGCTTCTGGAAAGCCCCAGTTGTTCCTGCCCCAGCATCACATCTTCTGGGGAAGGCCTTAGAGGTGAGTCCCAAACCCAAGCTCTGTCTGGACTCCCTATGGCCTCATGAGTGGAACAGACGATTGTTTTATGCCATGAACTTTGGGATAATACACGCTTGTAAATGGAATAAGCTATATGGTAGTTGAACAGACAAAGTGAACCATGGGTACCATCTAAACTGCATTGAAAATGGCCACAAAGGACTGAAAATAAGATGTAACCAGGCAGTAGGGAGGGAGAGGCAAGCCCCGCTTTGCTGTACCCAAAGGAAGTTCTGATATAGAGACAACATTTGTGCTCTGGAGACCCAGAATAGAAAGTGGATAGAGAATGAGTTCCACACAAGGGCCCTGGGGTCATCACAGCTGGATACGATCAAGGGTAGAGAAGTCGCTGGCACCCTGGACTACAGTAAGAGGAGGCTTGAGGCTCCAAGGCAGCGGAAAGTGTCCAGGTGACCTAGTGTGGAGAACTGTAGGAGAGTGGCAAAGGATCTGGATTTTCCTCCAAGAATAACGAGGAAGTCCTTGAAAGATGCTCGGCAGCGTTGAGACGAGTAGCACTTCCTTTTATACTAAAATTCCCTTCGACTGCTGTGTGGTGAAGAATGGGAGGGTGGGAAGCAAAGAGGGAGGCTAGCTCAGAGCTAGCAGGAGCCCAGGCGAGAGCAGGAGGCAGCTGGTTGGTACAGAGCAGATAGATGGACACAATCACAATACCCCGCGTATTCTAGTGGGGTTGGTTCACATCTCTGTGGATTGCGCGATTTTATCAAATAGCTCCATTATGCTGGTTCTATGACAGCACTTGAATATTACCTGTGAGGTGGCCAAGTGGGCCCCTCACCTAGGCTGGCCCTGTAGTGTGATGCTCTGTCGGGGACCCAGGGGTAGGGCATGAAGGGAGGCTCCAGGAGAGAAGTGGATGAACATGGAGCAGGGTGAAGAGAGATCTTGGTGTGCACCGCAATGAATTGTAACTGGCACAGTGATGAAGGGTTGTGAGGGCATTGTTTAAAATAGGGAGGTCTAAGTAGAGTCGGACAGGACTGAGCCAGGACTGGACAATGAAGCTGGGATAAGCCCTGTCTGTAAGTATGAGCAAGCTAAGGCCGGAGAGATGTCTCAGTGGTTAAGAGCATTGCCTGCTCTTCCAAAGGTCCTGAGTTCAATTCCTGGCAACCACATGGTGGCTCACAACCATCTGTAATGGGCTCTGGTGCCCTCTTCTGGCCTGCAGACATACACACAGACAGAATATTGTATACATAATAAATAAATAAACATTAAAAAAAAGAATGAGCAAGCTAGTGAGCAGTTAACACTCACTAAGCAGTCAAGGTGAGGTACTGACTACATACAGGCTAATATTTACTGGCCTGTAACTCATTTAATTTTGAAATAACCTAAAAAAATAACGTACCATTATGGCTTTATTGAATGAGGAGCAGAGATGCTAAGCCATCGTTCAGAGGCTACAGACCTGTCAGCTGGGGATTGGAACTGGGCTGGCTGCCTCTATGCTATACCCACTGTGCCCTGCTTCTTAGGAAATGAGCCAGATGCAGAGTGAGGGATCAGTGAATGGTATTGTTATTGTTGTTCTAATGTGGTTGTGTGTGTGTGTGTGTGTTGTATGTATGTATGCATGCATGTATACATGTATGACAACCAGGGGTTGACACTGGGGTCGCCTTAATGACTTTCCACTTCAACATTTTTTTGATCCAATGTATTTGTATTTTGCCTTCCGGTATGCCTGTGCACCACATTAATGCAGTGTCAGCAGAGGTCAAAACATGGCACCAAACCCCCTGGAATTGGAGAAACAAATGGCTGTGAGCCACCACATGGGTGCTGGGAACTTAACCCAGGTCCTCTGAAAGAGCAGCCAACGCTTTGCACTGCTGAGCCATCTCTCCAGCAGCTACACATGGCTGGCTTTCTTTACAGCATGACTGGCCCACAGCACAGGATCCACACCCCCAGGAAAGGCTTGGTGTCCTGGCTAGCCCAGATCAGTAATCCTGAAAGTCAAAATTAGCAGATATCATCACCTCCATGGCACAGGGCAGAAACAAGAGGCAGTGACAGGAGGCCTTGCAAGACTTCAGGGAGCAAGCAGGGTGGTAGCAGTGTCTGTCCAACACACAGATTGATTCAAGTGTGCAGAGGAACAGCGTGCAGAGGACTATCACAGACTTCTGTTGAGACCATCAACGCAAGCTTGAAGTGGGACAATTCCTTCTCTACAAGTCATCACCCCCGGCAGGATCCACAGCAAACATCAGAAGTTGGTATAGTGACATTTACACTATATTATGGAAAATAGTTACATTATTATGGAAAATTGGGTAGATGGACTTGTTCAATAATTTCTAAACAATGTAATAAAATCAAATCTTCAGAACTGGGGAGTTGGTTGGGTATGTGTGAGGCCCTGGGTTTGATCCCAGCACAGCATAACCAATATGGTGGCATTCTTCTGTCTCCTGATTAGTTTCGGCTGGCAACCTGATACAGCCCAGAGTTAGCTGATGGAGCCTTAATTGGAGGATTGGCCTGAGGTCATGTCTGTGAGAAACTGTCTTGACTGATAACTGGTGTGGAAGGCCCCACCCACTGTGGGTGGCACCATTCCTAGGAATGTGAGGCTGGAATATGTATGAAAGCTATCTCGGCATGGGCCAACAAGGAAGCCAGTCAGTACCCTTTCTCTGTAGGTTCCACTTCCAAATCCTGCCCTAAATTCCTTCTGGGATGGATCATGACCAAATAAACCCTTTCCTCCCCTAAGCTGCTTTGGGTCAGAGTGTTTTATCACAGCAACCGAAAAGCAAGCCAAGATCTGTAGCACGAATAATAAAAACCCAGAGACAGATGTTGGGGTTCAACCTGAAGATCAGAAAAGCAAAGCAGCCAAGTCACTAGAGAGCTCTTCCTCTATGTAATCTTCAGACTGAAAGAGAGCCAGTTCCTGTCTTCTCCCGTCTTATATTCCCCACCATTTGACCTCTATGACTAACTAGTGGGACTGCTGGTTAAAGGCGTGTGTCACCACTGCCTGGCCTGTGTGGCTGGCCAGTGAGCTGTGTGGCTGGCCAGTGAGGCTGTTTTGTGTTCTGATCTTTAGGCAAGCTTTATTTATTTAAATACAAACAAAATATCACTACAAAGATTAGTTCTACAGAGGTGGAGATAGGAGAACCGAGAGTTTAAGGCCAGTTTTGCATAGTATACAAGCCCCTGTCTAAAAAAATACAATTAAAAAAGATGCCTCTCTTGTATGGCAAAATTAACCCTGATACTCTCTCTCCCTTCCTCCCTCCTTACTTCCACAGTATGCAGAAGTATCAAGTTATTTTAAAATATATTTTTGTATTAATTCTTTGAGAATTTCACACAAACACACACATACACTCACAAACAGACACACACACACAAACAATATATTTATGTTCATGTTTGATGTAGGAGTGTTTCTATCTATCTGCTGTTTCATTGGTTAATTAATAAAGAAACTGCTTGGCCTGATAGGTCAGAACATAGGTGGGTGGAGTAGACAGAACAGAATGCTGGGAAGAAGGGAAGTAAGGCGACTGCCATGAAGCAGTCGCCATGACTCTCCTCTCTGAGATGGATGCAGGCTAGAATCTTCCCAGTAAGCCACCACCGCGTGGTGCTACACAGATTACTAAATATGGGTTAATCAAGATGTGAGAGTTAGCCAGTAAGAGGCTAGAGCTAATGGGCCAAGCAGTGTTTAAATGAATACAGTTTGTGTGTTGTTATTTCGGGGCATAAGCTAGCCAGGCGGCCGGGAGCCGGGTGGAAATGCAGCCTGCCGCCCCTCACTACACATGTTCATCATTCCATTCCTCTCCCCAAATCTCCCAGGATCCACCCTATTTTTATTAATATAATTAAGACAAATTCCTTGAAATTTTGGTACAATAAAAATGAAAAAAATATGAGCTGTTCCCTTGCTTTTATTTTTTCCCCTCTTTTTATAAAATTGTTGTTTCTCAGTGGTTCCCCAAATGCCAGGCTCACAGCAGTAAATCAGGCTGTATTTGGGAGATGCATGTTACATTTTGTTATATTTTGCTCAAAAATTGAAACACAAAAATGAAACCAAAATCCCAGGAAATTCTGGGAGGGAGAACATTTAAAAGTAAAGCCGCATCCGATTTCTAGTCTTGATACAGTGGGGTGTGTGCCTTCGCTGCCCTTTCCTCCATACGGCCCCGGCTGTAATTCCACTGTGTGTCTAATCGGAACTGGTCTTACTCATGGCAGACTGCAGGCAAGCCTTCTTTTGCCACACACGCTTCCAAATCTGCTGGAAGAGCCCCTTGAGTGAACATACCTTAGCCTCTGAACCGTATCCTGAAATCGCCCTTGGAATGATGACATGAGAGCATGAAGGGGAAATGCACAAATTAGTGTCCTCCTGCCCCTGTTGCTGAACCCCGTGTAATACCTTGTGCCTGGACTGGCAATTGGGACTTGTGGACACCAGACTTAGCTCTCATTTCAAAAGCACTAAGAAAGGATTTATTCTGGGGGAGAATATGACTATGGGAACACGGGTTTGGGCGGTCCCAGCAACATGATTCAGCACGCCCCAGTTTCATGAGATTTTTTTTTTTTTAGAGTTACAGAACAAAAGAAAATCATAAGTTGAGGCTTTTTTTTTTTTTCAAGTGGTGGAAACACCAGGTAGGTGGGCACAGCACAGCAGGGACACTTTTGCAGTAGATCTCAGATGCCATCTTATGACTTCCTTACTGCCTTGGGTTGGAGCAATTTAGAAGTCTGCTAAGTTGATACAACCGTAAAGGTTTCGCGTGATATCAGTGTCGAGTAGATTACAGAGGTGGGCAGGGAATGGCCATGAAGGAGCCTAAGAGAGCACAAAATAATCTGGCTCTGGACTGACCTGCAGTGTTCCAACTCTTACCCTGAAGTTCAATCAGTATTTTAGATGCTATCAGTGTTTCAGACAGAGCCGCGATGCCCCGCCCACTTCAGATCACATGTACTGCAGGAGAGCTGTGATTGGGCCATTACCAGTGTTAAATGTAAGCCGTGTGTCATTCAGACAGTGCTTAGAGGAAGCGACCAAGCATTGTAAATCAATGCCCCAGGCCCAGGCCTCGCCACTGTGATCTGAAAGTTGCAGCCCATGCTGGAGATGCCCTTGGAAGAGTGGTGTTTGCTCAAGAGTGCTGGCTCCAGATTAGATGAAGAAGGATGCCTGTACTACTCTGGGGAAAGTCGTTATCCTTAACCCTTTCTCTTGAATAACCTTGAATGGAAGGATATCCCGAGACAGGCCACATCCCCAGATGAGGACAGTCATCCATGAGGCTGAGGAACACCATTAGCAGCTAACAGATTAACAAGTTTGCAGGTCACCTAGCAGGACTGGAGCTAAGACAGTGAGGGACCAATGATGGACAGGACCACACACCTTAATCAGGGATGCTTGCCCTCTGTTTAAACCTAAACCTAACGTCAGCATCCTAAAGATAAACTTGCGGGGGTGTCACTGAACCTTTTGATCTTCTCAGTGTGGTCGTCTTGAATAAATGTCTACTTTCCACCATCTGGGGACAATGGCCAATCCCAGCCTGTCTGGGCTGCCAGAGCCCAGGTTTTTGCTTTAATCACTCGGGCAACAATGGCAGCTGATTCTCTCCCTGATGGGGGAGACCTGCAAGTGAGATCAGGTTTCTGACTTCCCTGTGGATATTCCATCCGCACAGAGCAGCCCGTTTCCCTGCTCAATGCAATGTTACCAGAGCACAGTTCTCACTGGATTCAGCCAATGCATCCCAAACAGGATGTCCTGCCTTCCTTTCCCAGGCTGTTCAGAGGTGTGAAGACATGTGGTCCCACCATAGCAGGGAAATTCCCAGACTGGATGTGGTGCTGCACACCTGACATCCAGACACTGAGACAGCAGAGGCAGTAGGAATGCCTAAATTCTGGGCTAGCCTGGCCTACACATCAGATTGCAGGCCAGCCAGGGCTACATAAGGAACTGTCTGTTCTTGTCTTAAAACAAAGCAAGCCGGGCGGTGGTGGCGCACGCCTTTAATCCCAGCACTCGGGAGGCAGAGGCAGGCGGATCTCTGTGAGTTCGAGACCAGCCTGGTCTACAAGAGCTAGTTCCAGGACAGGCTCTAAAAAGCTGCAGAGAAACCCTGTCTCGAAAAAACCAAAAAAAAAAAAAAAAAAAACAACAAAGCAAACCCAGAAAATCCAAATATACTTCACAAAGTTGAGGGGGGGGAGGGAGAAGGGGGGAGAGAGAGGGGAGAGGACGGAGGGGGAGAGAGAGGGGGGGAGAGAGAATAAATTATGTAATAAAATACAGCGTTCACTGTGTTCAGGTAGTCTATCAATGATAGGGGATGAGAATGACCTGCCTGGCAGCCTGGGGCTACCAGAGTCTTCTCTGTCCAACAGCGTCTTCCTGCCCCTTGAAAACAGCATCCTCCAAACCATGCTGCTTATGTGGCCTATTTGAAAAACACTGATGGTGCAAATTCTGTCTTGACAATGTGTCAAGTGTCTGCAGTCTTGACAATGACACGAAGCTCAAGGCGGCATGTTATCCGAGGTTCTCCAGTCGCCTAACGAGGCCAGGAATCCGAAGCTAAGACAAGTGGGCAAGAATGTGAATCACTTCCCTCCTTTCCGGGAATTTCCCAGGGAGGCTAGCAACAAAATAGCAACCTGGGACCGTGCAGGCAAACCTCTACATTTGCCTTCCTTCTGCCCATCACCTCTCCTCGTCAGGTGTGGTGGCAGATGAGAGGTGGAGTAAGGGTTGGGGGTGGGACCTGTTTTAGGGGTTTCTTCACACAAGTGATGCTCACTGAGCTCCAAGTGCTGTGTTTTGTGTCTTGTTGGGTTACTGGCGATGAACAAACAAACGATGCTGCCTCACCTCAGAGAACCTAGAGAGCCAGGAAGATTGCCCCAAGGACAGACAGTTCCATATAGTGATGAGAGCCATGGGGGAGGGGAGAAGGGCTTGAGAGTGATGCCTGTATCCTTGGTATAATACATCGGATCAGGGGAACACTGGCCTGGAGGAAGTACGACTGAGTGGGAGGTGGGGGATTGTTTCCGAAGCATCTGCTAAGGACTCTTCAGCTATCTGTACATGTGCCAAGTGTCCCATTATGTTGTTGTTGTCTTTCTAACCCAAATAAATTGGGCATGGGGACTAATTAAACTGGATTAAATTAAAAGGGAAAATATTTTCAAGAGGGGAGAATCTGCAAAATCCTAAAGATAGAAACTAGAGCCAGATCTCACAGGGCATGGGCAAAGGGTCGTTTCTTCTCCTCTGCCTCTAAAGTGTCCAGTTATCTGTTCAGCAGGAACCTTGTGATACTGAGGAATCACCTGTCCAGACCTGGGAACAGCCTACAGGAAGATTCATGGCATCATGGCCATTTGAAGGCTTGTGTAGGCTCGGTGTCTGTTCAGCTGAAGTCCAGACCACATCTGCAGAGAGGAGAGAGGAGGAGTGGGGTCAGGATGCTGACGCAGGAAAAGCTGGAAGGACCCTGTGCTGCTCCAACTAGTTAGCACTCACTCTGAAATGCAGGAAACAAATTCAGTAGGTCAAGGTCTCATGTGCAGGATGAGGAGCAGTCAGACGCAGGCCCATCTGGAAACAGGGCCATGTCTGTCAGGACTTGATCTGAACCATGGCCATTCATTTTCCCCACCTAGCCTCAGATACACTTTCCATTCCACCAGAAGGATTTCTTATCCTGCAAATATTCACTGAAAACAGAGACTGCCTCTCAACACAGGGGTGGAAAGAGGCATGGAGAGACATCACCCCAGCCTCCTGCAGCCCAGGCTCAGATACGCGACCCTAGCTTCCAGTCTGTGTGTGGTTGCCAGGCTTTCAGAGCTGTTTTCTTATTTTTCCCCCTCCTCCTACTCAACTTCTCTCCTTCCCTTCCTCTTTTTCTCTGTCTTTTTCTGTCTCTCATGGAGGCACTGAAAAAGCCTTGATGCAAAATGCCAGTAGTATCCAGTGCAACAGTGACAACTGCCCTCCCTCTGGCTGGGTCTGCACGTTAGAGCTGGCAACCCCACTCTCTGGGGGAAAGAAAAGCTTTCTCACTAGGCTGTTCTCTAGCTCTCCAGCATTTCAATTGCATCTGGGAATGACATACCTTACCTTTGAAACTTTTATTTTGAGTTTGCTATTGCTTCACTGGGAATCTCAAAAAGAGGCCAAGGAAGGCCCTGGGAACCCTTTAGCCCTTTCCATGGTTTCTTTCAACAGCTAGAACCGAATTACAGTGGAAGTTAGGAAAATGGCATTGGACGATGGGTGTGCACAGCTCTCTGTATTTTACCAAGTGTTGATTCATGGCTTCGTTGACTTTCTGAACTCTTCTTACCTAGTCATCAGCCTGACCCTCCTAGACATCTCCACATCTGGGGAGTCGCTCATCTGTCTTCCACCTCAACTACTTGGTCATTTTCAGGATGCTTACACACATAGCGTCATACAACGCATGCTCTTTGGTGGATCAATTTTGTCTATACACAATGACCTTGACACTTATGCTGTCACCCCTTTCGTTCCGTTCATTTCACAGGCTAGTATTGCCACAGTTTGCCAAACTGTTCCTTTATTGGAGGATACTTTGTTTGCTTCCAGTTGTTAGTTCTTTAGGTGGTGCCTCTATGAATGACCAGGCTGTGTACAGGTATGAAGCTTCCTACTTCTGAGACTAACATTTATTTGTTTGATTATTTAATATGTTTGCATGTTTTGACTTTATGTATGCCTGTGTACCACATGTGTGCTAGTGACCTCTGAAGTCAGAAAAGGACACCAGATCCCCTGGAATTGGAGTTATACAAGGTTGTGAGCCACCATGTTGGTGCTGGGAACCAAACTGGGGTCCTCTGTAAGAGCAACAAGGACTCTGAAGTGCCGAGTCATCTCTCCAGCCCCTAGACAAGCTTATCTAATTTTACTTTTTTGAAACAAGCTTCTCAACTATGCAGCCATGGCTGACAAGAAACTCAATATATAGACCAGGCTAGCCTTGAACTTAAGCGATCTGCTTGTCTCTGCTCTTAAGTGCTGGGATTAAGGGTGTGTATCACCATGCCCAGGTCAAGCTACTTTCTAGTGTGGTTGCTCAGTTTTACACACTCATTACCAATACCCTGGAGATCCGGTCTCTGTGCCTCTCCTTCAGTATTTGATATTGCCAGTCTCTTATTTGAGCTCCTTTTATAGGTGATAAGTCTGTATTTAATTTGCTGTCTTCTAAGGTCAGTGACGTCGAATGGCTTCTGTTGTACTCCTCTGCCATCTGTACATTACAGTGTCCCCGTTTTTTTCTGACTGTCTAGTCATTTATTTGCTTACAATGGTGTGTGTGTCTGCATGCATGGGATCTGTGTGTTCACAGGGGCATGACCTGAGACTGTGGGCATGTGGAGATCGGAGAACAACTTCCAGGAGTTGGTTCTGTCCTTCCACTGAGGGCTCTGGGGTTAGAGCTCAGTTTGTCAGGCTTGTGTGACAAACGCTTTTATCTGCTGAGTCATCTCATGGGCCCTTCAATTTTTTAATGCTGACTTCTGAGAATTCTTTATACACAGATGGTGACTGACTTGCAACGGTTTTACTTGGCAGTATTTCAGATTTATGATGGCGTGAAAGGGATACACATTCAGTAGCAACTAGACTTTCAATTTTGGGTTTTGCCTTTTCCTGGGCTGTGGATAACTGTGTGATAATGCTGGATTGAACTGTGCTGGGAGCTGCGGCTCCTAGGGAGACACGTGACTATAAGAGCAAATACCTGACACTCTAGGCTTCTAGAGGCCATTGCCCTTAGCACGTGCAGACTGATAGCATACATTCAAAACCTATTGTGTCAAAGAAACAGTCAATTTGTGTACATGAGATATTCAATACCTTATTAAAAATAGCCAGGACCTCTGAGATGGCCCAGCAGGGAAAGGTGCTTGCCACCAAGCCCAATGACACCAGTTTCATGACCTCTCCCCTCACTCCGTAGAGTGAAAGATGGAACTCTACAAGGTGTTCTCTGACCTCCACACATGCCTATCCCTTGCCTCAAGAATGAATAAATAAAGCTTTTAAATTACAGCTATTGCCTTTGGGTTTGAAGATTTTTGCCCAATTGTAGGAAAATATTGTAGAAGGAGCGGCGGGCTGCTTCACGGCCATCTGTCTAGCTTATGCCCCAAAATAACAACACACATATTGAAACACTGCCTGGCCCATTAGTTTCAGCCTCTTATTGGCTAATTTCTCACATCTCGCTTTAACCCATATTTAGTAATCTGTGTAACACCACGAGGTGGTGGCTTCTTAACCTGCATCTGTCTCGGAGAGGAGAGGCATGGCGACTGCCTGAGGCGTCTGCCTGACTCTGCTTTCTTTCTTCCACAATTCTGTTCTGTCTACTCCACCTACCTAATTTTTTGTCCTATTAAAGGGCCAAGGCAGTTTCTTTATTAACCAATGAAAGTAACACATAGACAGATGACTCTCCTCCATCAAAATATGAATGTTTTGCACATGATTAAGGTTGAGCCTTAATGCTTTACGGAGTAAGTATGTCAAACACAGTTTTGACTCGAAATATTTTCAATACACAGTTGGTTTATCAGGGTATAGTTGTACTATAAACTGAGGAATGTCTCTTTTCCAGAAGTGAACCTTCTGTCAGACATGTGGCTTATAAATGTTTCCCCTCAGCCTGTAGCTCCCTCTCCACTCTTTAACTTTTTAACATGGTCTTGCATGGTCTTATTCAGAACATGTTTTATTTTTTATTATTTTAAAGTTTTTAATTTATTCTTCTCTCATACGATATATCCTGACCACAGCTTCCTGACTTCCTCCACTTCTCCCCATTCCCTTCCACCTCGCCTTTCTCCCAGATCCACCCCAGAAAAGAATAGGTTTCCCAGGGACATCAACTGAACACAACACAAAGTACAATAAGACCAGGCACAAACCTTCACATCAACGCTGAATGAGGCAACACAGTAGGAGCAAAAGGGTCCAAAAAACAGGCAAAAGAGTAAGAGATACCACATTCCCACTGTCAGGAGTCTCCCCAAAACACCAAGCTGTGCAAGCTCCCACAAAGGCTCCATGATTGACATTTCAGTCTTTATGAACCCCTAAAAGCCCTGCTTAGTGGATTTCATGGACCACAGAGCACCCATTTTCATTCTGATGACCTCCAGTGTATAAATTCTTTTTAACATATAGGCTGTATTTTGAGTCAGGTCTGAGAAGTCTTCAGCAAGTCCTAGGTGCCAAATACCTTATCCTGTATTCCTCCTTCAAAGTTTCATTGTTTAACACTTAAATAAATATATGAGAGATTTGAATTAATTTTATGTGAAATTTGAAATTTCAGTTGGGTTTCCTTTTTCTCTTGTTTGCCTATACACACCCAATTTCCCAGGCACCTTTATTAACATCACCATACCGAGTTTACTGGATTGCTTTTGCATCTGCCAAAAATCAAGTTTACATGTGCTGAGTTGTTCAGAGTACCCCTCACCATCTCTTTTTCTATTTTAGATTCATATTTTATGTGTGCACATGTGTGTCTGTGCACCACAGGTGCCCCTGGTACCCACAGAGGTCAGAGAGGGCACTGTATTCCCTAGGAATAGAACTTCAGATGGCATGAGCCACCACATGGGTGATAGGAATCGAACTCGAGTGCTCACAAGAACAAGTGTTCTTAACTTCAGCCCCTCTAATTTTTTTTTTTTTGGACTGCTGACTTGCTACTAATCTAGAACGTTCTATTTCTGATGAGGTTCTTTTGTATTTGTATTTTTCTCTTTTCTTTTGTCAGTGTAGCTAAGGATTTGGTTATTTTATCCATCGTTTCGTTTCATTGATTTTTCTCTATTGTTCCTCTGTTTTTACTGATTTCTGTTCTTCACTCTTTCCTTTCTTTTGCTTATTTGGGGATTATTCTTTCCTCTTTCTGGTTCCTCCATTTTTGAAATGGGTGCACAGGTTATCAACTCTGATTTTTTTCCCTTCCCTTTGTTCTAGTATTAGACATTTAGTACTGTGAATTTCCCTCTTATTTGCTTTAGTGGGTTCCATAGATATTTGCTTAATAGAGCAACAGAATTCTCATGTTGAGGTGTTCACTCTCAAGACATCAGAATATGGCTATAATTGGAAATGGTTCTTTAAAAATTAACAAAAGTTACAGTGAAATTATCTGGGAGGACCTAAACCAATAGGGCTGATATGTTCCGAAGGAGAGAATTTGCGTATGCGTACAAACACCCAGGGTGGATCACAAAGAAGCTGGAGAAGATGGTCATCTCTAAGCCAACAGGATTCATCTTCACAGAAACCACTCTGCTGGCCTCTGCCCCAGACTTCCAGCCTCCAGAACTGTGACAAGGTAAACATCTAATGGTGTCTGGGTCTTGCGGCAGCCTTTGCACAGGTATAGACTTGTGGCTTAAGATTTTCTTTCTTTTTTTTTTTTCTGTTACTGATTTTCATTGTGGCCAGAGAACACACTCGGCACAGTTTCCAGTTCTTTGAAATGTGTGAATTCTGTTTGTCCGTAACAGCCCAGGTTATCAGCCTTCTTTGGGATTCATTCTGAGGGAGACAGAAAATAGCAGGTCCTCTGCTGCCTGGGAGTAAAATCTTCCACAGATGCCTATCACAACCTTTTCCTGACGCAGCTGTGGAGTTCTAGAAGCCTGCCCGCTCTGTGTCTGACCCCTACCAATTGCCGAGAGAAATTGCTGAAATCTCCAACTGTAATTGTGGATACACTCGTTACATTTCGAGGTCAACCAATGTGGTATAGTTTATTTTGAGGTTTTGAGTTTTGGTAAGGCATATTTGGAATTTTTTATACTTAACAGGTTTGCACTTCTAAAAACATTTTAAATTTCATTTATTTATTTGGTGTGTTTGTGGTGTGTGTGTGTATGTGATAAGTGTATCGTGTGTGGTATGAGTGTTTGTGTATGTGGTGTATATTTGTGTTTGTTGTGCATGTATATGCATGTGTGCGTGTGAAACAAGCGCATGTGAAAGACAGATAACAATTTGCTGGAGTTTGTTCTCTCCTTCCACCACGTGGATCCTGGGGATGGAGTTCAGGCTTGTGAGATGCCCCACAGCCATCTTGCCTGCCCGGGTTTTCACTTTTATTGTGTGACATCCTCCTCTCTCCTGGGACAAGTGTTTGAGGCACATTTTACCTGACACTCACATAGCCTCTTTTGATGTCTTTGTTTTTCTTTTTTCTTCTTTTTTCCTTTGAGACAGGGTTTCTCTGTGCAACAGCCCTAGCTGCCCTGGAACTTGCTCTGTAGACCAGGCTGGCTTTGAACTCAGAGAGATCCGCCTGCCTCTGCCTCCTGGGTGCTGGGATTAAAGATGTGCGCCACCACTGCCTGGCACCTCTTCTGATTTATTTTGATATCAGAGCTTTCACATGGATAGGGAAGATTTCACATGGAATATCCTTTTCCATGTTCTTCTAATTTATATAAAGCAATCTATTCAGAGTGCTACCTGGATAGGAGGGTGGTATTAATATCAATTACTGAGCATGGCGGTCTTGACTCTGTGGAGTCCTTGATTGGATCTCAGGCAGTATGGGGAAATTCACCTCCTTCGAGCTAGTGGTGGTAGAAGTCTAACCTTCCATGAGCTGCTGCTAATCCTACAGGAAAAGAAGGGACACACTGCCTGGTGCTGGTGATCACGGAGGTGCTGATTCCTCTTTGACCTTCTCTTTTTCTCTCCAGGAGGGAAGCTGAGACAGCACACATTATGACCAGAGTGTTGTCTTAGCCC
The DNA here is from genome assembly GCF_903992535.2 of Arvicola amphibius. Classification (NCBI taxonomy): domain Eukaryota; kingdom Metazoa; phylum Chordata; class Mammalia; order Rodentia; family Cricetidae; genus Arvicola; species Arvicola amphibius. Next base: position 48,553,124 of record NC_052047.1, on the reverse strand, counting down.
TTTCTGATAGGGTTAGAGGAGGGTTGTGTGTGAGTGTGTGTGTGTGTGTGTGGTGTGTGTGTGCACATGCATGCACATATGTGTGGTTTTAACTAAATGAAGGTAATTATTTCTATCTTGTTTGGCTTTCCAAGTTTGGTTATTTTAGTATTATTATTATTTATATATTATTTATTATATTATTATTTATTAAAGGAAGTGGACTTTTTTGTCTGCTCTCATCGACACCTCAGGGGGAGCTTATCATCACTGTACCCAATTTACAAAAAAAATAAGAACATCTCCAAAGTGGAAATATTTATTTTTTGATACAGCATCCTAGTATGTATCCTGGCTGGCCTGAAACTCTCTGTGTAGACGAGGCTGGCTTTGAACTCATAGAAATCTACCTGTCTCTGGCTCCAGAGTGCTGGCATTAAAGATATGTGCCATCACACTCAGTTTCAAAAAGAATTTTTTAACAACCAAAAGCATATAGAAATATAAATATCACTGTAAATTTAAGAATATAGTCAAATTCAGAATACTCTAATACTGTAATGAATATATGTAAATCACGACTAGCTGCAGTATGAAAATTAAAGATAGAATATAAAAACTATAGCTATAGTGTCTTTTATATAATATAAAGAATGCAAATGTTAACATAATTAGCATAAGATGGGGAAGAGAAACTGTAGAGAGATGCGTAGGTTTTTTTTTAATTGGCAAAAGTTACCAGCTTAAAATCAACTGTTCAAACTCAGAACGTTTCATGCCCCCTCTTTCTTTAAATTACAAAGCAAGACTGAGCCTGACACACAGAGATAAAGAAAAGTACTAAATCCTAGCACTACAAAAAATAATGAAACCAGAAAAGTCATGAGGCTAAACCCTGGTCCGGCAGCACCAGTGACTACACAAGAGACCCCTGCGTGTTCTCTGTCTCCCCGACACGTGAAGACCCGCTGAGGAAGTGGCCATCTGCAAGCCGAGCTTGTGAGCCCTCTACAGAAACTGACCAGGCTGGCATCCCAGTTTCAGAATTCCAGACTCAGTAAGTGTCCAGGTGCCAGCTGTAGGTCAATGGCGTTTGTTAGGATGGCCTGGGGAGACTACAGCCTGAGTCTGTGCATATCTAGCTATTGAGAGAACAGACTGTTAGCTTAGCTCCTAACTCTCAGAGTAACCCAGCCTGCAAGTTGTTTTGATAAGAAACACGGAGCAATATATTTGAATTGGAAAGCAGTTTCTCAGAATATGTAAAGATGACCTTATAACAGTTCCCCATAAAAAGTTGGTGTCTGAAAGTCGAATCACAGATTTTTTGGAAAAGACTTCCTGTTGTGGAGGCTCTGAACTTCCTGTTACAGGACTTGATGAAAGACATAGAAATTAGCAGCCAGATGCATTCCTTCCGATGGCCAGGGACTGGCAGGTCTCTCACGCCATTTTCTTTGTTTTCTGAGCTGTAGCTCATACTTTGGGACAATGAGGAAGCTGCGTCTGAGTCATTTTCACTCACTCTAAATGACAGGGTGAAGCTTGGAGGGATGTCTGATCAGGGTGGCTTCAAGGGTCCTCAGCGATGCTGTGGGTGGGTGGGGATCAGAGAGTGTACCTCTGGCTAGAAGTGGGGATCTGACCTTTTCAAAATCCAATGTATGCCTTGCAAGAATGTTTAGCATGTCAGAAAATGCCTAGGCACAGAATCCTGCAAGGGGCTCACAAACTGCAAGCTATTAGTTCTCAGCTACCAGTCATCTCACAGAAATCCTGAGACACCATTCCAGCCAAGAGAGGAGGGTGAAGTAGCTCTGCCCTGACTTCCAGGGGATCCAGAAAGAAGAAATTGGTTCCAGAAACTGTAATATTCAGATTGTGTTGATCAGGAGTGTGAACCGGAGGAAAGCCAGGTGCATTTGAGCAAAGCAGCTTCTAGTTGGGTTCTCCAGACCCAGAGATCTGGGCTGGGGAAGCTGTGGCCAAGAATGAACGCAGGGAGATTATATAGTTTGTAGGTCAGGATAATGACTTGCCCACAAGCTGGGTTTGTGCCCAAGTATGGTCAAAAGCTCTAGGCTTAGGCATGGACTTGGGCTGCTGGCAACTTCTGGGTAGGAGCTGCCAAGGCCACCAAGAATACAGAACTGGGCTTTTTGGTGCCTCCCCTTTGTTCGGAGATTCTCTGAGTGTGCAGTGTTTGGGGAGACAGGAAGGAGCTTCTCAGACTGTGCAGGAGGGGCAGCTTCCAATCAACCACTGACCAAGGCAACCTAGAGAAGGAAGGGTTGGCTCTGGCTCGCGGTTTGAGAGCACAGCATATCCTTGGGGAAACTGGCATGGTGGCTGGTCACATTGCCTCTGCCGTCAGGTAGCAGAGAGTGACCAGTATAGGTGTTCATCTCATCTGGTCCTTTCCATCCGGTCCAGGATCCCAGCCCAGGGAATGACGTGGTCCACCATTAGTGTAGGTCTTCCGACCTCAGTTAACACAACCTCGAGCTCCCTCACAGACATGCCAATGAGGCCATTTCCTAGATGATTCTAGACCTTGTCAAGCTGACAGAATCTATTAACCATAGAAGGCCCCACAGAACAATTCTTCTGACTCTACGGGGTGTCGTGACCAGAGTTTGGAGAGGAACCTCTTTCCCTAAGGGCCGGAGTCTCTGTCCTTAATTCTTTATTTCCCATTGGCTCGGCCTTGGAGGAGTTTCTAACACAGTTAGTGTCTTCCTCCTTCAGAGTGCTTGGTCAGGAGATCTGCCCCGCTCTTGCAGCTGTGGAAAATGCACCCAGGGATTGAAAGGCCCAGCTCATGCAACATCGCTCCAAGGATTTGAGGGTTCCATTACTGCACAAATCCTTTAATTAAAGCCTGTTCCTCTAGGCCCCCATTGCCCAGGCCCAATCCACAACATCCCTGGTGACCTTGGGTGGGTTGATTAATTGACGAGTTGGCAGTACAGCTATTCCGTCAAAGATCCCCAGATTATGTCTGCTAAACCAAAAATGCCCCAGGTCGCCATATGGTCCCATGTTCTCAGCGACTCTTTAAAATTTATCCGCAACTTCCCCCAGCGTGACTAACGCCTGCTGCCTGCTACTCAGTGGTTTTTGTGACCTATCACCCTTCTCCTCTGAGGCAGAAAACTTTTCCGCGTGGAGGTATTTTTGGAAACTCAGGAGGCATCTTTGCTATTTGGTGGTAGGAGGTAACACTCTCCACTGGGCCCAAGTCACCGTTAATATCAAATCGGCCAGATTCTTGAAATATATCTCTGTCCTGGCTTTCTAGGGACTCAGCAAGCAGCAATGGCATCTGGGAACACCAGCATCTAGATTGTACTTATCACGAGAGAGAACCGAAGAGAGACCGGGTGATACGGGGAGGCAGGAGGCCGTGGGGTGGCAGTGTTTTCTATGGTGATTCTTAAGTGGGATTCTGTGCAGCTTTGCAATTCTGGGTTTTCCTTCTCGGCCTCTGTCAGTGTTCCATGGACAAGGGGAACTGAGTTATGACATCCTCGTAGATACTAAGGAAAGAAGAGAAAATAATAGGAGGGTGTGCTCTGTGTAGTTTGTCCATCGGAGCACAAGGCTGCATTGGGGTGAGTGTCCCAGGGAGACATTTGCTAAAAGGTGAGTATTTAAGGGAAGATAACGAGGGGCATCCAAGGTTGTCCTTGAGGTGAGAAGACTTTTAGAGCAAGGGACATGGATATTGGGTTGCAGGAAGCAGACGGCTCTGATGTGATGTCATGGCTCGCTCCATAGCTCTAGCTCTGGCTTCAGCAAAGTCTATCAAGTCAAGTGGTTTTAATTATATTATTATTATTGATGTTGTTGTTGTTGTTTGGAGCCCAGGTTGGCCTTGGACTTGAAGTCCTCCTCCTTCAGCCTCCTGTGTACTGAGATTAGAATGTACACTGTCACTCCCAGCTTATAAAGGAGAATATAAGGGACAACGGTCACTCTAGCCAGAAGGTGTTAAACAGTATGAGAGGCTCAAGAGGTACCTCGAGAGCCGTAGGTCAGCTATAGGCTAACCAGGGCTATAGAGTGAGACCCTGTAGGTCACCTGGCATTATGGTCAAATGTAAAATATCCTGTTTCACGTGTCTGAGTGCTTGGTCCCCAGCTAGTGTCTCCTTCAAAGAACATAGAAAGGGGGACCAGGAGGGTGGGCCTGGAGTGGCCTGGTGACAGGCAGGAGCTAGCAGATGAATGATGGCCTGTTTCTCAGGCCACCTGCCCTCTTTGAGGACTGTCTTTGCTCTTAACCAGTGACCTAGACGTTGTTGGTGAATATGTGGAATGTTCTAGATCAATATAGGTATTAATTAAGAAGGCTTAGGCCTGGGCTCAGCCAGGTGCTGATGAAGGTGCTTGCTCTTGCCTGTCCTTCCTGAAGCTTCTTATTCTCATCTTTGTTCCCGTGAGCATGGAGCAGCAGATCTGGTTGCATCCCAGGGTCTTCCCTCACTGGGTAGAGGGGGCTCGTCAAGGTGGTGTTGGGTAGAGGCCCATGACTGTTTCTGCGTCTGTGGAGGCTGTTTCACTGTCTCCACTGTTAGGAGGCAGCCACGCTGCTTCCCGGACAGCATGAAAAGGGTGAGGCAGGGAGGTGGTGGAGAATGATACAAAAGTTTGGGAAAATATCATTTAACCCATTCAACATTAGAGGCACGCACCTCAAACATTTCATTCTTGCCACTGTTCTCGGCCATTGGCTTCTAGTCATCCTTCCTGCATTTTTTTTCATGGCATTTTATTTTTGTTTGATTTTTATTAATGAAATCTACTTTTAGATAATTTTTGTACATTGTACGCAATGCATAAGGCCACTCTCACCCACCACCTTCCCATTACCCTCGTCACACCCCCTCTACGCCCTACAACTCTCTCTCCCTCTCTCTCTCTCATTCATGACTATTCATTTTGATTTGCGATCCACTGAAATTAAGCAGCACTGTGTAGGACCCTGCGTTTGGAGCTATCTTCTGGAGCTCAGTGGGCCCAGCAGTGGGAACACAACTGAAGACAATGCAGTTCAGAGCTAAAGGGTGGGGCTGTGGGGGCCTCCCTCTTCCTTGACTGATCGTTGTTGGGGCTGGTCTTGTGTGGGCCCAGGGCAGGTAACTGCACTGTGGATTAATGATTGCGCTAGAATTTCGCTGACATTTCGCAGCCCTTCACCCTGCCTCCCACCCTTCCCACACTTCTTTCCCTTGTGTTTACTGAGCCGAGAGGGAGTGGGTCTGGATGTCTTGTTTAGCTCCAGGCCCACGGCTGTTACTTATCCTGTGTCTTGGGTAGCCACGAATCTCTTGCATTCACAGTCATCCCTTGCCACAGCCAATGAGACAGGCAAGGACTTTCAGCTTCCATCTAGGTCTGGAGAAACCAAGGCTCAGAAATAGGAAAGCCCCTTTGCCTCACGTAAGGTCCTACCCCAAAGCCCTCCTCCTTCGTGTGGTCAAAACTGCGGCTGAAATACTGAGAAGGTCACTCTGGGGAGGTGATTTTGGATCTTCAGAAAAAGAATAACCTTTACTAATGGCCTGGTAATTGTTTTTATTGCTTCCCAATGAAGTGTGAAGTCTTCTAAGAGAAGACACAAGACAATTTCCTTTGATGCTAAACTTTCCCAAAGATTGACTGCCTCACAGTTCCCAGGCCACTCCCTGTGCCCTGGCGTTGGTATGTTATTGAGCTGACTAAAACGTTGAAAAAAAAAACACAGAAATTAGAGGCAATATTGGCTCAACTTGGTCTTTATTATATTTTTAAAATTTCCCTATTTACTTTATGTGTGTGGCTATTTGGCCTGTATTTGCATCTGTGTACCATGTGTGTGCCTAGTGCTTGTGGAGGCCTAAAGAGGGCATTAGATTCCTGGATCTGGGGTTAGGAGGAATTGTGAGGGAGCCTCTATGTAGTTGCTGGGAATTGAACCCAGTTCTTTTGGAAGAGAAGTCAGTGTTCTTACCTACTGAGCCCTTTCTCCAGCCCTTTGTTTACTTTAAAGCATGGATCTTGTCCTTAAAACGAACAAACACTCAGGCCAGGAAAGCAGGTAGGCTGACTGTAGATCCTCTCTCTCTCTCTCTCTCCCTCTCCCTCTCCCTCTCCCTCCCCCTCCCCCCCTCTCTCTCTCTCTGTCTCTCTCTCTCTCCTCTAAACCCAATCCCCCAGTCTTATCCCCAGTTCTGTAGCAGAACACCTGCTGGGGCCTCTTCTCACTCTCTGCTTCCATTCTTTAGGGTACTAAATAAGAAGATCCTGGCAGAACACCTTGTTTTCTTCCCTCTGATAAATCCTTCAGCCCCATCCATCCACCCATTCTCATTTCTAAGTGTCAGCGCCCAATACCTAGAAACACCTTTTGCCTGGAACCCTTAGCAGTCACATCTATCAGGATCCCAGTAGAATTCCCTGCCAGACAACACACAGCTACCACATTCCCCTAAGAACCAGACAGAACAACAGAAACTAAGGAAAAAACACCCACCCTACAAAGACGAGGCTAGATATCAACATCTAGAATTACAGTCTTCCCCAACCCCAGATGCCTAGACGCCCACATAAAAACACAATCCATAGTAGACAGGACAATAAGTCTCCCCTAGAGGCCAGAAACTCTACCACAAGCAAGCCCTGAATATTCCAACATAGATGAAACACAAGAAAAAAGACCATAAAATAAGCTTTATGAATATGATTGAGGTCCTTAAAGAAGAAATAAACAAATTCCTTAAGAAATCTATAAAAACACAAACAACTGAGGAAAATGAATAAAATAGTTGAAAGTGGAAACAGGATCAGATAAAAAAATTCAAACTGAGGGAAATCTGGAAATGAAAAATTTAGGAACTCTAACAGGAACCAGAGAGGTAAACCCCCCAACTGAATACAAAGAAGGAAGAGAGCATTGAAGACACAATAGAAGAAATGTATACCTTGGTCAAAGAAAATGTTAGCTCTAAAGACTCCTGGTGCAAAACATCCAGAAAATCTAGACACTATGTAAAGACAAAATCTAAGAATAAGAGGAGTAGAGAAAGGAAAAGAAACTCAGGTCAAAGGCAAAGAAAATATTTTCAACAAAATTGTAGAAAAAAACTTCTATAACTTAAATTAGGATATGACTATTAAGGTATAAGGAGAATATAGAACACCAAACAGTTTGGACCAGGAAAGAAAATCCCCTCAGCTCCTAATAATAAGGACACTAAATGTACAGAACAAAGGAAGAATGTTAAAAGCTGCAAGGGAGAAGACCAAGGAACATAGAACAGACCTATTAGAATAATACACAACTTCTCAGTGGAGACTCTAGAAGCCAGAAGGGCCTGAAGAGATATGCTGCAGACTTTAAGAGATCACAGATGTCAGTTCAGACTACCGTTTCCTGAAAAGCTTCCAGTCACAAGTGATGGAGAAAATAAGACGTTCCATGATTGAGACCAGATTTAAGCAATATATATCTATGAATCCAGCCCTACAGAAGGTGCTAGAAAGAAAACTCCAACCTAAAGAGGTCTGCCACACCCAGGTAAACACAACGAATAAATTACCCCAGATCAGTAAATCAAAAGAGGAAAAACACACTTATACTATACCACAGCAAAGTAACAGGAATCAACAAACATTGATATCTCTTAACAACAAAGATCTCAATTCACCAATAAAAAGATTCAGACTAACAAAATGGACTGAAAACAGTATCCATCCTGCTGCATTCAAGAAACATACCTTAACATCTAGGATATACATTACCATAGGGTAAAATGATAGGAAAAGATAATCCAAACACATGGACCTAAGAAGCAAGTTGGATTATTTTCTCTAAATATACCCCTTGCCATTTCATTTTACAAAGCCATAGTTACCTGATACTCAAACCACATAAAAATCCCAAGAAAGAAATATTGCATACCAATTTCCCTTATGAACAGAGATTTAAGAATTCTTAATAAAATACTTGCAGACTGAATCCAATAACACATCACAAAGTACACAGTGAAGTAGGCTTTATCCCAGAGATGAAGGGACAGTTCAATATACATACATTAATTGATAAATGTAATCAGCCACATAAACAAACTGAAAACAAAAACAACACAATCATTTCATTAGATGCAGAAAAGGCCTTTGACAAAATTCAACACACCATTTATGATAAAATGCCTGGAGAGATTAGGGATACAAGAGACATACTACAGTATATTAAAGGCAGTTTCAACAAGCCCTAGCCAACATTTTTACAAATGGTGCTGGTCAAACTGCAAGACTGCATGCAGAAGAAAGATAATAGAAAATAAGAGGGAAACGATCCTTACTTATTACCCTGCACAAAACTCAACTCCAAAGACCTCAACATAAAACCAGATACATTGAACCTGATAAAAGAGAAAATGGGGAAGAGCTTTGAACTCATTGGCACAGGAGACAACTTTCTGAACAGAACATCATTAACACAGGTATTAGGATCAACAATTAATAAACGGGACCTCACAAACTGAGAAGCTTCTGCATGGCAAAGGATACCATCATTCGGACACTGCAGCCTCCTATAGAATGGCAAAAGATTTTTATCAACTGCACAACTGATAGAGGGTCAATGTCTAAAATATGTGAAGAACTAAAAAAAACTGGACATCAAGAAAACAAATAATTCAATTAAAAAATAGAATACAGATCTAAACAGTGCTTTCTTAATACAGGAAACTGAATTTGCTGAGGAGCCCTTAAAGAAATGTTCAACATCCTTAGTCATCAGGGACAAATCCAAATTACTTTGGGATTTTATCTTACACCTGTAAAAATAGCTAAATTCAATAAAAACAAGTTACAATTCATGCCTGGCAAGGGGTGTCGAGTAAAGGGAGCTCTCATCCATTGCTAGTGAAAGTGCAAACTTGTACAGCCTCTATGGAAATAGGTTTGGTGATTCCTCAGAAAGATGGAGATTCCTCAAGATCCAGCTATACCACTCTTGGGCATATACCCAAAGGATACCTCATTCTACTACAGGTTTTTACTTAACCATGTTCGTTGCTGCTCTATTCACTATGGCCAGAAACGGGAAACAAACTAGATGTCCCTCAGCAGAAGGATGGATTTAAAAGGTGCTACATTTACACAATAGAGTATTACTTGGCCCTTAAAAATGAAATCATGAAGTTTACAGGTAAATGGATGAAACTAGAAAAAAATCATCCCAAGTGGGTATGGTAACCCATACCCAGAAAGACAAATATAATATATGTTCAATTATGTATGGATATAAGCTGTCAAGTCAATGATAGCCAAGCTTCAATCTATAGAACTACAGAGGTTAGACATATGTAGTGATGAAGCTGCGGGCAGGCCTGCTTTTCATCCCGCCCGGATCCCACACAGCTAGCTTTACACCCGAAATAACAACACACAAACTGTATTCATTTAAACACTGCCTGGCCCATTAGTTTCAGTCTCTTATTATCTAATTCTCACATCTTGCTTTAACCCATATTTAGTAATGTGTGTAGTACCATGAGGTGGTATCTTACAGGGAAAGATTTAGCATGTCTGACCTGGTGGCTAGCTCCATCGCGTCTGTCCCAGAGAGGAGAGGCAGGGCTATTGCCCAGAGAGGAGAAGCATGACAATTGCCCAAGGCATCTGCCTTACTCCCAGCATCCTGTTCTGTCTACTCCACTCACCTATGTTCTGACCTATCAGGCCAAGCAGTTTCTTTATTAATTAACCAATGAAATCATCAGATAGATAGAAGACACACCTACATCAAACATAAAGTAAGGAACTAGGGAAGACAGATCTTGTTAAAAAAAGGGAAATAGAACAGAAGTTAGGAATTGATGGGAGCTGTAATGGGAGGGTCAAATGGAGGGAGAGGGGGTGAGGGAGGGAATATAGGAAAGACTGCTAAAATTTAGGGTCATTTGAGGGGTAGTATGGAAACCTAATACAGTAGAAATTTCCTTGGGAAGCATTTTTCCCACTGTTTTTGGTTTATATTCTGTTTGGGTTATTCTAGGCTCTATGTGTGTAACATGCAAAAATAAATCAATAAACATAAACAACAGCAGCAAAACATGGTTACTTTTTTGGTTTTGTTTTCTGAGAATCTCTCTAGGTAGCTCTGGCTGTCCTAGAACTTACTATGTAGACCAGGCTGGCCTCAAACTTACAGAGATCTTCCTGTCTCTGTCTCCCAAGTCAAGGGAGACTAAAATGTGCCTGAACACCTAGCCAAAATGGTTGCTTAATAGTGTGACTATATT